>NC_080175.1:1452495-1479995 GCF_950295315.1 Erinaceus europaeus
TCCAGTGGAGAAGCAGTGACAGAAGCCAGAACTCCCACCTTCTTCTCCCCATAAAGAATTTGGGTCCGCACCCCCAGAGGGGGAGAAAAGAGGCAGGATGTAACTCAGTGGGGAGAGTGTACATCTTACCAAGCTTGAGGATCCGGGTTCGACCCCTGGCATTACATAACATCAGCATGATCAGATCGAATGTAGTTACATGATCTGTGAAGCATGCTGGTTTGCACTCTCTCTCTCTCCAAATATATACATATATACCTCTTTCATAAATGGAGAATAAAAACTTTACCAGGAAGGTAGTTCAACTGTCAGCAATATGGGTTCATTCTCTGGTACTATATATATATCAAACAAGATCATAAAGGATAACTCATCCCCACAACCTAAGTGAAGAACATGAGGATAAATGAAAGTGTAATAGAGCTTCCAGAAAGAAAATACTAGTAACTTATCAAACTTTCACTAGACTTCTCATTAGCTTCCAGAGAGAGTCATGAAAACAATAACATGCCATCATCAAGATGTTGAAGGGAGATTATTGCAGATGTACCATTCTCTAGTCATTCTGATCACCATTCAAAAACTAGTTAAAGGGATGAAGAGACCGTTTCATCTATTAGAACACCAACTTGCATGTCTGAGACCTCACAGGCTCAATCCCCAGCACTACCTTGTACCAGAACTGAGCAGTGTTAAGATCTCTCTGTCTCTCCCCCTTACCCCTATCTTTCTCTCTCTTTTTCTCTTTCACACACTCTTTCTTTTCTATCTCAAAAACCAGTCAATCAGAAAATCTATCAATCAGCCTTTAAAAGAATGAGGTTGAAATAGAATTTTTTTGAGATAAAGTCAGATCATTACTGTAAACTCTTTGGTCATGCAAAGCAACAAATGAAAGTTACCTACAATGAAATCTCTGAAATTCAGGAAGAAATAGTGAGTAATAAGGAATAAACAACTGAATTACTGCACAGAATATATGAATATATTTTAATTATGACATTGAAATAATGAACTGATAGCACACAATTATAAAGGAATTAACATATATATATATATATATATATATATATATATATATATATATATGTTGGCATTCTCAAATTCAACCATTGACCTTATGTTCTGAGAACTAGTATGTCTATATGGGTCTCTGGAAATATCAAAGACACTAACTTGTGGGATCATAGCCCCCTCCTTATCACTTCTTTTAATCTTGATTTCTACTTCTTTGAAGGTCTATACACTTATTTAGAGACAGAGAAAGGGAGGGAGGGAGGGAGGGAAAGAGAGAGAGAGAGAGAGAGAGACATTAAAACTTTCTTCAGTGTAGTTGTGGCCAGGTTTGAACCTGGATCAAACACATGACAAAACAGCCCACTATCCAAGTGAGCTATTTTTATATTCCTAGAAGTTCATTTCTCTTCCTCTTTCTCTTTCCCTTCACCTCTCCATCTCTCACTACCCCTATCACTATGCCTCTTTTTCTCTCCCATTCCTACCTCTCTCATACTCTGTGTGAGAAGACAATTATCTGAAAACCCAAAAAAGAACTCTCTCTCATATTTAGACTCCAGAAATATAAGTAAATAAAACTCTGCTGTCACCTTAAAGTGTCCAGTGTGTGCTATAATTTTGTTGTAGTTGTATAAACCCAGACAATATGTGCCGATAAGCTAAAAATGTGCTTTGAGGAAAGCTTGCTGTGGTTGAAAATTTGACAGGCAATGTAAACTTTGTTGGGAAGAGTGCTGAAGTTTTAAGGAGGATAACTCAGACATGAAACATGGGAGACACTACTTTCCATTCTGTAAATAAAAATTGAATTGGTATACTATTTGATTTAGTGAACATGCTTTTAAGTGAAACTTTTAAGTGCATTTTTTGGAACATGAATAAAATATACTAAAGGCACTCAGGTGATTTAAGCATTCTTGTTCTAAAAGAGGATGACCAAGAAGGAGGAAGAGGAGGAGAAGAAAGAGAAGGAAAAGGAGAAGAAGAAGAGGAGGAAAAGTAGCAGCCAGTGTCCTTGGCTTAATTTCTTTGCGAGATGCTCATGAGGGAATCAATATGGACTTTGGGAGTCAGAATGAATGTGGTGACCCTGGTCATTCTTTATATCCTCTGCACCCCAAGAAACGTGTGTCTGCATTTTATGTTCAAGGTGAACCTTATAAGTCACCTCATTCTCCTGGTTGCTTTGAGAAAATAGGTGTTCACGTATTTACTAGCCTTAGCTGTTGTAAAAGGTATCACCTTTATTTACTCTATATTCACTTGGTTCTGTCTTGTCTTTTAAAGTTTATTTTCCTTTTGACCTAAAGTCTTTGTCTTGTTTTCTGTTCTTTATCCCCTTCATTGATGAGTGACCGCAAGCAAGTCATGTTCCTTCCCTGTGAGTTATGTCTGCAAAACTATATACTTGCTGAGAGCACCTGTGTTTGGAGATTGTGTGTGTGTGTGTGTGTGTGTGTGTGTGTGTGTGTGTGTGTGTGTGTGTGTGTGAGAATAGATGAAAGTGGATGTCAACCATGAATCTGGCTATCACCACCATCTTGGTGACACAATCTTGGTTTTTTTTTTTCTTTAAATTTTTATTTATAAAAAGAAAATATTGACTAAATCATAGGATATGAGGGGTACAAATTCACACAATTCCCACCACCAGATCTCCATCTCCCATGCCCTCACCTGATAGCTTTCCTATTATTTGTCCCTCTGGGAGTATGGACCCAGGGTCATTGTAGAATGCAGACGGTGGAAGGTCTGGCTTCAGTAATTTCTTCCCTGCTGAACATGGCCATTGACAGGTGGATCCACACTCCCAGCCTGTCTCTCTCTTTCCCTAGTGGGGCAGGGGCTCTGGGGAAGCAGGGCTCCAGGTCACATTGGTGGGGTTGTCTGTCCAGGGAAGTCTGGTTGCCATCATGCTGGCAACTGGAACCTGGTGGCTGAAAAGAGAGTTAACATATAAAGCCAAACAAGTTGTAGGCTAATCATGAACCTAAAGGCTGGAATAGTGCAGATGAAGAGTTGGAGGAGGGGGAGGGGTTCTGTTCTGTAGATAGCTAGTAGGCCTATTTTATTTATATTCCAAAGGGCCTGTGGCTATACTAGTGTTTTTTTTTTTTTTTTTTTCCTTTTTGCCTGAGCCTGCAATCTGATATGCAGGTGGATCCTAATCATTGTCTGGGGAGATGACATTATGGCTGGTAGAAGGACCAGAAAGTTGGATCAGGGAAGAGAGTAGCTCCCTAATATGGGAAAGGTATATTAATATTGTTGACTATAAACCTCATCGATTTGATGTGATCTGGGGCCCATATTCAGCTTAGGAGTCTATGTGACCTCTGCATCCCTGTAGATCTGAGCTCACATTCTGTGGTCATAAGTAGGAACGTTCCAAGCTGCCCCAATGTCAGGACCCATCTTCCTCAGGTGTAGCATATATGAGTATATTGTCCAACCTCCCTTTGGAGGATGGAGCATTCTCTACCATTGTTGATCTGAGGGCAAGGTCCTTTGGGGGTCCACAAATGGGTCTATCGTGTTGTTCCTGACAGAAATGACCAGTAACAATGGAGAGAGATTTATTACCTAGGCCCATCATGTCTGTTTGGGAATCTCAGGACTCCCTAACTAGGGCCCCAGCTGATGGGGTGGCTTGATAGTGACTAAAGAGTCATCGTCAAAGGATGCCAGTCTCTTGTTGTTGCAAGAGTCTTCAGTTTTGCAGTCCTTGCTTTGCTAAGGTTAGCTTAGGAGTGAGTGAGAGAACTGTAATAGGAAGTAGGTGAGGAGGGTGTCTAAGTCTAAGTAGACACTATTTCATTATAAATTTCATACTGACTCACTACAGACTATTGTGGACTTTTGCTTTCAGGCATATATTTTGCCCTAGTTTATGGATACATGTGAACATATGCTCTATCTTATGGGACCTGGTCTATATCTAGGTTTTGGGACTTTGCTAGGAAGTGAACCACCTGGAATGGAATTAGAGAATCCTATGAAAGGAAAGGTCTCACCTGAGTAATGAGGGTGAAGGGTTGACATTCTATGCCTGACATCTCTGGACACAGTCTGAGTGGAACATGCTGAGGTGATACTCGTTGTTTTGATTAGGTTGGGATTGCAATATCATTTGGTATCAATTGAGAGAAGCATGCAGGAAAGTGATCCCCACCCTAGAGGTTCCAGGACTGGGGAAATATAGGCTCTATAGAGGAAGTGGGAGGTTATTGCTGTCTTGGGGTTTAAGGAGGCAATGGATAGTTATTGTTATAATCACATCATTTGGCAGTTGGGCTAACTTTGAAAAATTCCTTTGTTAGTATTTGCTGTGTCATACACAACATCACCATAATTTATGTCCTTTGTCCTTTGACATTAGTTTGTATAAAGTGGTGCCACCTGTTGGTTCAGTTCTCCTTGGTGTAAACTTTTAAGAGAGTCATCATATCAAAGACTCAGCCTATACTCTGTGCATTAAAAAGTTAGAGACATTCAATCAGTTTTCCCCTCATATTAATTAAATAGTGATTTGTATGATTACAAATTGATAGGAGTGTACATAAACACCATTCCCGCCACCAAAAGGACTGTGCCCCATCCCATCCCCTCTCCTCCCCCCTCACCCTGTGAAGCTGAACATCCACCCTCACCCTCAAACCAGGGTTTTTACTTTGTGCCCTACTCCAAATTCAGTCAAATCCTGCTTTGAGTTTCCCTCTCTGTTCTTCTTTCTCAACTTCTGTTGATGAGTGGGATCATCCCATACTCGTCTTTGTCTTTCTGACTTAGCTCACTTAACAGAATTCCTTCTAGCTCCATCCAAGATGGCTCAAAGAAGGTGTGTTCATTGTTCTTAATAGCCGCATAGTATTCCATTGCATATATATATATATATACATATATATATATATATATATATATATATATATATATATATATATATACTGCAACTTTCTCAGCCACTCATCTGTTGTTGGGCACCTGGATTGCTTCCAGCTTTTAGCTATTACAAATTGTGCTGCTATGAACATAGTCGTACCTATTTCTTTTTGATTGGGTGTTATGGAGTCCTTGGGGTATATCCCCAGGAGAGAAATTACTGGATCATATGGAAGGTCCATGTCTAGCCTTGTGACAGTTCTCCAGACTGCTCTCCACAGAAGCTTGACAAATTTACCTTCCCACCAGCAGTGCAGAAGGGTTCCTCTGTCCCCACAGCCTCTCCAGCATTTGTTGCTGTTGTCCTTTTGGATGTATGCCATTCTCACAGGAGTGAAGTGGTGTCTCAATGTTGTCTTTATTTGCATCTCTCTGACAATCAGCGACCTGAGCAATTTTTCATGTCTGTCAGCCTTTTGAATCTCTGCTGTAGCGAATGTTCTGTTCATGTCCTCTGCCCATTTTTTGGATGGGGCCATTTGCTTTTCTGTTGCTTTTTCTTGCTTGAGTGTCTCCCTGACCCAGTGCAGTGGTTATTAAGCAGCATGTTGATGAGTTTTCAAATTCTGTGACTTTTAGTAATTTTCTGTTTGCTGTTAAAAGTTAGCTTTAATCCAGTGTGGTCTGAGAAGATACTTGGGATGATTTCAATGCTCTTGACTTCGTTGATACTGTCTTTTTGGCCTAACATGTGTTCTATCCTTGAGGATGTGCTGTGTGGATTTGAAAAGAATGTGTATGCCAGTTTTTTGGAGTGAAGAACTCTGAAAATGTCCAGGAGGTCTAGTCTGTCTATTTCTTCATTTAATTCTCTTGTTGCTTTGTTGATGCTCTGCTTCATTAATCTAAGTGTGAGAGTGGGGTGTTAAAATCTCCCACTACTGTTGTATTAATATTGATGTATTTTTGTAGTTATTTCAGTAGGTGTTTGATGTGTTTGGATGGTTTCTCATTGGGTGCATAGATGTTAATAATTGTTAAATCTTGATTGATTGATCCTGTAATCATTATATAATGGCCTTTCATATCTTTTATTACTTTATTTAATTTAAAGTCTATTGTGTTAGAGATGAGAATGGCTGTTCCTGCCTTTTTTTGTAGTCCATTAGCCTGTATGATAGTTTTCCATCCTTTCAGTTTGAGCCTGTGTTTGTCTTGTTGGATCAGATGGAATTCCTGCAAGCAGCATATGGTTGGATTGTGTTTTCTGATCCATCCTCCCACTCTGTGCCTTTTAATCAGTGAGTTTAAGCCATTGACATTTATTGATATTATGGAGCTAAGGTATTGCAGTGCCATTATTCAACAATTTTTTTTATTTGTTCTGATACATGGAAAGTATTATGGTAATATTCTTGTTTATAAGAGGTCTTTTAGAACCTCTTTCAGGGCAGGCTTGGTGATGGTTGCTTCCTTTAACTATTGTCTGTCTGAGAAGGTTTTTATCTTTCCATCTAGTTTGAATGAAAGTCTAACATATATATATATATATATATTACCCTTGGTTGAAACCCTTTTTCATTCAGGTCTCAATAGATATCTCGTCATTCTCTTTTGGCTTTTAGAGTTTGAGTGGAGAAGTATGCTGATAATCTTATGGGTTTTCCCCTGTATGTGACTTTTTGTTTTTCTCTTGCAGACTTTAAGATCCTTTCTTTATCCTTACTTCTTTTCATTGTAACTATGATGTGTCTTGGTGTCTTCGGGTCTGGGTTGATTCTGTTTTGGGACTCTGGGCCTTTGAATCTTATTGTCCTTTCTGTTGTTTAGGTCTGGGAAGTTTTCTTCTATAATTTCTTCTAGAATGTTTACTTCCCCTTCCTCTCTTTCTTTCTCTGGCAGGCCAGTTATATGAATGTTATTTCTTTTGAGATCATCCCATATGTCTCTGTTGTTGTTTTCAGTGTCTCTCAATCTCTTTTTGAGTTCTTTTACCTCTTTCTTTGTTTTCTCTAGCTCATCCTCTGTCTGGCTAATTTTGTTTTCTGCTTCTGTTAGCCTGCTTTCCATTCCCTCGGCTTCTTTCTTCAGTTCGGTTATAGTATTAGCTTATTCTGCTAATTGACCTTTTAGTTCAGCTATTTCAGGTTTCAGCTCTCTAATTACCTCTAGGTAGCTGTGTTTTCCTTGAGGAGACACACATCTGTTGTTTCCCTAATTCTGATAGCCCTTTCTTCCATAGTTGTCTTCATTTCTGTGATTATTAGGTTTATTATTGCTTGCATACTTTTCTTATCGATGGTTATGACTCATTTGTAGTTTCTTCTGGGCTCCTGTCTTGATTAATTGTGGTAGCAGTTTTATTTGCTTTTGTTTTAACCATTTTTTTTATTGATAAGTTTTTTATTTTTCTGTTCTGTCATTCTTCAGTTAATGTGTTTTGAGTAGAAGCCATGCTATATTAAATACTTTTATGACAGATATAGTCACCCAACCTCAGAAATTACAACAATAGTAACTGAAGCAAGGATTGATGCAGTTCAACCAATACCAGTTAGCCAAACAACACCTTCAGTCCAAGAAAAATAGCAACCAAATCCAAAGGAAAAAGAAAGAGAAAGGAAAAGGGGGAAAAGCAAGAATAGACATTATGCAAATCTGCTGTCCGCTGTAAACTCCAGGGACGGCAAGAGGAGAAAGGGAAGTAGACAAGAGAGAGAAACACACAGAGAGTCCACTCTGAGACAGATTTATTCCCCCAAATAATTCACAAACGAGTGTCAGTTAATTTAGAAATCAAAAGAAGTACTGAGGAATAAAAGAAGACAAGAACAAGAAAGAAGAAAAAAGAGCAGTGAAGGGAGTTTTTTTTTTTGAATTAGCTAGGAGGAGGGAAAAAGGAGAGTGGAGGGAAGAGGTAGAGAGAAACAAGTTCCTCTCACACTGGATAGGACACCCAGTAACAGCATTGGGAAAAAAAAAACAGTTAATTTTGGTCAGCCTGACAAAGGGGGGGAAGGGACACACATATATAATAATAATAATAAAATAGAGTAGAGTAAAAAATGCTAACAGTCAGTCTGCAGCTTGCTGGATTGGCTGCAGGCAGCCTGAGCAAAAATAGCCAATTGTAAGAAGTATCAAAAAAAAAAAAAAAAAACACTCTCCATGTAGTATTTCCCAGGCAGGGGTGAGGATCTGAATGGTTTGGTATTCTGTCAGTCAAATAGATCTCCAGCCACAAAGAAGAAGGAAGAGGAGGAGGAGGAGGAGGAGGAGGAGGAGGAGGAGGAGGAGGAGGAGGAGGAGGAGGAGAAGGAAAACAAAAAGTAAAAATGCTTAGAATGACACCCCTGGTGAGCCAGGGATCTTGGTAAAGAAAACAGCTCAGCAGGGTGCCTGCTAGGAGTGGCTGTCTGGCCCCCTGGTGCTGGTTCTGGGGTGGGGGGGAGGGGTGGGCTTCAGAAATAATCAAGATGTCCTTTCTTATTCCCCTGGCTTCTATTTTCTAACCCAAGAGTGGTCTCACCCTGAGGAACCCTTATTCCTCCTCCTGCTGACAGCCCAGGATCCTACCCTATCCAGAGAATCCCAGTCACAAGCTGCTGCTTGATGGAGCTCACTGCAGCCACTGTTTTCAAGTCGCCACCTTGGCTCTGCCCTGGTGACACAATCTTGTAAATGAGCTCACTCAGCTGTATAGGCTGGGGTTTAAATGGATGATAATATTTGGTGCAAACTTTGGACAAGACAAAAACACAAAAGTTGGGAGTCGGGCTGTAGCGCAGCAGGTTAAGCACAGGTGGCGCAAAGCACAAGGACCGGCATAAGGATCCCGGTTCGAACCCCGGCTCCCCACCTGCAGGGGAGTCGCTTCACAGGTGGTGAAGCAGGTCTGCAGGTGTCTATCTTTCTCTCCTCCTCTCTGTCTCCCCCTCCTCTCTCCATTTCTCTCTGTCCTATCCAACAACGACAACAACAATAATAACTACAACAATAAAACAACAAGGGCAACAAAAGGGAATAAATAAATAAAATAAATATTTTTTAAAAAACACAAAAGTTGGAGCATAGGGAGTCTCAAAAAAAGATGTGACTTGTTTTCCACTATGCTTCCAGAGAGAAGCCTGGAGAAGAGGGAAAGCATGGCTATCCTCAGATCCAGTGGTCAGAACATGTGACACATGATCTTGGAAGAGATTTGTCACCCATACAAGAGAATAAGTGATGGTGTGAGATAAAATATGTATAAGTGCTACAGGCCATCAGAGCCATGGAAGACCCCCCAGGGTCAGCTTTCCAAGAGCCTGAGATTTTTCTTAAATGTCTCAGTATCTGCCACACATTATGCCATAGTTTCAAAGAGATGAGTTCATCTTTCAAGGAATGCTGTCACCAGAACTCTGGAAATAAGAACCATGACTGAGGAATAAAGTATTATAGTGACATTGATAAGATCTGACTGCTGGGTCCTCAAAGCTATGACCACTGCCCCCTGGCACCTGCAGACTGGGACAGCTATTTGGGTAGGACTCGGTAGATACCCAGCCCAGCCTTCCGTGCAGACTGGCAACCACAGCACACAGCCCCTCCCAGTTGTCCATCCCTTGCCAACCCTGGGACTCCATTTATCCATGAGAAGCAAGGCTTGGCAAGTCCTTGGGAGTCAGTTCTCAATTTCCAAAGAGTACATGCATATATATTTTTCCTTTTTGTTGCCCTTGTTATTTATCTTCATTAGTTATTCATGTTGTTGTTGTTGTTGTTGAGTAGGACATAGAGAAATGGAGAGAGGAAGGGAAGACATAAAGAGGTTGATAAAGACAGACACCTGCAGACTTGCTTCACTGCCTGTGAAACGAAACCCCTGCAGGTGGGGAGCTGGAGGCTCCATCTGGAATCCTTAAGCTGGTCCTTGCGCTTTAAGCCACATGTGCTTAAACTGTTGTGCTACCACCTGGCTCCCAGGAGTATATTTTTAAGATGACTCCATCACTGTGTCTTGCCACCTAGGGCCACACAGCCTTTACCCTCTCCCATCTCCCTCCTTCTTCTGGGGACCCCCAGGACCTGAGCAGCAGCTTCACCGGCAACCACCTCAGTGTATCCCTGACTACAGCCCTGAGCCACTTTCTTCCTCATCGTCCTCACTGTAAGTCACATCCATGGGACTAGGAGGTGGCTCTGCAGTTCGAGTATAGGCCACTCCATGCATCATTCCCCAGGTCCATTTGGGAATGGACTTGGAGCTCCGTGTATGCATGATGCTCCTGAGAAGAAACCCTGACACTTTTCCCTGATTTGCAGAGACAGATGGAGCAAAAGCAGAGGCGGCTTCTCACTCCTCCTCTATTCATGGAGCTGCCCAGGCATGCTGCCCGTGCTCCTCTCCTGTGGTGCCAGTTTTGAAGCCAGGGCCTCACACACCATCAGGTGCACTTTCTCCCTGACTGGTCATCAGCCACCACTCGGGCTCTGGGTTTGAGTCTCAGCAACACCTGAATGCACTGAGCACAGCACCAATAGAGCTTTCTGGGCCGTGCACAGGTGCTATGGTAATTATCCCTCTCCTGCCCACCCCTCTTCTTCTGTATTCTCCAAATATAGAGTGAAGTTGGGTCAGGAGGTAACTCAGCATTATCAGACATATAAGACCCCAGTTTCTTCCCTCGTGCTGGTCGAAATAAAAGCCACATTGTTCATCACACGGAGGAAAGCAGTCTGCTTGGAATAGGAGGAAATTCATACCATGTCGGGAAATTGTGAGGATGTTGTAGAGCCTGGCAGGGTTTGACTTGAGGAGTGCATCTATCCTGTCAGTCAATCTCTCTCTTCCAAAAGGTTAAGCAAGGAGGGACAGGAGTAACCCCAAAGTCTTATCAGACTCCCTGCCTCACAAAGCACCTTGCATTCCTGATACTATGGCCTGCTCCCTTATTATCTACATAATCATTGTTTTGCCTGAAAGATCCCCACCCATTCCATTCTTTTGATCCATCTTCTTTCTACCCTCAAGACCCTCCCTGCCTGCAGGGTATTATTAATCCTACCAGTTGAAACCCTCGCAACAGTTGCTAAGGAAGTTACCTTTCAAAGCCCCCTTTTGCCTTTCTCTCCCCTTTCCAATCCATGTCAAGCCATTTCCGTTTCTGACTTGCCACTTCCAGGTCTGAATCTTAAAAAAAAAAGCCTTGGCTCTCTGATGAATAAAGAATCGCATTGCCTGGCCACCACGAGCTCTGTTTATGAGTCATCTGTCTCACATCCTTGAGTGAGTAGCAGCCCAGGCTGGCTCCAGTCTTGTTCTCTCCAGCTCAAAGAGTACACGCCCGGGAAGAGGCACCCCCACGCTAGCCCGGCGATACCACAGTGTAAAGGACTGTTCCCCAATTTCTCTGAATTCAAATAAAACTGCTCTTGGGGGCTGGGCAGTGCACATGTGGCTAAGCACAAGGATCTGGGTTCGAGCCCCCACTCCCTGCCTGAAGGGGGTCCACATCCCAAGCAGTGAAGCAGGTCTGCATGTGTCTATCTGTCTCTCTTTCTCTCTCTGTCTGTCTCTCTCTCCTCCTCTCTCAGTTTCTCTCTGTCCTATTGGATGAAATGAAAAATGGCCGCCAGGAGCTGTGAATTAACAGTGCTGGCACTGAGCCCCAGAAATAACCCTGGTGACAAGAAGAAATAAAATAAATTAAAAATAAAAGGGCACTTGTGTTTCAGTCACTCCTTCCTTTGCAAGGCTTAGCTGTGTCCCCTTGTGTGTCATATGTCCAGCTTGTTCCATCACACACACGTGACTGGAGGACTGGAGGTGTGTTTGCAGTTTGAGGCACATACAAAGAATCTGCTGTGCACAGTGCCCATTTCACTCTAAAAAGGCCCTTTATTTATCCACTCAGTCACTTAGTTTTATTTTCACGAGAGTGATAGGCCAGGACACCACTCAGGCCTGGCATACAGCAGAGCTGGGGACTGAACCTGGGGACTTTGGGAGCTCACATATGCAAGGCTGGTGTGCTGTCACTGCAGGCCAACCCTGAGATGCCTTACTGCTTATTTCCATAAATTTTCTCAAGAAAGAACAAGTCAAACAAGATACCTGGTCTGGATATGGCTGACCAAGCCCCTACCTCCTGCCATGCCTCCCACCCAGCCCAGACTTCCTACAAGCCTGCTCGGTGGCCCACTGTGTCTTGCTTCCACCTAAGATTTTAGGGCACTGAAGCTCTCTCTCTCTCTCTCTCTCTCTCTCTCTCTCTCTCTCTCTCTTTCTCTCTCTCTCTCTCTTTCTCTTTCTAGCAGTCATTTTACTTGTTTGTTTGTTTGGCTAGAGACACAGAGAAGGAGAATAAAGGGGGAGATAGAGAAGAAGAAAGAGACACCGCAACCCTCTTTCACTACTTACGAGGCTTCCTCCCTGCAGCTGGGAACCAGCAGCTTGTACCTGGGTCCTTGCACATGGCAACTTATGTTCTTTCCAGGTTATGCCACGGCCTGGCCCCTTGGGAGATTAATTCTCAGTCTCAGCATTGGAAGAGCCTCATCCCCAGCTCCAGGCCCCTTTGAGGTTCTGCAGAGCCGGGCCCGCAGTTAGGAAGAGCCAACAGGAGGTGGGTCAGCTGGGGTGGCCCATGATTTATGAGAAGCTGGTGTTGCAGAGAAAATGGGCCAAAGCAACCTGGAACAAAGAAGAGAGACTGGAAGAAGCGGAGAGGCCTTTGGCATCGCTCATTCCCCAGGAAGGACCAGCTGCCTGCCGTGACTCAGTTTCCTCTCCCAGACCCTGCAGCCTCCCTGCCTCCAGGGAGCCAGCTGATTCAGTCCTTGGTCTGCGGGATTCCCTGCTGTGTACGGGGTGTCTCTGTTGAGCACTGCGTCAGGCTGGCTTCTCTGTTCTCATAGGGGACTGGGGCTAAGTCTTCCAGAGATGTCCTAAGATAGATGTGAGTCACCAGGTCCTGCAATAAAAATATAATAAATAAATAAATAAATAAATAAATAAGGAAACTGGTCCCAGACTCCTGAGGCTGGGGGTGAGGGCTGCCCAGCCTCCACAGGAGGCCGTGTGCATTTAAGAAGCCAAAATGAACACAGAGCTTATCACAGCCAGTCCCCACCTCGCAGCTCAGCTCCGACTCCCACTGCCCCAACGTCCGAGCCTCCTCTTCAGATGAGCCTGGTCTGCAGGGACCTGGGCTGCGAGTTTAATTAGTGTTCAGTAATTTCAATAATGAGTGACAATTCATCGGGGCTTTTAGCTTGGTCTTCTGTTCAGAAGCAAATCAATAATCTGCAGTCTTCCCCTCTGCTTTAAAGAAAGGAAAGTGGAGAGGCAGCAGTGGGAGGAGGAAGGAGGCAGTGTGGCCTGTGTCCCGCAGGCCTAGTGGCCCGTGGTCCCAGCCCGGCTGTTACAGCAGGAGCAGCAAGGTCGTTAGAAGCCGGCCTCTCTGGGCTCCTGGTAAACAGTTTGGCCGGGCTGTAACCATAGTGACTTGGGTGAGCAGGCGCAGGTATGGGGACTGGGCCTCTATTCCCAGGCTGCCTGTATTATTGCTGCTGAAGATATAAAAACAATCGCGGCTAATTGTATGAGTGTGAGATTATTACAGACACAAACGGAGGGGTGAGGGGAGGCAAGGCAGGACCGCCTTGCTCTGAAGCTTTGCTCTTCCATTTGGGGGTGGGGGTGAGGGGCACGGGGACAGGGTGGCCTAAGCAGGCACCTCTGGGGGTGCAGGGAGGGTGTTGGCCAGGGGTGCTGAGCGGCAGTCAAGGACACCTGGCTGACCGCAGGCTGTGCCCACCGAGCCCTTCAAAGCTCTGACTGGCACGTCCCTCAGCCAGGGCCTCGGGGTCCCCCCCAGCCTGGGGCGCAGAGCACCCCACGTTCCAGCGTACCACCCCGCCCGTCGGCCTCGGCAGTGGCTTTTTTGTCAGCCCGCCTGGTCGCTTTTGTCACAGCTACAAAGCCTCCCCTCCTCGTAAGGTGCTGTGATTTGCCATATACAAACCCATTAAAAACCACCGCGTGGTCCCCAGCCGGGAAGGTCAAGTCTAATGAGCTGGGCTGTTGCGAGCAGAGGCGGCTCACAGCGCCCGCCCGCGCCGGCCAGAGTGCTCTAAGTGAACAGCTGCTCCTAATTATTATCATCTGACACTCTGCATCCACCTCGGGTGCTAGGGTTTCCTGTGAGTTTTTTTATCCTTCTTCCTCACCAGAGAACCGATTAATTGTAGAGCAACCGATAGCCATAAAGAAAGGGCTGGATGGGAAGCTTAACACAGCAACGCTAAGCAGAGGACCCCACTGAGGAGAATTTCTCCCCGGCACCCTCCCTGCTATGCAGGGGCCACTCAGGTACGTGCAGGGGCCCTTCTGCAACTCTGGGAAAGGTGGGCTGAGGGAGACAGCTAAAAGAGAACATCACACCTTCCTCCCTCCTTCCACTCCCACACACTGCGCGGAGGGCCCAGAACAGTCCTGGGGTGGGGGTGGCTGGGAAGGGGGCGTCTGGGGCAGCAACCCCTGTGCTCAGGCAGGAAGGAAGCAGAGGACCCAGCCCGCTGAGGTGGGCCCCTCTGTGTGGCTCAGAGAGCACAACCCAGGGGGTCGGGCGGTAGCACAGCGGCTTAAGCGCATGAGGTACAGAGTGCAAGGACCAGCATAAGGATCCCTGGTTCGAGCCCCCAGCTCCCCACCTGCAGGGGAGTCGCTTCACAGGCGATGAAGCAGGTCTGCAGGTGTCCATCTTCCCCCCCCCTTCTGTCTTCCCCTCCTCTCTCCATCTCTCTCTGTCCTACCCAACAATGAACAACATCAACAACAACAATAATAGCCACAACAAGGCTACAACAAGGGCAACAAAAGGGGGGGGGGGATGGCCTCCCAGAGCAGTGGGTTCAGGGTGCAGGCACTGAGCGCCAGCAATAACCCTGGAGGAAAAACAAAAAAAACCACAACCCTGCCAGAAGGCAACTTTATGGCAATAATAAAGAGGCAGAGGGGATTCTAAGGAGGAGGAAGAGGGGGAGACATGCCTAGCAGCCCAGGAACCTCAGAAAAGTGTACAAGCAGTGCGGAAAAAGCACAGTGAGGAGCCAACGCAGGGGCCGAGACCAGCTGTGACGCATTCACAGCGACGTGCTGTGGGATCACCGGGCTCCACTCCGGCACAGCTACCGGGGTCTGCCACCCTGGCCGGCCTCCCAACACTCCTCTGCGTGGCCAAGTCAGGCCAACACGCAGATTTTCCTGGTGGGTTACAGCGGGAGAGTGAAGAGACAGTGGTGAGTCAACAAGGGAGGAGAGCCCCAAGAGGCAGACGTGAAAAACCTGAAAGTGACCCAGGGCTGGAGGAGGGAGGCCAGCTGAGAATTCCCAGCAAACAGCCCAGGCCAAGCACCGCTTACAGCGTGACGTGACATTTCACCTGCCACCTTTGGATATCAGTCAACCCACACACAAGGAGGGCAGGCGTGGATGGAGTCTGATGGCTCTTGCCCTGCAAGAGCCAAGGGACTAAGCCCAGCCCAGGGCCCTCCAGGCTAGGGGCTGTGGCAAAGGTGACTTTGACTTGCAGGTGAGCCCTGGAGGTAGCTTCAGGGTTGTGGTGAGGTTTGCTAGGTTATGAGAAACGTCTAGAAGATGTCTCTCAGCATGCCAGATTTGTACTGGCTTCAGGCTTGTACGACCATGGCCTCGTTATTCTGCATGGCCAGCAAAGATCTATAACTGCTCAAACACTGACAGGTGTGACCGCCCCAGACACCACAATGCTGGGCCACAGCCTATCTGAGACCTGATCTGAGTGAGAAGGCCCACAGCCAGCTAGCCACTGCAGCCATGAATTCGCCAAAATTTCCCAGTGCTGCTACTCACAGAGACCTTGGATGTCAGAGGGTATTTCTCTTATTTATTTATTTGTTATTTTATTAGTGATTTAATCATGATCAATAAGCAAACAAGACTGTGGGATAAGAGGGGTACAATTCCATACAATTCCCACCACCAGAGTTACATGTCCCCTTCCCTCCACTGGAAGTTTCTCTAGTCTTTATCCCTCTGGGAGCATGGACCGAAGATCTTCATGGGGAGCAGAAGGTGGGAGTTCTGGTTTCTGTCATTGCTTCTCCGCTGGACATGGGTGTTGGCAGGTGGATCCACACCCCCAGCCTGTGTCTGTCTGTCCCTAGTGGGGCAGGGCTCTGGGGATGGGAGGTTCCAGGACACACCTTGAAGTTGTCTACCCAGCGAGGTCAGGTTGGCATCATGATAGCATCTGGAACCTGGTAGCTGAAAGATGGTAAGATATAAAATAGGACAAATTGTTTAATAATCAGGAACCTAAAGGTAGAAATAGAGCAGGTGAGATTTGGGGTCTTAATGTGGGAAGAAGTTAGGAAGTCTTATTTTAGGTACATTCCAAGAGCCCCATGACTTTACTAATTTTTGCTTGAGCCTGACAGCTGTCATGCAGGTGGGCTGAAAGTGTTGTCTGGCCATATGGTGTCAGAGTTGGAAACAGGACTACAAGACTGCATCAGGGCAGAGAGTAGATCCCATTTACGGGAAGAGTATATGAAAACTATTAGCCGTAAACCCCATTGATCTGACCTAGGGCCCATGTCTACTCAAAGTTAGCACAGAAGCTGTGTGACCTCTACATCCTGTCGGTATGAACTCACTCCCCGTGGTCAGAGCTGGGAATGTTCTAGGTCGCACTCATTTCAGGACCTGCCGTCATGGAGTGGCAGAGAATATTGACCCAACCTCTCTTTGGAGCATGGAGCAGTTCCATCATTCGGGGCCCTCGTCATGGAATCCTGGGATTAGCACACAGACACGATGGGCCTAGACCTCTAACAGATGCCTCTCTCCACCGTCACTGGCCACCTCCACCAGGAACAACATAGTGGACTTACCTGTGGGCCTCTCCGGGACCTTGCCCTCCACGAAGGACAGCACCGGAGGACATTTCTTGATTCTTTGTGGCACAGCACACTACAGAATCTCCTCTCCTCCCTGTGTCCCCATATCAAAATGTTCTGCCAATATAAACTGTCTTAAAATTATTTTGACTTGGGGGAGCTGGGCGGTAGCACTGGGGCTTCAGCACGCGTGCGCAAAACACAAGGACCGGCGTAAGGATCCCGGTTCGAGCCCCCGGCTCCCCACCTGCAGGGGAGTCGCTTCACAGGTGGTGAAGCAGGTCTGCAGGTGTCTGTCTTTCTCTCCCCCTCTCTGTCTTCTCCTCCTCTCTCCATTTCTCTCTGTCCTAACCAACGACGATGACATCAACAACAACAACAACAATAATAAAAAACAACAAGGGCAACAAAAGGGAAAATAAATAAATAAAACATATTTTAAAAAATAAAATAAAATAAAACATCACTTTGACTTGTGGTCCAGGAGGTGGCACAGTGGTTAAAGCATTGGATTCTCAAGCATGAGGTCCCAAAGTCCTGAGTTCAATCCCAGCAGCACATGGACCAGAGTGATGTCTATTTCTTTCTCCCCTCCTATCTTTCTCATATATAAATAAATTCAAAAAAATTATTTTGACTCATCTCGAAATGAACTAATAAAAAGCAGAAGATCCAGTGGGTGGGGCCTCCCTTCTTACCATCCACCTGCAGGAGAGTAAGTTGGTTTGAGCCACACTGGGCCTCTTAGACCAAGTCAGAATCCTAAGTAATTATTCACTGAGCTTGAGTCAGAGACTGCTTGTCACCCTGTAACAGATAGCCTGTTGCTGAGGACGAAGCTGCAGAGACAGATGAGCAGGGAAGGAAGGTAGCACCCCCACATGCTGGGCACGAGGGGGCAGGGTGTCGGGGAAGAGCCCAGGACAGACCAGCAGTTGAGTACGTCTTCCAGGGAGCTGAGGGTTAGACCAGAGCCGTCAGGGTGCAGAGCAGCAAACACTGGCAGACAGATGACAAATAGAGAGTCCCTGCGAGGACCACAGGAGCACATGCCTTTCTGGGAGACCCCTGTGAGCCCGTGATCCGTCTGCTGTGATCTCACCAGGAACGCAGCAACATTCCTCTCTTCACTGTCAGGAACACTTGTCAGGCAACAGCACGCACACAGACGCCCATTTCAACAAGGCCCCCCGCACACAGACGCTTCCCTTGCTCCTTCTCAGAGTCAGAGCCTTCTGCGTCTTCCTTGCAGGACAGACATGGAAACGTCGGGGTTCTTCTGGGGCCATAAAGCCTCCCGTCGGGTGCTGAGGCTGGAACCTGGGATGCTTGGCAGGTCACCTGCCCCCTGTGGCCTGTCTGGGTGGCGTTTCCTGCAGGTTTCTGTATGACCTGTGTGTACATATGAACAGGTTAAGGTGCGGTCAGTGCCATTAAACAGGCGGGCAGACAGCTTGTAGAGAAAGGTGCTTCCGCGTGCATTTATGCACGAACCCACTCATGCACCTGCTCGTACATACACACAGCTACATAGTTAAGCACACATGCAGGGACACAGCCCACACACAGACACAAAGCACGCACGCACAAGGGCTTAAGGTGCACACGCAGACAGGAACACAGAGACACGCGTGACACGTGCCCATTCGGAATTCACATCGTAGACCCATGCCTGACATGCACCTGCAATTACACCACCCACATGTGTGTATGGAGGGGACATCTGGCTCAGACGGACCCCCAGACTGCCCCTCAGTTTCCTGGCTTCAACCTACTGCCCTCCAGGGTCTGGGAGAGGCCTACTTCCTAGACTATCACGCCCATCGCACAGGGCCCATGACTCAATCCTCAAAACCACACAGGACACCAGGCACAGCACCCAGGGAGACCCATGGAGGGTGGGCAGGGCTGTGGGGTGTCTCCTCTCTCAGCACCCTGCACAGCACCCAGGGAGCCCATGGAGGGTGGGCAGGGCTGTGGGGTCTCTCCTCTCTCAGCACCATGCACAGCACCCAGGGAGCCCATGGAGGGTGGGCAGGACTGTGGGGTGTCTCCTCTCTCAGCACCCTGCACAGCACCCAGGGAGCCCATGGAGGGTGGGCAGGGCTGTGGGGTGTCTCCTCTCTCAGCACCATGCACAGCACCCAGGGAGCCCATGGAGGGTGGGCAGGGCTGTGGGGTCTCTCCTCTCTCAGCACCCTGCACAGCACCCAGGGAGCCCATGGAGGGTGGGCAGGGCTGTAGGGTCTCTCCTCTCTCAGCACCAGGCACAGCACCCAGGGAGCCCATGGAGGGTGGGCAGGGCTGTGGGGTCTCTCCTCTCTCAGCACCAGGCACAGCACCCAGGGAGCCCATGGAGGGTGGGCAGGGCTGTGGGGTGTCTCCTCTCTCAGCACCAGGCACAGCACCCAGGGAGCCCATGGAGGGTGGGCAGGGCTGTGGGGTCTCTCCTCTCTCAGCACCCTGCACAGCACCCAGGGAGCCCCATGGAGGTGGGCAGACTGTGGGTCTCTCCTCTCTCAGCACCCTGCACAGCACCCAGGGAGCCCCATGGAGGGTGGGCAGGGCTGTGGGGTCTCTCCTCTCTCAGCACCCTGCACAGCACCCAGGGAGCCCATGGAAGGTGGGCAGGGCTGTGGGGTGTCTCCTCTCTCAGCACTCTGCACAGCACCCAGGGAGCCCATGGAGGGTAGATAGGGTTGTGGTTTTCCTTCTTTCTCTAAAGTTAAAAAAAGGGAAATATTGGCCCCATGAAGCCACTTGATGGCTGTTCTCTGTATACACAAGACTCTGGAGTCACATGAAAAAAACAAACACACAAAAACCTAAGATATTGAAATGTGTAACAACAGTTCTCCAAGGATAAGGTCTCTCGTCCCACCTCTGAAGGTCACCCACCCTTAGCCCTGTTCTTAACAGTCCTGCCCGGAGCCTTTTGTGAAGCCCTTGCCTTCTACACAGGAGGCCTGGAGCCAGAGGAAAGGGCAGAGGCCTGCAAGTGCCTGACAACTGTCGCTTTAAAAATAACCCCCAGGAGCTGGGTGGTAGTGCCGAGGGTTAAGCGCAGGTGGCACAAAGCTCAAGGAGCTTCCTAAGGATCCCGGTTGGAGCCCCAGCTCCCCACCTGCAGGGGAGTCGCATCACAGGCGATGAAGCAGGTCTGCAGGTGTCTGTCTTTCTCTCCCCCTCTCTGTCTTCCCCTCCTCTCTCCATTTCTCTCTGTCCTATCCAACAATGATGACATCAATAATAACAACAATAATAACTACAACAACAATAAAACAACAAGGGTAACACAAAGGGAAAAATTAGTCTCCAGGAGCAGTGGATTTGTGGTGCAGGAACCGAGCCCCAGCAACAACACTGGAAGCAAAAGAAAAAGCAAAAGAAAGAAAGAAAAAATACCCAATTTAAGATGAGCCCGCACCCAGCTGAGGAGGGAAGGGGGCTGCAGGCAAATACATTTACATGTGACATGAATCTGACCATTTGTGCCGGAGAGAGAAATGCCCCGCGGGTCCAGGTGCACTTTGCCCTCTCGCTTCCCAGGTGTGCAGAGGTGAGTGAGGAAGTGAGAGTGAAGCATGCACAGGCACACACAACTCACTCACACACTCACACACACTCACTTATTCACACACACACACTAACTCACACACACACTCAAACTCACAATCACACACACAGTCCCACATTCACACACACTCACACACACAAACACTTCCACATTCACACACACTCACACACATACTCACACACACACACACACACTCTCACACACACTCACACACACACTCACACACCTCTCTCACACACACACACACACACACACACACACACACACACACACACACACACACACACGCTGCCCTAGCTCCACCATGGTGAGTTCCTCCAGTGCCCCCACCCTCACGCACACACACCTAGAACTGCACAAGGAGTGTGCTTCTGTCAATGTCAAGCTAGAAGTTGACTTTGGGGGGACTTGAAAAGTCCACACTCCCAGCCCCCCAACCGGCCACCCCTGGGTCAAGATGATCACATTTCATGGCGGCAGTTGCACTGAGATCTCATGCTGGGCTTCTAAACCCCAGTAGGAGATGAGTTTTTTTTTTAATATCTTCCATACAGAACAATGAGACCCTTTTGAATTCCCCAGTGAGCAACTATTAAAACCACAATTTACAACTCTCCGTATCACCTAACGTGTTAACCAGGTGTTCCACTGTTATTGTTTGAAACTCTACCTGGGTTTAAATCAAACCGGAGGAAAGCCAAAAGTCCAATTAAATTCCCACATTGCCTCTGGATCGCGGGCGGGTGAGGACATTTGTTATAGATTGAATAGCAGAAAGCTCATAAAACTAGAGTCCATCCATTTTTTTCCCCCTTCCTACCCCAGTTTCTTATTTCTTGCTTCGATTCTCACAGCTTACTGGTATTTCCTGTTCCTAACTGAAGGGGTGGGGGGTGGGGTGGAGAGGAGGATAAATCTAGGAATTTCTGGCTTAATTCTCGCAGCATCCCGGACACTCCAGCTGGATTTGACAGTCAGTGTGGTCAGGGGGCATTAAACCCACGCACGGGGCCTGTTCAGCCGATGACTCCACAGGCTGCTCTAATCAGTTCCATGCCTCTCTGCACCCGCCCTGCCAACATGTGTCCACTGCATTTACTACTCGGTGACGAAGAATTTATGTCGCTAAGCTCAAACAAGTAAACCAAGCCAAACACCTCCCCCAAAGCTGACAGTGACCAGGGGAGTCTGGGATTCACTCATCTTCACAGGGGTCCTAATGGCTTCCAGACCTCAACAGCCCAACTCCAACCCCACTGTGCAACCCCAGTCACCTCTCCCAGAGTGCGTTGTCACCTGAGTCCTCCCTCCAAGTCTAGAATCTTCCAGACAGGACACTGCCCTCTTTCCTGGCATGGCCACTTTTGCCAGAAAGCAGATCTACATGGTCCAAAAGAGACAAAAGCCCATTTCCATGTCCTGGCTGAACCCCAACTGATAGAATCGTTCAATAAACCAGATGCATTCTGCTCTTTTCACAGAAATTGTGAAACTGCAAAAAAAAAAAAAAAAGTGTCAGTTACAGCACAGCTGCTCTCCTTTATGCCTTATTTAAGAAAATGATTCTGTGCACCTTCCATAATAATCGCACCACTTTTACAGATGTGGATTTTAACAGCTTCATTTTGGCCCCGAATCTTTTTTATACAATTTGCAATGAGTTTGCTCTCTGGCTTGCAGTACATCGTGACCAGGCAATAAAGACGGGAAGAGAAGGACTTCTTGGCAGAGTGGGCGGCCCCCAGGCCCCCATCCCCTCTCCTCACCAGCGGAGCCGTGCTTAGGAATCTCACGCTTGAGTGTGGACCTCGGTGAGCCCACTGAGCTTGATTTGCTTTTATTCTCAATATTCTGCTGCTGTCTGGAGTGCCTGCCTTGAGCAGGGCTGTTCGCCCAAGTGCCTGCTCTGAGAAGCCAGCCCATTGCTCCATCTTGCTCCTGCAGAGTGAGAATGCCAGGGATGGGAGAGGGGCTTCCCGAGCAAGCAGGTGTGAGCCAAGCCTTAGAGGGACCCCCTGGAGGACCGAGTTCTGCAGACGTCGGCGAGCACGTGGGCTGGTGAGTGCTTGAGCAAACGCAGTGCAGAGGGGGACTGAGCTTGACGGCATGCGGGAGGCCCTCAGGCTGCCCCCTCACAGACCCCTGTGGTGAGAGTGCTACTAGGGCAGGAGATTGGCAGGCCAGAGACCCGGGGCCATGGGAAGGGGTCACAGTCAGAGGATGGTGCTCAGAACCAAAGTGGGGGGCCTCACCCACATTCTTGGGGATTACCTTCCACACGACATACCCCCCTCAACTGGGCATGTCTGCTTCGCTGAGCTCTGCTCCCTTTGCTGTCCTGCACCATGCAGACGGGCCTGACAACTACTCACTTCCCCTCTCTCTTTTTTAATTTTTTTAATATATATGTAATTTTCCCTTTTGTTGCCCTTGTTGTTTTTTATTGTTGTTGTAGTTATTGTTGTTGATGTCATCATTGTTGGATAGGACAGAGAGAAATGGAGAGAGGAGGGGAAGACAGAGAGGGGGAGAGAAAGACAGACACCTGCAGACCTGCTTCACCGCCTGTGAAGCGACTCCCCTGCAGGTGGGGAGCCGGGGGCTCGAACCAGGATCCTTAGGCTGGTCCTTACGCTTTGCACCACCTTCATTTAACCTGCTGCACTACCGCCCGAGTTCCAGTATATTTTATTTCTTATTTATTTCAGATAGTGACGGAGAGAAATGGAGAGGGAAGAGTGAAATGGAGCAGGAGAGACACCTGCAGCCCTGTCTGGCTGCTTATGAAGCTTCAGCCCTGCCGCTGAAGATCTGAGGCTTGAACCTGGGTCCATAGCCATTGTAATGTGTGCGCTCAACCAGGTCAACCAGGTGCACCACCACATGGCCCTATTCTTTATTTCTACTTAAAAAAAAAACAAACCCACCTGCAGGGGAGTCGCTTCACAGGCGGTGAAGCAGGTCTGCAGGTGTCTGTCTTTCTCTCCCCCTCTCTGTCTTCCCCTCCTCTCTCCATGTCTCTCTGTCCTATCCAACAACGACAACAACAATAATAACTACAACAATAAAACAACAAGGGCAACAAAAGGGAATAAATAATAAAAAAAAAAAAACCATTGTCAGGGAGACAGTGTCCAGGCAGCGTGTGTGCGAGGCCCAGGTTTGATCCCTGGCACCAACGGCACCAGACTGAGCCGTGCTGAATGCCGTGAGCAAAGTGAAGAGATGAAATGAGGCTGTCTTTTTTCTTTTTTGCCTCCAGGCTTATCGTTGGGACTTGGTGTCAACACTGCAATTCCAGTTCTCCTGGTGGCCATTTTTTTCACCCTTTTGCCCCCTCGTTTATTTGACAAGACAGAGAGCAATTGAGAGGAGGAGGAGAAAGAGAGGGAGCAAAATAGACACCTACAGACGTACTTCCCTGCTTGTAAAATGTCCCCCCTGCAGATGGGGAGCCGGGGCTCAAACCCAGGTCCTTGCACATACATTTCCAGGACCCAAAACTTTCTTTTAAAGAAAGAATGGGGGGGAGTCGGGCGATAGCGCAGCAGGTTAAGCACAGGTGGCGCGAAGTGCTAGGACGGGCATAAGGATCCCCGTTTGAGCCCCGGCTCCCCACCTGCAGGGGAGTCGCTTCACAGGTGGTGAAGCAGGTCTGCTGGTGTCTGTCTCAGGTGTCTGTTTTTCTCTCCCTCTCTCTGTCTTCCCCTCCTCTCTCCATTTTTCTCTGTCTTATCCAACAACAACGACATCAATAACAACAACGACATCAATAACAACAACAATAAACAAGGACAACGAAAGGGAATAAAGAAATATTTAAAAGTAATAAAGAGAGGGATGAGAAGCAGCTCACTTTCCAGAGCCCAGGCCTTACCACGCGTGAGACCCTGGAGTGTCCACCCGGGAGCGCCAGGGACAGCACCAGGGGAGCTGCGTGTATGGTGGAGCCCTGCAGTAGTGTGTCTGCCATCTTGTGTGTCCAGCTTCTCTCTGTCTCTCTGTACAGAGGCGCACAGAGAAAGATGCACACACCGACCCCCACCACCCTGGGTCTCCTCATACTGAGCGCTGGGCCAGGGTCCCCTGTCACCTGGCTGAAGCTGCCGCCGGCAGGGACTGAGACAGTCTGCTCTGGGAGGCGGGCCAGGAGACAGCACAGGGGTAGCACGCTGGCCTTGCTGGCCTGAGGTTCCAAGGTCCCGAGTTCAAGCTCAACATCACCACAAGGCAGGGCTGAATAGGGGAGCTCTGGTCTCTCTCGTTTAAATAAACACCTAAATAAAATAAAGCAGAATGACAAGAAAGCACGCACGGGCCCAAGCATGCTCCTGCAAACAGCAGTGCTGCCTTTTCCCGGCAGAAGGCCACCGCTGGTATAAGAAGCACTAACCAGGTCTTCCAGCGACAAAGACAGGGCTCACGCCAGGCCCTGCCCAGAGAGCACCATGCCCTGCACCTCCCGCCGGCCTGGCCTCTGCTGCCTGCAAGGCTCCCTGCTCGGAGGTGTGGCCTTGTTAGGACCCCCGGGGGTCCCAGGCCCGGCCCAACAGGGAGGCCCAGCAGCCTGCGCCTTGTTCAGCCTGCCCTGCTCTGGGTGGTCTGGACACTCGGGGCTGCTTCCGAGCTCATTTGCCTGCAGACGCCCTCACCTTGTCAGCGGCAATAATTACCCAGTTGCTGCTGCTCAGAGCTGCCATTCCTTAAGATTGGATTAGATTGAAGAGGCCTCGCCCGGGCCTGTGTGCGTTTTCCCAGTCAGTTAGCGTAATCGCTGGGGGCCGCGGCAAGGCCTACAGCAGAGCTACACTAACTTTCTCTCCCCTTCCTTATTACGGAGCTTAATAACAGCAGGCAGTGTATTAATATGTAAGAGATCAAGAGATCATTGATTAGAGGCTCTTGCCTAATATCCCCCCGTCCGTCATGTAGTTCCCCAGCCCCTTTCATGATTTTTTGTGAGAGGACATTTAAATATTCATGACCGCCTTGCTTTGTACCTCTGCAGCTGAATTTCTAATTAATCTGTCAAAAGAAATACAATATACCCGGAAGCCTTATTATTATAAGGGTCAGCTGAAACAGAGATGGCCTGGCGAGGCCTAAGGGGTAATTAATTCTAACAATACAGTGTTTACCTTACACGCTACCTGTGGCCTAAATGCTGGCTAAATTAGACTCCAACCACTCCAGCCCACGTTTGAAGCCCGGTGATGTTCCCCCACTAGATCCTAATGACGGGAGGAGGCAGCGGAAGACCCTCAGCATAACAACATAATCAGCAATTAGGGCTGTGAAATGGGGAGAAGGGGGAATTTTATCTCATTAGAAAAGCCCAAGTAGAAAGATTTTTTTTCCCCTTCCCTCTCCTCTGTCACCAGCTCCTTTTCTTTCGAATTCAAATGATTCCACTCTAAAGGTGAAGGCTCTCAAATCTCATTCCAGTGCAGAGAGCTGGCCTAATTAGTGGTGGTATAGTTTGGCTAAAATATGAATGACATTTTTTTCCAGCTTGCCACGGCCTATTAATAGAGGGTGTCAGAGTGAAACATTAAGTGTATCATTCTTCTGTCAATTTATTTCTGTCATTATTGTTTCTTTATTTCCTCTGCCACATTATGGTCACTAATTTCTTCTCACTTTTATGAGATTCTTAATGTGGGCCTTTAATGAACTCCAAAAACTCAACCACAACTCTGAAATTAAAATGCTCGGCTCCTGCCAGCATGGGTGCACAGAGTGAGACTTGAATACTACTATCATTCTTCTGTCAATTTATTTCTGTCATGAGTTTCCTTTATGCCCTGCCACATTATGCCCACTAGTTTAATTCCATTTTTATGTGACTTGTTAATGTGAATTTT
This sequence comes from Erinaceus europaeus, assembly GCF_950295315.1. Taxonomy (NCBI): domain Eukaryota; kingdom Metazoa; phylum Chordata; class Mammalia; order Eulipotyphla; family Erinaceidae; genus Erinaceus; species Erinaceus europaeus. The sequence continues at coordinate 1,478,761 of NC_080175.1, forward strand.
AGGTAGCTTTTAATCACCTCCAAATTTGTAGAATATCACAATAAATCATAACTGTACCCCCTCTTATGACAATTTATTGCTGTCATTATTTTTTATCTCTCCTTCCTTATTACAACCGGTCTCATCTCCTCCTCTGTGACCTTTACATTGTTACATTTTAAACAGAAGCACAGAGAAAGTTTGCTCTTTCTCTCAGGAAGGAAAGAGGGAAGCCATTTTGGGGGTGCCGGCTTCCCTGGCTCAGTGGAGGGGCGTCTTCTGCCCCTGAGCCGGCAGTGGTGTACGGGGAACAGGTGCGGGAGAACAGGCAGCTCCCGGCTTCTGGGGAAGGAAGAACGAAACAAAGCCAGTAGGCGGACCGCATGGAGATGCAGACCTTGGGTTCAGTCTTGAAAGAACAGGGAGACAATTGCCCATTTCGTTCCTGCAGACAGTGACGGCATCCCAGCCAAAATCCCGGGGCTGCGGAAGAGAAAGATCTCTCAAGGCGCATGTGTCAGCGTGGCCTCCTGACTCGGGGCTCCTGTCTAAGCCCACTCTTCAATCAGAAGGTGGGTAGAGGTGGACCCCTACCACGCCCCAGCCCCCAACCCCTGGGAACCAGGGCGTTTCTGGACATTTTCCCCCAATGGCTAAAACATACCAACAAAAGAAGAATTCTATTCTAGGACATTTGCAAATCATAGGGGACTTGAGATTGACTGATTTGATTTGATGAAACAGAGAGAAAGGGAGGTCAGACTCTGACACACACAGTGCCACGGCTTGAGCCCCTCTGGAAAGAGTGCTGGTTCCAGTCAGAGGAGAACACTGACAGAGCAGCACTAAGCACATCTGGTGACATTTGACTTGGGCAGGTTTTTCGGGTGCAAGGAAGGGACTTCACTCTCCTCCACTCTCCTGCGGAGTCATCCCCGAGACCTCAAACGCACAAGGAATTCGCATCTGTCAGTAAAAGTGTTTTTACCGGTCCCTTGTCTCTGATGGCTTCTTCACATAGATCCACAAATGTAGTTCCTAATTCAGAGCTCTAACACCCTGTGTTTGCTGGTCATCCTCCTCAGGAAAAGAAGGGTGCTGCAGCAACGCTGACATCTCTTCTGATGGCAATTGCCTGGGCCACAGGGAGGGAGGGGTGCAGTGCCCCAGGGCAGCCCCCTGATTCTGAAGGTCAGCTCACAGCGAGGGCATCAACGTCCTGCTCCTTCCTGGCTTCTGGTTGGTGGAGTTCGCAT
>NC_080175.1:1491793-1539293 GCF_950295315.1 Erinaceus europaeus
TCATGTGGAGATGCAAGAACTCAGAAACACTGAAAGAATCTTGAAAAAAAAATTCAAAGTTGGCGAAAGCCTGATTCTCCATCTCAAAACTTGACATACAGCTACGATCATCCAGACCCTGTGGTATCCGCATCAAGACAGACAGACAGCTCGATCAATGGAGTGGAATTGAGAGCTCGGAAACAAAACCAGAGATATATGGTCAATTGATTTTTGACAAGAGTGCCAAGATACTCCAGGAGACAAAGAACAGGCTTCTCAAAAAATGGTGCTGTGGTGCTTCAGGCATGACGCAGAGAGCCACCTTTGACCACTGCCTCCTACCACTGCAGACACTGATCGAAATCTATCTTCAGCCTCCACGCAGCACAGTCGGAGTGTGGGACAGAGTCTTCGCAGGGGAGCAATTGCACTTTTAGTTCCTGAATTCAGCAGCAGTTTCTTCTCAATGACACCTAGGTATAAAATTGTACTTGCTCGGAATGAGAACAATCCCTGTTTTAAAGAGGTCTATTGGAAGCCGGGTGGTGGCACACCCAGCAAAGCGCACAAAGTGCTAAGCACAAGGACCCAGGTTCGAGACCCCCCCACCTTGGATTCCCACCTGTGGGGTGGGGGCACTTCAGAAACAGTGAAGCAGGGATGCAGGTGTCTATGTTTCTCTCTCCCTCTCTATCTTCCCCGCTCCTCTCAATTTCTCTCTCTCCTGTTCAATAAAATGGACAAAACTGGCCTCCAGGAGCAGTGGATTCATAGTACTGGCACCAGCCCCAGCGATAACCCTGGGGGCAAAACAAACAAACCAACAAAGGAAAGAAAAGAAATCTATCAAGAAAGTCAGCAGAAACCTCTGTAAATAGGTAAAAGATAATGATGACTTATTCTAGTCAAAATGCAAATAAACCGAGTTTGCCACACCCAGCCATTTTGTTGTTGTAATTTATGATCTCAGTTGTGTACAGGGGGTGTCTTGATTCATTTTTTAAAAATCATTTTTCTTTAGTTATTTATTTTGGATAAAGACAGAGAGAAATTGAGAGGGAAGGGGAAAGTAAAGGGGGAGAGACATAAAGACACCTGCAGTCCTGCTCCCCTGCTTGTGAAGTGTCTCTGCAGGTGAGGACCGGGGCCGTGAACCTGGGTCCTTGGGCACTGTAGTGTGTGCACTTAACCAGGTCCCAGATGCATTTTTTTTTTACCATTTAATATTTTAATTATTTTGTCTACGAGATGACAGCCCAGTAGAGTAGAGCTCTGCAAGACACTCCCTTGGGGAAAGAGGAGGAGGATGCCTTCACACTGGTCAGGATGGTGACAAGGAAAACAAGACAGAGCTCTGCTCATGAGAGCTGCCTTGCTCCAGTCTGGAAGCTCGGGTGACTCAGAAATTCCACTCCGCGGCATACAAGAAAATTAAAAACACATTTCTGAGCAGGTTCAGCTTATACAAATGTCCATGGCAACGTCCTTCATACGAGAAGCCCATAGAGGAAACCACAGACATGCTCATGGATTGCCAAATGGATCCGCCAGCTGTGGCCGATTCAACCTGCAGAATCAGAAATGGCCAGTGCCTGTGACAAGTGTAAAAGCCGAGAACGTTCTGCGCTAGGGGCCAGTGCCCAGTGTTCCCGGTGGCCCCTTTTCTGAACCCATCTCGAACTCCATTTAGAAATTGTTCAGGGAGCACACAGCGGGTTAAGCGCAGGTGGCGCAAGGCGCAGGGACCGGCGTAAGGATCCCGGTTCGAGCCCCCCCGTCTCTCCACTTGCAGAGGAGCGCTTCACGGGCGGTGAAGCAGGTCTGCAGGTGTCTGTCTTTCTCTCCCCCTCTCTGTCTCTTCTCCTCTCTCCATTTCTCTCTGTCCTATCCAACAACAATGACATCAATAACAATAACAATAAAACAACAAGGGCAACAAAAGGGAATAAATAATTAAAATAAAAACAAAATATTTTTTTTTAAAAAGAAATTGTTCACATGGGGCCAAGCGGTACTGCAGCTGGCTGAGTGCACACATTACAGTGCTCAGGGACCCAGGTTCAAGCCCCTGGTCCCCACAGGCAGGGGAAAAAAGTTTCACAAACAGTGAAGCAGGGCTGCAGGTGTCTCTCTCTGTCTCTTTCTCTCCTCTCTCCACACTTCCTCTCAATTTCTATGTCTCTATTCAATAAATTAATAGATTAAAATGTTAACAAAGGAACTGTTCACAATAGGCATATTCCAAAAGATGAAGACGGAAGGGAGTGATTGCCTGGGTGGAGGGAGATTTGGAAAGTCAGCTAGTGGCCACATGTCTTCCTGGGGGCTGGGGATCATGATGAACACATAATGGAATTGGCAGCAATGGTTGAAGGAGCTCGGTAGAAAATCCACTAAGAACTGCAGAAGTGCACACTGTAAGGGGCGGGAACACATCAACATCTATGTGAATGCGATTGTTAAAGACGATGTGATTGTTAATAGCTGTATGTACCATGTGACTCGCCCTCCTAATATATTGTATATAATATATATGTGCTATATATACTATATGTATTGTATGAATACATATTGTATATAATATATATTACATATATGCTACATATATACTATATATATTGTATGAATATATTGTATATAATATATATTATACACATGCTACATATGTATACTATATAGTGTATGAATATATATTGTATATAATATATATTATATACATGCTACATATATACTAAATATTGTATGAATATATCATATATAATATATATTATATATATGCTACATATATATACTATATACAGTGTGAACATATATTGCATATAATAATATTATATACATGCTACATATATATACTATATGTTGTATGAATATATCGTATATAATATATATTATATATATGCTACATATATATACTATATATAGTGTGAATATATATTGTATATAATATATATTATATACATGCTACATATATATACTATATATTGTATGAATATATCGTATATAATATATATTATATATATGCTACATATATACTATATATAGTGTGAATATATATTGTATATAATATATATATATATGCTACATATATACTATATATAGTGTGAATATATATTGTATATAATAATATTATATACATGCTACATATATATATATACTATATATATTGTGTGAATATATATTGTATATAATATATATTACATAGATGCTACATATATACTGTGTGAATATATACTGTATATAGCATATATCACATACATGCTACATATATATACTATATACATTGTATGAATATGCCTCTCTACATGCTAGTGTACAGAAGCACAGACACAGTGACATCAGCCTCAGTAACTCAACTACTGAGCGTCCGCCCGTAGCTGACCTTCTCTCCACCACTCGCTCCCTCGATGACCTCATTCCCAGCAGCCCCTTGGGCACCATGGGCTTCCAAGATCTGCTGTAAATCTCCATCCGATTTTAATAGCTGCCTAGTATTACATTTTACAGGTATTCCATAATTTACCCAAATGTTTCTCTACCATATGAAGTTCCAGTTGTTAAAAGGAGTTTTCTTCCACACTCCCACAGGGCGAGAAATGTTAGGGGAAGATGACTAGAGGGCTCTGTACCCCAAAAGCATCAGGACCCTGAGAGAGAAGAGGAAAAAGAAGGACATTTGCAAGTAGTAATAGCTGTAAATGTGTCTTAGAAAGGAAAAAAGGGGGTCGGGCGGTAGCACAGCAGGTTAAGCACATGTGGCACAAATCGCAAGGACTGGCGTAAGGATCCAGGTTGGGTTCGAGCCCCCCGGAATGGGGACACAGAAGTATGGTAGTGGGAAGAGTGTGGAATTATACCCGTTATTTTATATACTTTTGTAAATCAGTATTGAACCTGGGACTTCCAAACCTCAAGCATAACAGTCACTTGTAGAACCATTAAACCATCTCAACAGCCCAATGTAAATCAATATTAATTCAGTAATAAAAATGGGTTTTTTTTGATGGACCTTAAAAATATGCCTTTCTGGATGACAGAGGACCTAGTGGGGGATGTATTACTATATGGAAAACTGTGAAATGTTATGCATGTACAAACTATTCTATTTATTGTCGAATGTAACATTAATTCCCCAATAAAGAAATTTTTTAAAAAAGAAAAATATGCCTTTCTATCACCTTTGATTAGCTCCCCCATGTTAATCACTGGAACTAAACACAAATGAAACAGTGAGGACAGTAAACCAGTGCTGTACCACGTCATTTCCTTCACCCAAGGCGCAGAGCTCTCCTCCTCCCGTAGCAGAGAAGATCCCTCTCCTTGCGTCAAGGTCAAGACTGTTAGTTATCGAGTTTTCTTTGCAGACTTCTCACTTGGATATATTTCAACTTTGCCTATTGTAATTCATTTTACTAATTCTTCATTCCAGTAAGGAAAGGCAGATTGACCGTGATGCTTAACTTTCGGATTGCAAGTGGTTCTTAACAGCTTTCGGCCTCTTTAATTTCTTTGGCTGTTTTTACACCGAGGGAGTCTTCATCGCAGAGCTCCGAGGAAAGTTCTTGTTGGAGGCCACAGCGAGCTCTTTCTGTGCGCAGTTCAGTCGGGGATAGACCTCCCCTGCCGCCCGTGCACCTGTGCTTTCTTTCTCTTTGTGTTTGTGTGCTTCTGCTTTGCCTGTTTGCTTGTCTCCGAGTGCGAGTGTGCTTGTCCACCTCGCCGTGTCTTCCTGTCTTTACCCTTTAGGAGTTCACCTCTGATTTGGGTTTAGAACCCCAGCCATGCCCACCAAGTATCTCAAAGTCAATTCTTTGATCCCGCTACTCCACAGGGGGCTTTATTAGTTGGTGTTAAACCTGCAGTGCACCTGGAGCTATTAGAAGGGGCGAGATGCTCCTGGCTAAAGGGTGCCCCTGTGCAAACCAGGAAAAGCAGCAGTCCGTCCTCGACTTCTCAGTGATAACGACCAGCACCAAGCAAAGTTCTTTACAGAGAAATGAATAGCAGTAACTAGATAGTGCCCTCTGCCAGACAGTGAGCATCAGAGGGTAAGGTGCAAACCCAGGGTCACAGAGCAGGGATATGAGCTGTGCCTAAAGTGTGCAAAGTCTTAGCCAGGAGACAGGGCTAACGGAAGTGCCGATGTTTAATTTCTTGAGTTAGTTTGTATCTATTCTATTTCCTTGAAATGTGACCTGGTGGTGGGGGTGGCGGTCAGGCTAAAGGCACATAGTACTAAGCACAAGAACCCGCACAAGGATCTGAGTTCGAGTCCCCACTCCCCACCTGCAGGGGGGTTGCTTCATAATCAGCAAAGTGGGTCTGCAGGTGTCTTACTCTCTCCCTCTCTCTTTTTAAAGCATTTATTATTTTAAAACTTTATTTTACTTTGATAGAACAGAGAAAAATTGAGGTATGGGGTGAAAGAGAGAAAAAGAGACAGAGAGACAGCTACAGCCCTGTTTTACCATTCCTGAAGCCTTCCCCCTGCAGGTGGGGATCAGGGGCTTGAACCCAGGGTCCTTGTTCATGGTAATGCATGGACTAACCTAGGTGCACCACCACCGGGCCCCTTTCTCTATCTATCTATCTATCTATCTATCTATCTATCTATCTATCTCCCCCTCCCCTCTCAACCACTCTCTGTCTTATTCAATAAAATGGAAAAAATGGTCATCAGGAGCAGTGGTTTCGAATTGCTGGCACCAAGCCCTAGCAATATCCCTGGAGGTCAAAAAAAGGAGGAGGAGGAGGAGAAGGGGAGGAGGAGGAGAAGGTGGAGAAAAAGAAAGAGAGAGAGAGAGAGAAAGGAAGGAAGGAAGGACGGACGGAAGGGAGGGAGGGAGGGAGGGAAGGAGGAAGGGAGGGAGGAAGGGAGGGAGGGAGGGAAGGAGGGAAGGAGGGAGGGAGGGAGGAAGGAAGGAAGGAAGGAAGGGAGGGAGGGAGGAAGGAAGGGAGGAAGGGAGGAAGGAAGGAAGGAAGGGAGGGAGGAAGGGAGGGAGGGAGGGAGGGAGGGAGGAAGGAAGGAAGGAAGGGAGGGAGGAAGGGAGGAAGGAAGGAAGGGAGGAAGGGAGGAAGGAAGGAAGGGAGGAAGGGAGGAAGGAAGGAAGGGAGGAAGGAAGGAAGGAAGGAAGGGAGGGAGGAAGGGAGGGAGGGAGGGAGGAAGGGAGGAAGGGAGGAAGGAAGGAAGGGAGGAAGGGAGGGAGGAAGGAAGGAAGGAAGGAAGGAAGGGAGGGAGGGAAGGAGGGAGGGAGAGAGAAGTGTGAGACTGGAGGAGCATGACTCCAGAAGACAAGGGTTCTTATGGGCTCCACTGCTGTCTGCTTCCAGATCAGCGACTCTGCTGAATGCAGGAAGCAGTTCTCTTCGCCAAAGCTTCTGCAGAACAGCTGAACACCTCGGCCAGACTGAGCTAAGCACCTGACTTTCCTATTCAAGATAGAAGACCATTGAGAATTTTCAAAGGCAACCAAATTTCCTAATAACTGGGCTAAAATAATAACTAGCTATTGCCTTCCTAAACCCCAAGGCAGCAGGACCCTCTCCATCCTCTATAAAACCCATGTTTCCCCCAGTCCTGGAAACCCCGGGGGGGCCTGGCCTTCCTTCCTGCGTGATTCACTCAGTCGACACCATTTGACATTGCATCTGCTGAACTCAACCAGAACCGTGCAACCAGCACCACCTCGACAAGTTCCACTCCAGGCCGCGTCCAGAGACACCAGGTGCACCATGGCAGCCCTTCAGCTCCAGCACTCTGGTGAGACCGTTCCGGCTCACAGGACTCCTCAATTCCATGTTGGGTGGTGCACTTCCTCACAAAGTCACACACCTGGATATAGACCAGGGCCCACGAGGAAGGAACCATTAAATGATACTTATATACTTCTCCCATATTTGGAAGCTGCTCTCTGCCATAATCCAGCTTTCTAGTCCTATTTCCAACTCTGACGCCATCTCCCCAGACAGCACCTTTGGCCCACCTGCGTGTTAGCTGTTGTGCTCAGGTAAAAGTTAGTAAAGTCACGGGCCCCTTGGAATCTACCTAAAATGGACCTACAACCTTTTTCCAAAATGAAAATCCCCAAACCCATCTGCTATATTATGGCCTTTAGGTCCCTAATTGTTAAACAATTTGTCCTGCTTTATATCTTAATGCTTTCTCAGCCACCAAGTTGCAGATGCTGCCATGATGCCAACCTGACCTCCCTGGGCAGACGCCCTCACCCATGTGTCCTGGAACCTCCCCTCCCCAGAGCCCTGCCCCACTAGGGACAGACAGACACAGGCTGGGGGTGTGGGTCCACCTGCCAACACCCATGTCCAGCGGAGAACCTGACACGAAAGCCCCGCTGACTCTCCTAACTACTCACCCCTCCTCAGAAATGTTGCCAGCTTATCTTTGACATTGAACTTGGAAATCACCGTCTCCATTTCTCTTTATATTTTTAATTAGGGGGATTAACAGTTCACAGTCAACACAGCTGCTGGTCCATGTGTCTCCTTTCTCAGTTTTCTGCAAAACACTCTCCCCCCAGCCTCCGTCTTCCCCACCATCAGGCTCCAGGACCTGAAAGCCCCCCCAACTCCATTTTATCTATTCCTAAACCCTACACACACCCCCACACAAACCCCACACAAACCCTGTTGCAATTGTGTTGAGATTTTGTGTCTGTGTAAAAATAATTTGTCATCTTTGCAAACCCAAATTTAAAGAAAACACGGCCCGTCTTGCCGCTTATTCCAGTCTTATTTAATGTCTCTTATTAGATTTTTATAGTTTTCTTCATTTGCTGTGTCTTGCATTTCATGGGAACTCTTCCTGGGTAGTTTATAGAGTGGTAGAAAATGGAATCTTATACCCTCTTTATTATCCAAATGATTATCATTGGCATATGAAGAGGAAATAGATTTCTGTTTATTCATTTTCAATTATGCATGCCATCCCAGCCTTATTATTTCTATTATCTATAGTAAATCTTTTAAATTCTTAAATTTTCTAGATAAACAGTCATTATAGTTTGCAAACAGTGTGAACATACTGCCCTCGCCTGTTGCTGGAGTCCTTCTTGTCCTCAGCTGATCCTTAGCAGCTCAAAGGTCTGAACAAACTGTGCCAGTGGGAGACTGGACGCCAGCGAGGGGCAGGGCTGTCTCCTGTGCGCCACAGGCTGCCGTGAAGCAGCCACCTGCAACTCCCCAACCTGCAGCAGGCCAGCCAAGAAGGTGGGGGGAAGGGGTGGGGGGGGGGTCCTGCATGTCCAGGGAGACTGGGAGCCCAGAAGCTTCTTCTGTTTGGAGCTGAGATCACGGAACAGCTTGAAGAATCAGCTCCTGGAGGAGCCTCTGTTCTCTCCGTGCTTAATGACACACAGAACACCTACTATGTGCTTCCCCATTGGTGTGGAGACAGAGCCACACTGTCTGGGGCACAGCAGATGTCCAGAGAGACCAGAGCTGGGCCTCTGAGTCCCACCCTGCACTGAGAGTACCCTACTCCCTGTTGACTTGAGTGGAGGTCTTCAGTGACTGGGGGGGGGGGGGGGGGCAAGGCCCCTCAGAACGGACCTGCCTGACAGCTGCTGTCAGCGCCCCTGGCTCTTGGAGAGGAAGCACTGCCTTGCTCCTGAGGCAGCCCGTCAGACCATCTGTGAATGAGCTCTGTTTACTTGTTTGTTCATTTGTTTGTTTGGTTTTGGAGCGTCTAGTTAGGGAAATATGCCAGAAAAAAGAATCAGTCTCAGAGACTTTCTTCTTTTTGGAGCCTCTAGTTAGGGAAATATGCCAGAAAAAAGAATCAGTCTCAGAGACTTTCTTCTTTTCATGAAAAGCCTCAGTCATGCATAAACTTAGTTTTTTGTTTATTTGTTTGTTTTTAAATTTCTTTGTTTTTACCAGAAAGAGAGTGAGAGAGGGATTGAGAGGGAAGAGAAAGGCAGAGCACTGCTTCATTCTGGCATTTGGCGGTACCAGGGACTGAACCTGGGGCCTTTGGGACCTCAGGTACCCAAGTCAAGTGTTCTAATGTTCTCTCTCTCCCCAGCACCAGGTCTCATTTTAAAGCAGGCTTGTCTTTTAGCGATCCAGTTCTTCCTAGCCTTGGGTGGTCTCTCCTGGGACTGGTAGAACCCTGTGGAAGGAACCTCTGTCTTCTTTGTGAACAGGCCCTGCTATAAACCCAGGGTGGCTGCAGGGTGGTGGGGGGTGAGCAGGCTTCCTGCACTGGCCCTGGGAGGGTTCTTAGCAGAGCAAATGCTCAACTGGAAATGGTCCTGGTGAGACATAAACCGATACTCTTCCCTGTCCAGGCCCAGGGCTGTGAATGGGGATTAAAGCCTCTGGTTCTAAAGAAAAGCGGCTTCCCATCTGAATCACTTTAAATGCACACTTTGCCTCTAATTTAAGATGAGTAATAGGCTCAGAGCACACAACAAAAGATCGTTAACCTCCTAAGATGAGTGTAGCAGGAAGCTTGTGTTTTGCCAGCAAAGGGTATAGACGGTGCAAAGGCAGACAATGTTCTGTCATTACTGGGGAGGGTCAGCTATTTTGGTATTCAAATAAGAGAACTGACTTCTCTTCAATGCTCACTTGAACTTTTGTTTGGCCCTAATTGAAAGCCAACCTGTACGTAAACTAAAAATAAATAAATAAATAAATAAAGTATCTTCCCAGTGTGAAAGGTTTAAGCTGGGTTACAAAAAAATTAATCCGTGTGTGTGTGTGTGTGTGTATGCGTGTGCGCACGCATGTGTGTGCGTGTAACTGAGTGGCTTTCGTCTTGCTGTCTGAGCTCCTGCCTGTGTCCCTGTCTCCACAGACCGACCCGGCCCACCAGAAAAGGTGCTCCCCAGTCAGCTCTTGCAGAAGTGGGGGCTACCAGAGTGCCAGCGGCCAGCGGCCAGTGGGGCAGCCCTCATACCGCAAGATGGGGCATCGTGTTTAGGATGAAGTGTGTGTTTTCAGACAACTTCTGACCTTTATAAATACTCTTGTCTTTAATGCTTGTTTGTATTTATCTGGGCTAGAGAGAAAACAGTAAAAAGAGGACTTGGGGAGGAAAAAGGCAGAGAAAGAAAGAGCAAGCCAGTTTGGGAAGAGAGATAGAATCAGGCAGACTGGCTGAGGAGGTGGGGATGTGGAAGGTGTTAGTCATGGCTGGAAGGTTCTGCTGCCAGCTGAATGCCCTAGCTGTGGCCACGCCGGGCTGGGCCGAATCCTCTGTCCTGTGCTGACCGGTCCCCAGAAGACAGAGGTTCCCTGTGTGCTCCAGCTGGGCGGCCTGTCTGACCCTCCCTGGTCTTTGCCTTGGGCATCACCTGAGGGTGCGGGCAGAGGTATGGGCAGGGCTCCAGGAAGAGCCCAGGAGAAGCTGGTCAAGGCAGTGGCTTGGTCTTTTGGGCTTCCTGGCTACAGACCCACTTCTGAAGGCACACGCTTCTAATTCTTAATTAGAGCCACACAGCTAATTAATAAGTTTTTTCCAATTATAAATTAACTTAGGATCAGAACTCTGGCTTTGCATGTAATTTCCTATAATCACTAAAGCTACTGCAAAAACATGCTGGCTGCCAACCGGAACTTTCTTATTTAACTCAGACAGACAGGTTCTCTGTGGGCTTACATCTTACAGAAAATTACCTCTATTGGGATTTATGAGGAGAAATTTAAAGAGAGAGAGAGAGAAAGATGGAGAGAGAGAGAGAGGGAAAGAGAGAGAGAGAGAGAGAGAGAAAGAGAAGAATTTTTCCCAGTCTTCCCCTAGGCCCTCTCTTTCTTTTTTCTGATTGCTGCATGTTTCCTGGCTGGGTTCTCTGGGAGCTTGGGGGTGACCGGAATCTGTTCCTGCTGTTTCTGGGTCCCAGTGAGGAAGCACCGGGGACCCTTCCTTGTTGCCCCCGAATGTTGCCACCTCTCCGAGGTGCAGGAGGTGTGGATAGCACTCATTCCCAGACACTTTCCTCTGTGGTGATGAAACCATGTAATTAAAGGTGGGCCTCCCGCACCCCACTCAGCCCTGCAAACATGTCACTTCCTCTGTGGCCACGATCCCTCCGTGGTTTATCAAAGACGACTCCTTTAATATGGAGATTACACTTATGTACTTGTCTGAACTTGAAAGGCATTTGCCTAATTTACTTATTAATGAGATGTAAATCTATTTGTAGGGCACGTCACCGGCCCCTCCCCCCCCTCCCCCCCGGAAATCGCTGCTACTTAACCGGTGATAAACCCTATGATTTAAACGAAAAATAATACATTTAGCTTTCCACCTTCATTCTGTTAAAAATTGATACGGTCCATGTTAAATTTATTAATATTGCTCGCTGTCATTCAGTTTGCAGCCTACGCTGAAATACGGCCCGACAGCGGCCCCATTAAAGATGTATGTCATTGTATTCAACAAAGATTAATGAAGCCCGGTAAAAATAGCTGTAAAAGAGAAAGTGATCCGAATGTAAAACCGGTGAATTAAATGAGGCCACGCATACCATTGGTTAATATGTATGAGAGAGGAGGAGGCGAGCCAGTGGGAATGTCTCTGTGCAAAGTTCATTTGGGAATGTTGCCAGTCTCGGGCACCCCACACCCAGCAAGGATCAGCCGGGGGTGTGGGGGTGGGAGGGGGAGCCGGGATTATTCTGCAGATGACCAGCCTGGTGCTTGGACCCCTCCCAGGTGAGCTGGGGCAGGGGGCACAGAGCCGCCAGACCACCACCTACAGGCCGACCCCCACAGGGCTCACTCAGGACTTCCTTCTCAGCCTCCCCCTGACCTGTGCCAGCCAGGGTCCATGGGACAAGGGAAGGTCCAGCAGTGCCAGGCATCGAGGTCAAGGGCTGCCAGCACCCCCAGTCTGTGCCAGGCCTGAGGCTGAAGCTTTCTGCCCCCTGGACCCATCTACTCTGTAGAAAGATCATCACCCCACCCGCAAGCAAAGCTTCTAGAACATTTTTGGGTAGGAGCCTTGCTGAGCCCTGCTCATTCTCACAGCATCTCCGGGAGTCAGACCTAGGGGGAGAGATTCCCCCCCACCCATGCCTCTGTCTGTCGTCTGTCTGTCTGTCTGTCAGGCACCTGCACCTGAGTGACTGGGCGGTGCTTCCTTTGTGCTCTTTGGAGGGAATGATTTATTTCCTGGTTCTCATTATAAAATACAGCCTGTGTCATACCCGACCAGGTTAAGACTTCCATATAAATTAACAGTGACAGAAAATTGCATGCCGTAATCATAATATAAACCCTGCGTGTTGATCAATCAAGAAGGGGTTTGATGGATTTAAGTCCTCCTGGATGGGTATCCCTCCCCCACCCCCACAGGCCCACACCGGGGGTCCCTAGGCTGTCCAGGAGGTGTGGAGGAGGGGACATTTAGGGGCATGGGGCTTCCTTTCCAGAAAGTGCTGGGGGCAGGGGAGTTGTTTACACGTGTGTGTCGGGTTTAATTAGCAGAGTCGGTGCCAACACACGGCTCTGTGTGTCTGCCCGGCTGGCAGCTTGGAGGCAGTTGGGGGGTAGGGTGCACTCACACAGAGGGTAGCACTCCACAGAACTGCTGCCTAGAGCACAGAGTCTCCCAAAAGGGTGAGAACAAGCGTTCCTGTTCATGGCTGTTCAGACACTCCGTGCCATATACCATCAGGTACCCAGCAGGGAGGGGAGGGTCCCGGGGGTGGGTGTGCAGGGTTCTTGGGGGCTGGGCAGGCCCTGGCACTGCTCAGCCTTCATGAGCTCCTCCCAACAGCAGAGCAGCTGGGATAGGGGCAGGGAGGCACTGGCTCTACCTGGGGTGGGGGTATGGACCTCCTTGAAGTGTGTCCTTCCTCAGCTTCTTTGATGGAGAGGCTGGTGGGTGACACTGTGACTGGAAGCCACAAGAGGAAGCGGTAGAGAGAGATCATGTCTGTTTGCTGGTATTGTAGCCTGGGAAGGTCAAATTCCTGTTTCCAGGGTGTGCTGCTACCTCACGCCCACCACTCACCTGCCCCACAGGCAGGACAGTCCTGCCCTGTCCCCCACACAGGGGTGGGAGCTTCCCCATCTCCACCCAGCAGGGTCACTCCACCTCTGGACTCATAGCTGTGATGGGGCGTTATCCCATCAGAATTCTGGATCTTAACCCTAACACCCCCAACAGCTGAGTGCTTCTCTGCTTTGAAGAGCAAAGTCACCAACACCATCACGACCACCATCATTACCACCATCACGACCACCACCATCACCACAACAACTACCACCAGCACCACCACCACAACCATCATCACCACCACCACCACAACCATCATCACCACAACTACCACCACCACCATCACCACAACTACCATTACCACCACCACCACCACCACAACCACCATCACCACTACAATCATAAAAATCATCACAACCACCACGACTACCACCATCACCACAACAACCACCATCAGCACCACAATCATTATCACCACCACAACCATCATCACCACCATCATTACTGCCATCATGACCACCACGACTATCACCATCACCACCACAACCATCATCACCACCACCACCACAACCATCATCACCACCACCACAACCATCATCACCACAACTACCATTACCACCACCACCACCACCACCACAACCACCATCACCACTACAATCATAAAAATCATCACAACCACCACCATGACTACCACCATCACCACAACAACCACCATCAGCACCACAATCATTATCACCACCACAACCATCATCACCACCATCATTACTGCCATCATGACCACCACGACTATCACCATCACCACCACAACCATCATCACCACCACCACCACAACCATCATCACCACCACCACAACCATCATCACCACAACTACCATTACCACCACCACCACCACCACCACAACCACCATCACCACTACAATCATAAAAATCATCACAACCACCACCATGACTACCACCATCACCACAACAACCACCATCAGCACCACAATCATTATCACCACCACAACCATCATCACCACCATCATTACTGCCATCATGACCACCACGACTATCACCATCACCACCACAACCATCATCACCACCACCACCACAACCATCATCACCACAACTACCACCACCACCATCACCACAACTACCATTATCACCACCACCACCACCACCACCACCACCACCACCACAACCACCATCACCACTACAATCATAAAAATCATCACAACCACCACCATGACTACCACCATCACCACAACAACCACCATCAGCACCACAATCATTATCACCACCACAACCATCATCACCACCATCATTACTGCCATCATGACCACCACGACTATCACCATCACCACCACAACCACCATCACCACCACCATCATTACTGCCATCACAAACACCACCACCACGACCACCACCACCACCACCACCACCACCACCACCACCACCACCACCACCACCATCACCACCACCACAACCACCATCATCACCACCATCATTACTGCCATCACAAACACCACCACCACGACCACCACCACCACCACCACCACGACCACCACCACCACCACCACCACCACCACCATCACTGGTGAATTTTGAGCTGTCTGGGAGATGGAAGAATGGAATAGCCCAGCACGTGTGGGCATGAGGTTTTCAGTTCAGCCCTTGGCACAGTCTACACATGCCAGGTTGGGGCTCTGCTACTTTCTCTTTCTTCCTTATAGGAAATGTGTTCTGTTATTTTTTAGTCTCTTGTGGGGCAGAGAGATGAGTCTGTCAAAGCACAGAATTTACAGGCCCTGGGTTCAGTCCTCCATGCCACCATATTCCTGAGCAGAGCAGTGCTCTGGTTCTCTTTGCCCCACCTCTCTGATTGTCTTGAAATATATATATATATATATATACAAATAAAAGATCAGAGAGCTAAATAACCAGCTAGTGCACCTGCTTTTCCAAACATGGCCCAGATTCAAGCCCCAGCACCACACAGAGAAGCCAGGGCACCAGAGGAAGCTTCAGTCCTGCTTCCTCCTTTCAGCTCTGTCCAGAGTAATGAAATCGTTCATATATGAGGGTCATAATCCAAGTTGAGTCATTCAATAATCACTATCAAAAGCCTCTTTCCACGTCCTCCCCTGCCTCCTCCCCTGCACCCCTAGCACCATCATCCTTTCTAGCGCGCGGACAGTCTCCGGGGACTGGGGACTGCAATATCCGATCTGTGCTGGAGAGAGCCCAGCCCACACTCGGATCTGAGGGCACCTGTCAGCTTTGACAGGTGAGTCTAGGAAAGAAAGGGGGAAGGAAGACAGCGAGGTCATCTCAGGGGGGGCCCAGCCCTGAGCAGGAGGCCATCATTCCTGAGGGCTCAGAGCCCAGATGTCACCCTGTGAGTGACAGGGGGGTGGCTCGAATCACCTTGTGCCAGCCCTGGGGATTCCACTCCATGCTCTTTCTTTCTTTCTTTCTTTCTTTCTTTCTTTCTTTCTTTCTTTCTTTCTTTCTTTCTTCCTTCTCCTTCCTTCCTTCCTTCCTTTTTTTTTTTTTCATATTGCCACCAGGGTTATCTCTGTGGCTCTGAGCCATCTCCATGAATCAATCCCCCACTCCTGGCCGCCATTTTCACCCCCCCCCCTGTTATACTGAGTAATTAAGAGGGGGAGAGATAGAGAGGGAGAGAGACAGAGAGACCTGTAGATGTGCTTTACACTCCTTGAAGCACCATCTGCAGGTCAGAAGCAGGGGCGCAGACCTGGGTCCTTGTGCATGGTGTTTGTGCTCTTTTTGCTGTCTGGACCATGGTCTATTTCTTTTTTTAAGGTTGGTTTATTTTAACTATTTTTTGTTTGCCTCTATGTTTATCACATGGCGGCTCGGTACCTGAACTGCGAATCCATATTCACAGCAGGCATTTTTTTTTTTTTTTAGAGCAGTAGAATAGAAATTGAGAGAAAGAGAGAGAGAAAGACAGACACCTGCACACCTGCTTCCCCACTCCTGAAGTGTCCTGCTGCAGGTGGGGCGGGTGGGCGTTGAAGCCAGACCCTGGCACAAGCGCTAGATGGGCTTACCCGGTGTGCCACCACCTGCCCCTCAAGGCTGGTTTATTGTATATAAGGGAGAGGAGGGGTGTCGGCAGAGCGCCCCTCGGTGCTGGCGTGTGGTGGTGCCTGGGACTGAACCTGAAGACCACAGCAAGTCCAAGTCTGGCCACTCATACTCTGTGGAGACAGGGCATGGTGGTTTGGAAGGGCAGCGGGGGACTGAGAAAACCCATGAACATTTCTTGCCCTATGTCCCCACTCTCCTAGCAGACCACTAACGGGAGGACGGGGTCTCTGCGCTGGGGAAAACACTGAAAGTGAACTCTAAGACGGTGTTCCTCTGCCCGCCCTGCTCCCTGAACCATGTCAGGGGTGAGTGTGTGCCGGAGAAGGCCTGACTGGCTCCAGCCTGCAGAGGCCGGCTGTCCTCGGGCCACAGACTCTTCTCCTCGGGAAGCAGAGCAGTTGCTTTGACTTTGTAAACAAGAGCCTCCTCAGAGAGGCGGGTTCCGCACGTGTGGTGTGGCTTGGTAGTGAGGACATTAATTAATGACCACGTCGAGAAAGTCTGTGTGCCCGGCAGATGGTAAACAGACCCAGGAGAACATCACCATCTGAATTGCAAAGAAGGCTGGCAGCTTCCTCTCCCCACCCCCTGCCCGGCACTGCCAGCCTGCCCAGAGGACAGTGCTGTCACTCATTTGGGGGGACACAGGCTGCTGGGACCAGGCTGCTTGGGATCAAGGCTCCCAGCTCTTTCCCCAGGCACCTGGGAAGTGGGCAGGTGCTGAGGTCCCAGCTCCTACTGCTTTCTGTCTCTGCCTCTGCTCCTTGGCTTTGCAGGAGAGCTGAGAGAAGGCCACCCCTGGAAGGAAAGTGACCTCTCTCTCTCCCTCTCTCTCTCTTTCTCTCATTCACACTCACTCTGCTGGCTCTGAGCTCAGAAGCCAGGCTGCCAGCAAGAGCAGAAAGCCGAAAGCTGGGGACAGAATGTAGGGAACCCTCCCAGGAGCCCAAGGCTGGAGACTCTCTCTTCCTCCCTCTGCCACAATCAGGGGACAGGCCAAAGGTCAAGGGTGACTGGCCCAGGACAGCTGCTTCTGGCCCATGTCGGGGTGGAGCAGAGCTAGAGGCAAGGCACTGCCTTCCAAGCAAGCCCTTCAGGGAAGGCTGGCCTAGGGTTGGGATTCTCAGGGATCATGGAAGCTAAGAATCCTCTGGAATAGCCCCGCTGGTTCTGCTGTCAGCAAGGTGTCCATCAGGGAGGAGGCATCACTCCACCCACATGTGAACAGCAGAGGGTGGACCGGAGAAGAAAGCTTGCAGACACGACAACGAAGAGTTAATTATCGAGGGGGTCGTTTGATGGTGCACTGGGTTAAGCGCACATAGTTCCAAGCGCAAGGATCCCGGTTCAAGCCCCCAGCTCCCCACCTGCGGGGGGGGGGGGAGGGGGTTTGCTTCACTAGCGGTGAAACAGCTCCGCAGGTGTCTTACTTTCCCTCTCTCTGTCTTCTCTTCCTCTCTGTGTCCTATTCAACAACAACATGAGAAGGCAAAAACAAAAATAAAATAAAAACAAAATAAAAAGCCACCAGGAGCAGTAGATTCATAGTGCAGGCACCAAATCCAAGCACCCAAAAATAGCCCTGCAGGGGAGAGAGAGAGAGAATTAATGGGGGGTCTGGTTTATGGATAAACTCCCTTTTAACATGCCTTTCACCAAATCAGAAGCTATGCAGGAAATGCACTGGTTTGCCACCTGCTAAGAGAACAGAGCTCCTACAGGAGCCCCGGGCAGGTAACAGAGGTTACCTGGCTGAGTCAGAAATTAAAGGCAGACTTGCCACAGGAGCTTGGAATCCAGAAGTCTCAGTCCCTAACTACACTCCAACTTCCCTCTCCCTGTTTGTATGGGTTCTTCTGAGAGATAGCCACACTGTATAGTGTATATAGTTAGACCACGGGGCTTTATTTCCAAATATTTCCTTTCCCGGACTTTTTAAAAAGGAATCCAACTGCAGCCCTGAAAAGTAAGAGATTTGGGGGTCACGTCAGCACACAAACACTCGTTAATAAGTGAGGTTCCCCATCAGGCAGAGTGTGTGGTTGGAGCCAACAGGCACAGAGAGATTTTTAAGCCTCAGCACAGAAAGAGAAAAGGAGCAAATTAGAAACAAAATCAACGAAAAGGGGCAGAAGACAGACAGCTAGACAATAGTTTGGACTGACAATCGCTCCAGCAGCACACTGCCCTTGTCAGGCGGGCTGCTTTCTGGGCCCGAGAGGACAGTCATGGGAAGCCTGTCGGCAGGCGGTGTGGGATGGGACAGTCAGTCACGAGGGCGACGCTGTGACCTTCTGCTCTGGGCCCGCGGCCCACAGTACACCTGCCAGGTGTCCACTGCCGGCATCTGTGAGCTGCTTCCATCCACCCATGGGCATGACTTTTTTTTTTTCCTCCATTAGTGCATTTTTATTTTCCAGTTTTCCCCCCTTTCATGATATAACATTCTCATTCCAGTTCATAGTTGTCTGAACTTCCAGGTCTTAACTGTGTTCTAAGTCATTCCCACCCATCCAGTTTCCTGGGTCTCTGTTTACAGGTATCTATCTGCCTGTGACCTTGTGGAACGAATCCCTCCCCTTCAGCTCTTGGATGTTTCTAGATTCAGCCATATGCACACTCTAGAACAAAGGCACCTCTCTTCTGTTCAACATTTCTTGATATGCAGGATGTAATACTATAGATTTAAGAAAGAATGGAGGCAAGGAATCCTCACTCCTGAGTTCTTCCCTCCACTAAAATGCCTCCCCCACCCAACTGGGGCCTGCAAGACTCCATCCCTCCTGGCGGGCTTTCTTTTTCTTTTAAACTCTTTACATTAACATTAAAATTAGGATTATTTGATTGGGTAGAGGCAGGAATTGAGTAGGAAGGGGGGGATCGAGCATGGACAAGACAGCTAGTGTAGCCTCGCTGCTTCACTGCCTGTGCAGATTCCCTCCTGCAGCTGGGGACGGGGGCCTTGATCCCGGGTCCTTGTGTGTGCTGATACGTGTGCTCAACCAGGTGCACTGTGGCCTCGTCCCCTGCTCTTTACACCTTTAGATTTCAGAGAGAAAGACCGCTGCACTGTTTTGCCACTGCTGGACTTCCCCTTACCAGGGTGCGAGGTTCCCCCATGGGGGGGCAGGGAACAGCCCCAGGGCTTTATCCACAGCAAACTCTCAGGGAGCTTGTCTCCTGGCCCTGAAATGACTGTTAACTGAAAAAAATATTGAGACCGTCTTCTTTATTTTTATTGGTGATTTAATATGATTTACAAAATTATGAGAGAACAGGGTTATGACTCCACCCCCAGAGTTCTGTGTCCCATTCCCTCTACTGGAAACTGCAGTGGTTCTCCCAAGGCCACAGATAGGAGCTGACTATTATTTCTAGAACCATCTGTCTGTCTATATTTTTATATATTTGACTTTTTTTCTATTTCCCTGCCTTCTCTTCCTTTCTAAGTCACACCCACATCCGTTATTACTTCCAAATGCCCTTCCTTTTGTTGTTCCTCTTCTTTCTCTGGGTCCTGGTAGAATTGGGGTTCAGAGCCCTCTGGGCATCTTCCCTATCTTCTGCCCCCTCTAGAAGTGTGAATCAAAATTATTTTTGGATACAGAAGGTGGGAGGTCTGGCTTCTGTCATGGCTTCTCCACTGGACATGGGTGTTGGCAGGTGGATCCACACCCCCAGCCTGTTTCTCTTTCCCTAGTGGGGCAGGGCTCTGGGGAGGCGAGGATCCTGGGCACATGGGTGAGGGCGTCTGATGGGCATAATTTTATTGCAAAGGCAAAGCGGGAAGTTTGCCAAGAGATACCCTATGCCTAGAGCACAGCACTCAGGTAGCTGAGACAGCCCTGCGCTGGGGCAGTCAGGTGGAGCAGGAGAGAGCCCCGTGGAAGGGACACCACGGTCCTTCCCACAAAACGTGAGGATGGAGGGACGGTCCCACCAGGTTTGGGTCAGTCTGTGACTCTGTGGAAATCCCCTCTTAGCCTAAAAGCCGTCCTCAGCCAAGACTGAATGTCAGTCCCATAACTCAGCACAGTACCTTTCACCCTGGAACTTCAATGGTCGGGACAAGCTCGTGGACCTTTCGCTAACCCCCATCAGCCATCAGGGGCTTTTACTAATGGGCTTTCCTGAACACTCCTCTGTGGAAGCCCCTATGGGATTCTTTTCTAAAAGTTAATTTTTTATCACCACCAGGGTTATCGCTGGGACTCAGCGATATGAATCCCCCACTCTTGGCAGCTTTTTAGAAATTTTATTTTATTTGGTAAGACAGTGGGGAATTTGGGGGTGGGTAAAGAGGGAGAGAGAAAGAGAGATAACTGCAGACCTACCTCACTGCTGACAAAGCACCCCTCCTGCAGGTGGGGAGTCATGGCGGGGGGCTTGAACCCTGATCCTTGCACGTGGTAATTTGTGAGCGCAAGCAGCCGTCACCACTCCCCTCCCCTGTGAAGCTGCCAATCGTGTTTATTGAGTTACATCCCAGTCACTGTCCTCCTTTGTTTCTTATCCTGCTTGGAGTTCGCCGCGTCCCCTGGGGCGGAAGGTTTCAGCTCTGGGTCTTCTGATGTCTAGAGAGTTTTAATGAGTGCATACTCATCCCATCTTGTGTCTAACCTGTTGTTAATATTTCGGAGGCTCTTGCCGGGCTGGCTTGCTTCACGGCGGGTAACAGAGGCGCGGAGACAATGGCTGGGCAGGGAAGCTGTATTTCTTTATTCAGGAACAACGATTCATAAACTAAGACAAACTAATCACCAAACAGAACTCTGCTGTCTCTTTGCGGCGGCGCAAGCACTCTCTCTCACTCTCGAACTCGGGAACCCTCTCCCTTACTCTCGAACTCAGGAACTCTCCAACTCTCGTACTGGGGAACCCTCTGAAACTCTGGCACCCTCCAACTCAGGAACCCTCTCTTACACTGCAACTCAGGAACTCTCTTACTGGGGAACCCTCTGAAACTCTCCCACTGTGGAACTCTCTCTTACTCTGTAACTCTGAAACTCTCGAACTCAGGAACCCTCTCTCGGGGTTCCTTGGGGCGGGGCCAAGCAGGCCCGCGAAATTAACAGGACTGATGCAATTCTCTTGGCGGGGAAGAACTACCCAATGTAAAGCATACAACACTAACCATTTCCAGTGGGCATGCTGTCTTGCTTCTCAAGTCAAAATCAGAAGGGGACAAAAGAGCCTTGGCTCAAAGGAGACCTGCCAGTGCTTTGTGCATAAGCACAATCCCAGAGGCTGCCAGTCCCACCCTGAGCTGGTGTTTGGGGGCTCACTGGGGAGAGAAATGGAGAAAGGGCTTGTGATGGATGCTGTGTCCTGGGGATGATGAGGGAATCCAGTGGTTGGTGTGTTCAGTCCAGCCTGCAAAGTGCTAAAAGCAAATTCCAGGACACATCTGCAGGTCTCTGTGCTGGACATAAGAAGCTTCCCAAGGATTTTTGTTTCCCACCAGGGTGATCCTTGGGCTTGTTGTGGGAACGGTAAATCCACCAATAAGGGGGCCGTTATTCCTGGGGTTTTTTCTTCCTGTTTTTATTGGATAAGACAGAGAGAAATTGACAGAGGAGGGGAGACAGAGATGGGGTGAGAAAGATAGACTCCTGCAGCCCTGTTTCACCACTTGTAAAGCTTCCCCCTACAAGTGGACAGCGGGGCCTCAAGCCCTAGATGTAGCATTTGCAGCATGTATGCTTAACCATGTGCACTACCACCCAGCCTCTGACATTGTGCTCAAGATTTTATTAATTTATCAGAGAGAGAGAGACAACAAGGAATCTACTCCACCAGATGTGATGCTGAGAATCAAACGCAGGACCTCATGATCTTGAGTCCAATACTCGAAACACGTCCTAGGCCACCTTCAAGGACAACTCTGTCCTCTGCTTTCTGTCTGTGGCTGGGTCTGGCCACACACACACACACACACACACACTCACACACACTCACACACACTCACACTCACTCACACAATCACACACACTCACACATACACACACTCACACACACACACACACTCACACTCACTCATACATACACACACATTCACACACACTCACACATATATTCACACACACACATACTCACACACACACACAGGCACACACACACTCACTCACACACTCATGCACATATTCACACACACACATACACACTTTCACACACACTCACACACATATTCACACACACATATTCACACACACTCACACACACACACATACACACTTTCACACACACTCACACACATTCACACACACACATTCACACACATTCACACACATATTCACACACACACTCACACTCACTCACACAAACATATTCACACACACTCACACACACTTATTCACACACACATACACACACATACACACACACTCACACACACATATTCACACACATTCACACACACTCACACACACATATTCACACACATTCACACACACTCACACACACATATTCACACACACTCACACACACTCACACACACATATTCGCACACACTCACACACACTTATTCACACACACATACACACACTCACACACATACACACACACTCACACACATACACACACATTCACACACACTCACACACACACATATTCACACACATTCACACACACTCACACACACACATATTCACACACATTCACACACACTCACACACACACATATTCACACACATTCACACACACTCACACACACACATATTCACACACATTCACACACACTCACACACACACATATTCACACACATTCACACACACTGTGACAGCACCCCCTCTCTGGTGGCTGTGGCCAAGTACTGTGGAGAGAAGGAGCTCGCATGAAGGCCACGGGAGGCTGCCGTGGTTGCAGAGACAGTGGGAAGTGGGACGGCAGCCCGGGTGAAGGCCAGGCCAAGGGCAGGGGGTTGATTTACATTGTGTGAATGTGGAATTACATTCCATACGTTGTATAATTCGGTAAAATTCTGTTAAATCACTAATTTAAAAAAAATGGAGAAAAGAATGGAATTCCCCCTGCCCTGTTCTTGAACATCCAATCAAAACCAGGGGTTGGAAAGACTTCAGCACAACTTTTAATTCCAGAAAAGTCAAAGATAAGACTCCTCCTTAGAAAATAATTGCCAGAGAGTTCAGGAGACACACAGACGGGCTGAGCTCTGGCCGCAGATGTGAGGGCTCCTTGGGGCACAC
This sequence comes from Erinaceus europaeus, assembly GCF_950295315.1. Taxonomy (NCBI): domain Eukaryota; kingdom Metazoa; phylum Chordata; class Mammalia; order Eulipotyphla; family Erinaceidae; genus Erinaceus; species Erinaceus europaeus. Next base: position 1,515,044 of record NC_080175.1, read on the forward strand.
CACAGTGACACAGGTGGCATGTCGGTCACCGTGTCCGGAGACAGTGCACACAGGGCCCCCAGGACAGAGGGACGTCAGATTATCAGCAGTGTCCCTGCCTCCTGGCTCTCCTGGAACATACGGACCTTCTAAGTCAGTCCGTCCTGGAGGGGACTGCTGAGTGTCAGCTCTGGGGAGGAGGACCAATCAGTTTCTGTATGTTTTTCATGGATAAACTCCTGGGTTTGAGCCCTCCACCACAGGGGCACTCCACAGAGGGTACCAGAGGGAGCTCCAGGGACAGTGAGAAGTGCTGTGCTGTGTGTCTCTCTCTATCTGCATCTCTCTTTCTCATTAATTCCTTCTCTCGTTCTCTTTTTTTTTCCCTGCCCCTTCCTCACTCTCTAAACACAAAGAATAAAATTTAAACTCGGGAGCTCCTCCTTGGCGTCGCAAAATAAATAATAAATAAATAAATAAGGCCCCAGCCTCACCCCTTGACAATGCATTTTTTTTTAAAAAATGAAAGGAGCAGAAGCAAGGTCCACGTCCCCACGGCGGGGGCTGCTGAAGGTCCGAGGACACCACTTAGCAGCTGGCTGGGTAGGGGAGCCCTGCCCTTGCTGGAGGACGGCCCTGCATTCTGATGGAAGCAGGCTTCAAAGCCTGCTGGAAGGTGCCATCGATTCACCCGCATGCCTCACTCCAGAGCACCTGCGGGGTCAGGGGTCACCCGCCTCACGCATGAAGCCAGTTTAATGGTGCAGCCTGCGTCTCCGGAGACCCGCAAGCGGCTCGCAGGAGTTCGATTTCTGGCGGGTTTCTGTTGATAATAGACTTGACCCTGATCGGCTGTCCAGGAGGGCCGGCGACAGGCCCAGCCAAGGAAGGCCTTGGAAATGCAGGGGGCCCAGGCGGGCCGCTGAGTACCGCCCAGAGGAGAAGGCAGAGATGCCTGTGCCCCTCATCCCCTTCACAGAGCTCACCCGGGCTCACCTGGGCCCTGCACCTGCTGCAGGTTGGCTGGGGACCGGCTGACGAGGCCGCAGTCTCCCTGTGTAGTGGAATTGGCTATGTGCCTCTGGTTCCTGGAACAGAGGCCAGAGAGCAGACACGGCGCTTATCCTGGTGGCATTTGAGCTGGGTGGGAAATGTTTGCCATCTGCTGAGAGAGAATAGGTGGTGAGGAGAGAGGGCTGTGGCAGAGAGGGAAAGACAGAGAGGGGAAGACAAGGGAAGGCTCTGCTCTCAGGCTGGATGGGGAGACGCTGCCGGCCACACTGCCCTGCCCCTCCTGGGCTCACCTGAGCACATTTGTTCCCCAAAGTGAGGCTACAAACGATGGACGCCTTGTCAATACCAACACACTTCTTTCCTGCTAACAGAATACTTAAGCTTTTTAAAATGGCTAATATTTTCCTGTCTATGCCAGGGCATCACCACTCTGAGCCAACAGAAAGAGAGAGACAGGGAGAGAGAGAGAGAGAGAGAGAGAGAGAGAGAGGAAGGGAGAGAAAAAGAGAAAGAAGCAAAGACCTCATACCCCCCCCCCCCAATTTCCCCAGTGTGATGGGAGCCAGGTTCAAACAGAAGCACTACCCGGGTGAGCTATCTTGCTGGCCGTGTTTATTTATTTTCACAAGAGAAAGAGAAGCCAGAACACTGCTGAGCTCAGGCAGGGTCAATGCCCTGGGTTGAAGCCAGGAGAACATAATCGCCAAAGTCCATGTAATGTAGCCTTACTGGGGCTCAGCTTAGAGACAATGTTACAGAGATTGCAGAATCTTCTAGCTCTGTTTCTGAAATGTTCCTGTCACCATAAGATTGACTGAATGAGTCAAAGAGTGAAACAAAATCGAACTAAACATGAAAACACACCAGGTAGTGGACACACGCCCCCAGGCACAAAGACCCAGGTTCAAGCACCCAGTCCCCGTCTGGAGAGGGCAAGCAGATGCCTCTCTTTATCCCTCTCTAGCTCTCCCTTCCCTCTTAAGTTTTCTCTGCCTCTATCCAAAAAGAATGAAAAGAAAGGAAGGCAAGGGAAGGGGAGGAAAAGAAAGAGAGGGGAAGGAAGTTAAAGAGGAAGGAAGGAAGGAAGGAAGAAAAAAGAAAGAAAGGAAAACAGAAGATAAATAAGAAAACCGGGTTGAGTGCACATGTCACAACGCCAAGACCCCAGTCCCCCTGCAGAGGGAAAGCTTGGCAAGTTGTGTAATAGGTCTGCAGGTCTCTCTCTGTCTCTCTCTCTCTCTCTCCCTATCTATTTTCCCCTTCCTCTCAATTTCTGCCTATCTCTATCCAATAAATAAATAAAGATAATTAAAACATTAAAAAAACAAAAAAGAGAGAAAGGTAAGAAGGACAGAAAAAAGAGGAAAAAGCAAAGAAAGAGAGAAAAAGATCGCAGAAAGCAGTGAAGTTGCCATAAACTCACAGAGCTCCATTGATAAGCATGGTTGCAATAAAAACAATTGAATAAATAAAAATTAAAAATTAGGTATTATTAGAAAGTTTGAGCGATCTTGACATAATTCCACAATTTCTTTTCTCTGAAAAGTTTCTTAGTTGTAGGTGTGTGTATTTTATTCACATAAAACAGGTAGGTGAGTGTTTTGGTGTCAGAAGACTAGCGTTTGCTCTCTATAGATTGTAGAAAGTGTGTGTGTGGCAATCAGATCCATGATTTGCCCCACCATCTGATTTCCCCAGTTCTGCCCGCCCTACCCCAGGGCTGCCATTAGCATAGTAAACATCAGCTGGAAGGTCCTTGTGAAAGTTCAATGTGATGCTGTTTAGCTGTTTAGAAAAGGGCTTTCCAAGCGCTCCGGATTGCCCAGATGTGTGGCCTTCTGCTGTGGGGGCTCTGGGAAACCGGGCAGGGCCTTCCGGGCAGGTGGAGCCTCTGCAGACCAGCCAGGAGGCGGCTGGCATGAAAGCTCACTTCCCAGCCACCTGCTGCGCTCACTCCTTCTTTGCAAACCCCACTCTGTCAACACCCATGGTGTGTGTGTGTTGGGGGGCGGTCACAGCTTCCTTGTGGAAGCTGGAGTCGGGCCCAATGCCAGCCCCTGGGGGCACACAGCTCTAGCCCCAGAGTACCCCACGGTGTCCTGGGTGACAACCTCCAGGGCTTCTGGGCAGAGGCTTCATGGGGACTGCCAGCTAGTGTCTGGAGGCTTTCTGGGTGTCTGTTCCAGCTGCTGTGACAGCCACCACGTGTGGCACTCACACTGAGCCCAGAACTCACTCCTAGGTTGAGGGATTCACTATAAGGCTGTACCCCATTTGGCAAGTGAGAAGGGCCACAGAGGAACCCAGAAAATTCCACAACTCAATCAGTGCGCAGCTAAGCTTGAATCAGTCCCGAGTACTTGGCTCACCCGCATCTGGTATATATACCACCAGCAATGCCATCAGCCTGAGGGTCACTTAGAAAAGTCGCCTAGGGGGTGGGGGGATATAGCAGAATGGTGATGCAAACAGACTCTCATGCCTGAGGCTCCAAAAGTCCCAGGTTCAATCCCTCCCACCACCATAAACCAGAGCTGAGAAGTGCTCTGGTGTTTCTCTATCTCAACAATAAAATGAAGAAAATATTTTTAAAAGATTCTTTAAAAAAATGAAAGAAAGAAAAGTCACCTGGGGACAGGCAGTGGCATGCCGCACCTGGCTGGGCGCAGTCCACTCCTGCAGGGGGAAAGATTTGTGAGCGGTGAAGCAGGGCTGCAAGTGTCTCTCTGTCTCTCTCCCTCTCTACCTCCATCTACCCTCTCGATGTCTGCTGTCTTTATCCAATAGGTAAAGAAAGATAAAAAATGATAGGAAGTAAAGGGTAGGAAGCTGCAAGTTTTTAAAAAAGGAAAGGGAAGAAAAGAGACAGAGAAAAAGAGCATTTAATGGGAACTCCTGGTCAGCACAGGGACACAGAGAGAGAGACAGACAGACACACACACACAGACAGACACACACACACACAGAGAGACAGACAGAGAGACACAGAGAGAGAGAGAGAAGGAGAGAGAGAGACAGAAAGACACACACACACACTCACACATACACACACACATACACACACACAGACATACACACAGACACACACAAACAGACACACAGAGACACACACACAGACACACACACACACACAGACACACACACACACACACACATCCAGACTGACTAAGACTTGGTGGGAACCCAGGTGGTTCTCACTGTGATGGGGGCAGGGGGCACGGAGCAGCTTTGGTGGAGGGCGCCGTGTAGAACTTCACCCCTGCGATCCGTGCAATCTTGTAAATCACTCATGCAAACAACCAAAATACTTAATAAGATTATTGTAGGGGCAATACAGGCAAGGACCGGGGTTCGAGTCCCGCTCCCACCTGCAGCAGGGGCCACTTCAGGAGCTGCAGACCTCTGTCTCCCCTCCTCTCCATTGCTCTCTGTCCCTTGGGATGAAAAGGGGGGAAAAGCAGCAGGACGTGGTGGATTGTAGTGCTGGCACCAGCACCTGGGCAAAAACAATAACAACAGCAGCAACAATAATAACAGCGTTAGAGGATGGAGAGGAGAGCCCTGGCTGTGTTTCTCCCCGACAGCAGAGCAGGGTGCTGGCTGAGCAGGGTGGGGCGCAGGTCAGCAGGGCACCCAGACCCCTGCCTGAGGGCGCTGTGTCTCCAGGCCCGGCCCCTGAGCAGATTCTCAGGCTGCTGTTTGCCCTGAGGGTGAGCGGCCAGGGGAGCAAAGCCCCAGCCGGGAGGCTCTCTCTCTGCAGACTCAGTCTGAGGGGACATGCGGCTTCTGGTCAACAGCCGCTGCCTACAGGCGCTCAGTCAGGCTCTCCTGTGAGACTGTCCGTCAGGCCGCAGCCTGGCCTCCCTCTGGGGCCCTGCTGGGTCACCCTGTCCCCGTGGGGCATGGCTGCATCCTGCTGACCCCAGAGAACACTGACTGAGAAGGCTGGGGGCTGGGCGGTGCTGCACCCGGCTGAGCACCTCACCATGAGCAAAGGGCCGGGGTTCGAGCCCGGCTCCCCACCTGCAGGGGGAAGCTTCACGAGTGGTGAGGCAGGGCTGCAGGTGTCGTCTCTCTGTCTGTCTCCCTCTCTACCTCCCTCTCCTCCTCAATTTCTCTCCGTTCTAGCAAATAATTTATTAAAAAGTGAGAAAACAAAACAGGCCACCAGGAGCCGTGGATTAGCTGTGCAGGCCCCAAGACACACGGATAACCCTGCTAACAATAAAAAATTAAAAAATGAAAAAAGGGAAGGGAAGGGAAGGGAACAGAAAAGGAGAAGAACAAAAGGGGCAAGCAGTGGTGTATTTGGTTAAGCACACACAGTGCTATGAAAAAAGGCCTGTGCAAGGATCAGGGTTCGAACCCCGGCTGCCCCCCTGCAGGGGGGGGGGACTTCGCATGTGGTGAAGCAAGTCTACAGCTGTCTCTCTCTCTCCCCCCTCTTCTCTCAATTCCGCTCTGTCCTAGCCAATAAAATGGGGAAAATGGCCACCAGGAACAGTGGATTAATAGTGCAGACACCAAGCCCTAGAGATAACCCTGGAGGAGAAAGAGAGGAGGGAGGAAGGAAGGAAGGAAGGAAGGAAGGGAGGGAGGGAGGGAGGAAGGAAGGAAGGGAGGAAGGGAGGAAGGAAGGAAGGGAGGGAGGGAGGGAGGGAGGGAGGAAGGAAGGAAGGGAGGGAGGGAGGAAGGAAGGGAGGGAGGGAGGGAGGGAGGAAGGAAGGAAGGGAGGGAGGGAGGAAGGAAGGAAGGGAGGAAGGAAGGAAGGAAGGAAGGGAGGGAGGGAGGGAGGAAGGAAGGAAGGGAGGAAGGGAGGAAGGAAGGGAGGGAGGGAGGGAGGGAGGGAGGGAGGAAGGGAGGGAGGAAGGGAGGAAGGAAGGAAAAGAGAGAGAGAAAGAAGAAAGAGAAAGAGAGAAAGAAAGAAAGAAAGAGAGAGAGGAAGAGAAAGAGAGAGAGAAGAGAGAGAAGAGAGAGAAAGAAAGAAAGAGAGAGAGAGAGAAAGAAGCAGAGAAAGTGCTGGTTCTTTGCTGTGCAAACCTGGCCTGACTTTCTCTCAGCGGAGACCTCCGAGCTTCCAGACGGCCTTCTTTCTGAGTGCCGTCTACAGGTGCTTACAGCAGAGTGAAGCAGGGGTGGGGGAAAGCCACATTCATTTATTCTTCTTCACGCTCGCCCATCTCTGCCGTCTTCCTCAGAAGTCAGCCCTGTGTGCCTTCAGAGAAGTCAGTCAAGGATACAGCATCATGTGACCCTCCCCAGAGCCCAGCCTGGTAGACTGAGATCAAGGGGGCAGAGGCCAGGATGCACACTGGGCTGTCCGTGCCTGGGCCCATCCCCAAGCCCCTTTGCAGCCACAGGCACCCTGGGTTACAGAGCAGATGTCACCCCTGGTCACTCGGACTGTGCAGGAGGGTGCCCGGCCTCCCTGGGGACCGTCTGGCCCTAACAGGACACCGCCCCCAACTTCATCTGTGTTTTCCAAACTTCACAAGAAAACTTCAAGACAAATACATAAATAAATAAATCTATTAGTTTCAAATGAGCTATTTCAGTGGAAACCCAGAATTAGTTTTCAGGACAGAGGGCTCAATTTCCCACTCTCAGGTGTCTGATTAAAATCAATTAAATCAGTCTTCAGATGTCAGCCTCAAGATTCTCCTGACAAATGGAATTAAGCCAGGGATGTGGGTTCCCCGCTCTGGGGCTGCCTGAGCCGCACGTGCTGCAGAGGATGAGATCAAAAGCCTGGTCCGGGCCTTCTGAAGTCTCTACCAGAGCAGTAGGAGCCACCGTGGCCTGTGAAAGCAGAATCGGTGGCCCCTGTTGACCAGACTTCACGGCCTCTGCATGGAGACAGATTTGCAGCCAACGTGGGGTTGGGGGTGTTGAGGGGTTTGCAAAGCTGGAGAGCCAGGTCCTCTGTGTGAGTCCCCGTGTTGTTGGCACAGCCATGGAAACTCTTTCAGATCCAGGGTGTACCCTCTGCATAACTCTCTTTTTAAACAAAAATCCTTTATTTATTGGATAGAGAGAGAGAAATCAAGAGGGGAGGGAGGAATAGACTGAGAGAGAGAGAGAGAGAGAGAGAGAGAGAGAGAGAGAGAGACCGAGAGATACCTGCAGCCCTGCTTCACCACTTGCAAAGCTTCCCCCTGCAGGTGGGGACCTGCAGCTCAAACCTTGCGTCCTTGCATCCTTGCATCCTTGCACCTATGCATCGTTGCGCACCGCGACGTGGGCACCCACCAGGGTGTGCAACACCTGGACCCTTGAGTGTCTCTTCACACTTCAGACGATCAGGTGGCATTTCTCCTCCCGCAATAGGCTCCTTGTTCGTCACAGAGGACGCTGGAGAAGTGTAATAAACAGGAAAGCAAAGCCGATTTGGGGGCCTGCCACAAAGCCGCCAGCCCCTGTCCTGGAAAGGTGCAAGCAGAGTTCTGCGCAGAGCAAGCACAAGGGACCTGGTCTGCATTCATGGACACCAGCCGTCCAGCAATCGAGCTCTCTCTCTGGCCGCTGCTCAGGCCCCGTCCCAGTCCCACATCAACCCAGACAAAGCCTTGCCATTTTTAAAATGGAGATTTATTTCATTTCAAGTGAGCTGTCGAGAGAGCTTCACACAAAAGCAAGGGAGAGAAGAAGCGAGAAGGTATCTGGAGCACCATTTCCGTCCATGTGGGACCTCAGGTGAGCACGTCCTGCACTCTGTCAGCTGAGTGACAGCCCAGCCACTTGGGCCTCTTGACTTCTCAGAGCAGATGGAGCTGAGATGGTGGCTGATGTCATATGCTCATCTGGTGAGGCAAAACATTGACAAAGTCCTCAGAGACACGAAGATCAGAAATAGATTTCGTCTATGATGCAAATGTCTGTCTGGGACGTGATGAGTGTGTCGGTGTGCATGTTCTGAACCCGCTTAACTGCTTTACTCCAGAAACTGTCCTTTGGGCTGGGGAGAGAGCTCACTGGGTAGGGTGAGTGCTTTGTCATGACACAGCCCGGGTTCGAGCCCTGGTTCCGTAGGAGAGGTGCTATGGCACAAGAGGAAGCTCTGAGTCTGAGGTCTGTCTGTCTGTCTGCCTCTCTGAAGAGATAAAATGTTCATTTTCTAACTGAATGTGAGGTTCCTTCCTTTCCCTCTGTCCGTCTCTCTGTCTGCAGAAAAGCATATTCAGTCTATAACTGACTGCCCTATTGAACCCCTTACTCTATTTGTTCCAGTAAATTCTCTGTCTTTTTTTTTTTTTTTTACGTGGGAAGGGAGAAAACTTCTGGACAACAGCTGCTGGCGCTGTTCACGCTGCTAATTTCCCCTCCTTGGCCAGGATTATGTTTCTGAGGTCAAGTCTTGGTCAACAGTGGTGGGTGATTCAAGGTTCTAGAAGTATGCATATTTTAAAGACATCCTTTAAAAAATGTATTATTTATTGAATAGAGACAAAGACACCAGGAAAGTAGGGGAGCTAGAGAGGGAGAGACAGAGAGAGACCGGCAGCCCTGCTCCACCACTCATGAAGATTTCTTCCTGCAGGTGGGGACCAGGGGCTTGAACCTGGGTCCTCGCACACTGTGACATGTGTGCTCAACTGTGCGCACCAGCACCCAGTCCCCTAGGAGTGGACACTTGAGTGGAGGGAACAGCCTCCTCCTCCTAAATGCAACACCCAGTCAGGTGTCACTAGCACCAGCCACCGGTGATTAAGTTCCTCACACTGACCGCCCACAACCTATGCCCAGCTGTGGCTGAGGGCAGGAAGCCTGGTGTCTCAGGACCTGGCCACTTGCCTGGCTTCCTCCATGAAGCCCTCCTGCTCATTACCTGGCAAATAAAACACCTGCACTGGCTCCCGGGAGAGAAGGTGGGAGAGGCTGTCCTCTCCTGCTCCCGCCTGGGTTAATGCTAAGTCAGTCCAGCCCCACTGCTGTGTGTGTGTGTGTGTGTGTGTGTGTGTGTGTGTGTGTGTGTGTGTGTGTGTGTGTGACTCTGTGTGTGTGTGTGACTCTGTGTGTGTGTGAATGTGTGTGTGAATGTGTGTGAGTGAATGTGTGTATGTGAGACTGTGAGAGTGTGTGTGTGTGAGTGTGTGTGAGTGTGTGTGTGTATGAGTGTGTGTGAGTGTGTGTGTGAGTGTGTGTGTGTTTGTGAGTGTGTGTGAGTGTTTGTGAGTGTGTGTGAGTGTGTGTGTGTGTGAGTGTGTATGAGTGTGTGTGTGAGTGTGTGAGTGTGTGTAAGTGTGTGTGTGTATGAGTGTGTGTGAGTGTGTGTGTGAGTGTGTGTGAGTGTTTGTGAGTGTGTGTGAGTGTGTGTGAGTGTGTGAGTGTGTGTGTGTGAGTGTGTATGAGTGTGTGTGAGTGTGAGTGTGTGAGTGTGTGTGTGAGTGTGTGTGAGTGTGTGTGAGTGTGTGTGAGTGTGTGTGTGTGAGTGTGTGAGTGTGTGTATGTGTGTGTGAGTGTGTGTCCATGGGGAGCATGCAGGAACCCCGTTTGGGACCTCCGGTAGTAAAAGCAGGCCTCCTTGATGTGTTCCTGATTTTCGTGGAGATGCCTGAGATCTCTCCCACAACGTTCTTGATCAATGACCTTCCAGGTTCTTAAATATTAAGAAACTGTCACTTCAATCTTGCGAGTCTAAGCTGATATTGGCATTGGATGGTGATTTTTGTGCCTGTAGGTTTTAGACCTTTACTTCAAAAATTATGATTTTTTTTGTTCTTCTTTGGCCTGTTGATATGAGAAATTATGTTAATAAATTTTATAGGGGGAGTAAATCACTCTTTGCTAGGAAGCTATTATTCGATGAGTATTATTCAGTCAGTGCTTATTGGAAACTCCACTCCCTCAGCTCTGTGCCTGGCTTGCCTTCTTAAAGGGTGTTTGTACCTACAGTCAAGAGTGAAGATAAAGGCGGGGGTGTTTCTAGCTGTGTGTTGTTTGGGTTTGAATATTAGAATGTATTCGGACTTCACAAAGCAAACCCAAAGTGGCTCATTCGTTGAAAGGTGTAAACTATTTCATTTAGCTTTGTCTGGGATGGCATCTGTGTCCTGCCATGTCCCATCTGGTACACAGCAGGCCTTCTCCAGCGCAGAGGGGGCTCAGCCGGGGCGGGAGAGGGGTGCCCGGGGCAGGCAGTCCCTGAAGGCCTTCAGAGCTAGATCTCGAGGATCTGGAAGGTCTCAGGGGTTTCGGGGGCCTTGTGGGAGGGGCCAGGTCTGCGGCTGCAGCAGAGAGGCACCTGTGACAGGGACAGGCAGGGCTTCACCCAAGGTGAAGCCGATTCTGACAACAGTTACAGGCTGCTGTGACCCCCGGCCATGGGACTTACCTGTTGGCTGGCCTAACCTTGACATCACTCCAAGGCTGAGCGTGGGCTGTGTGACCCATTTGCTTGTCGGCATTTAGACCTCTGGCGCCCGAGGTCCCACTAGTCACTAAGTGGGTTCAGACCTCATAGGAGGAAGCACCAGAATTGAGAGATATTTTACTTTCTTTTTAAAAATTTTTTATCTTTATTTATTGGATAGAAACAGCCAGAAATTGAGAGGGAAGGGGGTGATAGAGAGGGAGAAAGACGGACACCCGCAGCCCTGCCTCACCACTCGTGAAGCTTTCCCCCTGCAGGTCGGAACCAGAGGCTCAAACCTGGGTCCTTGTGCACTGTGACATGTGCGCTCAACCAGGTGCGCCACCACCCGGCCCCCCGTGAGAGATATTTTCATTATTATCAGATAATTAGCAATGGTCCTTTAACTTGGCTACTTAAGATTTCCCTATAAAATATATCTTATCTCACTGAGATTTTCAAATTCTTTTCTTTTTTTTCTTCCTTCCTTCCTTTATATTTATTTATTTATTATTTATTTTACAGGGTCACTGCAGGGTCTCATTGCTGGCACTCTGAATCCACTGCTTCTGGTGGTCATGTTTGTTTTCCTTTATTTTTTCTTCCCTTTCTGTTTTTATTTGGCAGGGCAGAGAGAAATTCAGAGGAATGGGGAGATAGAGAGGGAGAGAGACAGACACTGCAGCCCGATTGTCCACTTGTGATGCTTCCCCATTGCAGGTGGGGACCGGGGGCTCAGACCCAGCTCTTTACGCATGTGACACACGCACTGAACTGGTTGTGCCACTGCCCACCCCTCCCATTTCTCTTCTTTCTTCCTTCCTTCCTTTCTTTCTTTCTTTCTTTCTTTCTTTCTTCCTTCCTTTCTTTCTTTCTTTCTTTCTTTCTTCTTCTTCCCCTCCCCCTCTCCTTCCCCTCCCCTCCCCTTCCTCCTCCTTTCTCCTGTTCTTCTTCTTCTTCTTCTCCTTCTCCTCCTCTTCCTCCTCTTCCTCCTCCTCCTCTTCCTCCTCCTCTTCCTCCTCCTCCTCTTCCTCCTCCTCCTCTTCCTCCTCCTCCTCTTCCTTCTCCTCCTCCTCTTCCTCCTCCTCTTCCTTCTCCTCCTCCTCTTCCTTCTCCTCCTCCTCTTCCTCCTCCTCTTCCTCCTCCTCCTCTTCCTCCTCCTCTTCCTCCTCCTCCTCTTTCTCCTCCTCCTCTTCCTCTTCCTCCTCCTCTCTTCCTCCTCCTCCTCTTCCTCCTCCTCTTCCTCTTCCTCCTCCTCTTCCTCCTCCTCTTCTCCTCCTCTTCCTCTTCCTCCTCCTCTTTCTCCTCCTCCTCTTCCTCTTCCTCCTCCTCTTCCTCCTCCTCCTCCTCTTCCTCCTCCTCCTCTTCCTCCTCCTCCTCTTCCTCCTCCTCTTCCTCCTCCTCTTCCTCCTCCTCCTCTTCCTCCTCCTCTTCCTCCTCCTCCTCTTTCTCCTCCTCCTCTTCCTCTTCCTCCTCCTCTTCCTCCTCCTCCTCTTTCTCCTCCTCCTCTTCCTCTTCCTCCTCCTCTTCCTCCTCCTCCTCTTCCTCCTCCTCTTCCTCTTCCTCCTCTTCCTCCTCCTCCTCTTCCTCCTCTTCCTCTTCCTCCTCCTCCTCTTTGCTGGACCCAGGGTAATTTTCCAGCTCTGGGTGAAGTTTTCATCTAGTTAACCAGAGAGAGAGAGGCCACAACACAGAGCTTCCTTTGTTTCCGTAGTCCCTTCCAGGTGACACTGGGGTTTGAACCCTGCACATGCAGTGCCATGCTGACTCCTCACTCCGTGAGCTGCTCTCCTAGGCTTTCAGCGCCCCTCGGGAGAGTCTGTATGTGGGGCCACTCTCCACTTAGCAGCAACGTCACGGCGCCTAGTGGGGACACTTTCTCCCTTTCCTGGTTTGTTGTGCTGTCTAGGACCCTGTCTGCTTTACGAGGATATTTCCCAGTGTTTATCACAGGAGCCCTTTGACTTATCAGGGCTGTCTTTGTGTTTTCTGAATTATTAATATCTGCTCTTATCATTTTAATTGTTTTTGCAATTTTAATTATGAAATACTTCAAAAAAAGGCACAGTGCTGAGAATAATATAACAGACGCTCATTAAAATGCCACCCGGATATTAAGAAACACAGGCTTCTTGCTCTGTTTACTTCCCGTCTTAATGTTTCATAAAATAACATTTCTGGCTTTCTGGCTTCAGCACCCGCCATCCTGTCCTGCCCTCAGCAGGGTATCTGTCCTGCGTGCGTCTTTCTGTCATCTCCATCAGCTCACACACACACACACACACACACACACTCCCTCAGGAAGTGGCCGTAGATTTTTGAACACGCTGTGCAAGCGACAAAACACATTGGCTTCTTCACTCTGAGCCGACTTTCCCAGAGATCAAGAACCAGTGAAGAAGATATAACACTGCATCATGGGAGCTCCTGCTAGTGAGTCAGGGGCCAGGCTCGAGGGGGCGTGGTGCACCCCGCTAAGTGCACGTGGCACAAAGCACAAGGACCCCCGGCTCCCCACCTGCAGGGGAGTCGCTTCACAGGCGGTGAAGCAGGGCTGCAGGTGTCTGTCCTTCTCTCCCCCTCTCTGTCTCCCCTCCTCTCTCCGTTTCTCTCTGTCCTGTCCAATAATGGAAAAAATGGACTCTGGGTGCAGTGGATTCATAGTTTTGTCTCCGAGCCCCAGTGCAAAACAGACAAACAAATAAAAACAGAATGGCCTGTCTGTGTCAGGAGAAAGTGGTTCTGACTTTTATGCCCCTTCTTAATATTTAAGTTAATCATCAAGTGTGCGGTACTAAGACCCCACAGGACTAATTCCACTTGCCTGGGTCAACTCTTGTCATCTGTCTTATTTTAGGTTGAGAAAGAGAGTGGGGGAGAGAAATAAAATGTGTGTAGGGGAGTTTGGCATCAGGATATCCACAGAGTTTCCTCTGGTGCCAAATGATGCTCCCAGGGGGTTCTGGGTCCAGACTGCAAGTGAAGTCCTGTGCTCTCTACTTAGTAAGCGGTTACCCAGAACCCCAACTTTCAGTCCTTGAGAACAAGACTGAAATCAGTGTCCTGTCCCCAAGAGCCAGGGACCCTCCAGGAAGCAGATCAGGGTGGGATTATTACAGGGAGGGGGATGGCCTCTCTCCATATGTGTAGGGGCAGAGGGGAGTGTGAAGCTTCGCTGAGTGTGACCTACACCACCTCTCAAGCCCAGGGAGCCCGTCCACACCCATGTTCAAGCCAGGACCTGGCTGGTGTTGCCTCTGTGGGGAAGTACACATACCCAGAGGCAGCCTCCTGAGTCCCGGCTGGCCCGAGGGAAGCCAGGACAGACTCGCAGCCTCTGAGCCCCCTCTGGTCATCATATAGATGCAGAACCCTGACCCCCTGCCCCATCCGCACTGCCTCTTGCTGCTCAGACTCTTTCCTGAGACCCAGCACAGTCCTTCGGGGCAGAGGGTCCGTTGGGGACAAGGGCGGAGGAGATGGAAGGCTGCCTTTCAAGCCTCCCGTTCTTCTGAAGCAAGATGGTGAGAAGTCCCACCTGGGTGGTGGGGGCGTGGAGGGAGCCCCTGAGGTTGTGTTGGAGACGGTGAGGCCACTAATTAGAATCCTAGGGTCACAGTCACAGAGAAGACCTCCCTGAGTAGGCAGTGAAGTGAGAGTCCTGACAGGATTGGAATCTGGAAGAAGGTTTCCCGTCCAAGGCCAGAGGTGGGGAGGATGTGAAGAGGAAGCAGAGGCCGCGTTGGCACCCTCGGCAGCGCTGAGAGACACCTGCTGGCTGGGAGAGACCAACCGGGAGAGATTGGTGGCCTTTCAACAGAGGGCTGATTCACAGCACTGGGGATCTGTGCAGCGCTCTGGGGATGGTCGGAAGAAGAAGGCGCTGCTAGACTTTCCAGGGTCCTGGAGGGAGATGTCTGTGGGCAGGATTCTGTAAGTCAAGGCACAAGACATCATTCCATTGAGGCCGAGTTGCAGAGGTCAGTCAGGACTGGCCGGAGGGCTCACTGTGGAACATGAGAGAAGGGAGAAGGACTTTCGTTCTTCACAGAAGCTTCTTTTTAAAAATGTTCTTAAAGATTTATTTATTATTGGATAGAGACAAAGAGAAATTGAGAGGGAGAGGGGAGTCAGGGAGGGAGACGTAGAGACACTGGCAGCCCTGCCTTAGTACGCCTGAAGCTTCCCTCCTGCAGGTGGGAACCGGAGGCTCAAACCTGGGTCCTCGCGCACTGTGCCATGTGTGCACTCAGCCAGGTGCGCCACTGCCTGGCCTCTGAGAAGAACCTTTATATTTCTGAGTGGTGCAGATGGGCGGGGAACCACTCCTTTGAGCCTTCTGCTCTCAAGCTGTTTTCCTCAGGGGTCTGAGCCCCGGGTGTCTTATGCTTTTTTCCACCACTCACATGTCAGGGATGAGCTGCGGATCACTTCTCCTTGTGAGATAAGTCTGTGCCTGATGTGTAGCTTAATGCACAAGTTGAGATGTTCTGTGTCAGAACAAACACTTTTTTAGACAAAAATAGAAAAAAAAAACTCTTCATGACGCTGTGTTTTTTCCTCTGTCTAGTCTGAGACATATGCAGAAACTAGGTATTGGATGACAGTGTAGCAATCTGACTTCCGTTTTTTTCTGAGAATAGTCACGGGGTCTAGCACCATTTATTTTCAGAAATCCATCATTTCTTCCCATCTTAATGTCATCACTGTCAAGCTGTATATTAATATTTGTAGTCAAATCTAAGGTTTATCTGATAAAGCTTCTATCTTGCTAAATTATTATATGTTCTTATCTCTGTACAAATAAGTACTGGTATCTGATTGATGTTGGATTTTATTAAATCTTATTCTAAAAGTAGGGAGTTGACCATAGTTTTTCTTCTTTAATCTGTTGATTCAGCAAGAGACTCTATCGTTTTCAATTTTTCTAGTATTAAATTACCTTTATGCTTGTAAGACTAAACCCATTCTAGCAAATAAAACACTATTAACGTCCTGAATATTCTTTTCTCCTGCTTTTGCTCATTCTGGCCATTCTCATTATCTTTTTTATTCTTTCATAAGTTTGACATACAGTTCTTTTTATCTTGTTTCTGCTTTAAGTGTGCCAAATAGATTTTTTAATTTTTTTTTTTAATTAAGACTTGATTTTCTTAGAGCAGTTTTGGATTTACAGCAAAACTTCTGGAGAGGTGGGGCTAGTCAGCGTCTCTCTCCTACTGCCTACACACACACACACACACACACACACACACACACACACACACACACACAGCGTCTCCACTTTCGACACCCCGCACAACACACAGCAGTGCCAGGCCTGCGGGCACCTGGTGGACCAGCAGAGACACAGGGCAGTGGCCTCAGTCCACCAGCACGTTGTCACTCAGCCTCTTGGATCTGAGTAAACACGTAATGACATAAATATATCATTTTAGGAGCACCCAGAGATTTTCATGGTCCTAAGAATTCTCTGAGCTGCCTTCTAAAAAAAATACGTAGTGACTGAATAGTGCTTTACAAGACTAAGATAATAGGAGTTGAGATCCACATCACACCCAGCACAAGCTCTCAGTGAGAACCACTATAATTTTCATTGTTAGAGGAAGCCAGGCTGCTTCCTCTGTGCTTAGTTTCCATGTTAGTCTGCAAGTTCCAGTGCTGCAAACCTCTATTCCACATGCGTGAGATCAGAGTTCTGAGCAGATACTACCACAACCTCAGCCCAAAGCATAGCAAAGATCTAGACCAGCCCCAAACACAGCCTGACACCAGCTCAAGCCCAACCCCAGCCCCAGAAAAGCCCCAGCCATAGCCATTATCCCAGAATAGCCCCAGTCCCAGCCCTGCCCCAGCCAACCCCATTCCCATCCAAGCCACAGCCAGAACCAGCCCCAGCCACAGCCACAGCCAAGCCCAAAACAAGTACAAACCCAGCCACAGCAAAAGCTCCAGCGCCAGCCAACCACATCGCCAGCCACAGCGCCAGCCCAGTCCAGACCCAGTCCTAGAACAGCCCCAGCCCCAGCCCCAGCCCCAACCCAGCCTCAGCTTAGCCAAGCCCCAGCCCAGCCCAGCCACAGCCCAGCCCAGCCCAGCCCAGCCCAGCCCAGCTCAGCCCAGCCCAGTCCAGCCCCAGCCCCAGCCCTAGCCACAGCCACAGCCCCAGCCCAGCCCAGGCCCAACCCAGCCCCAGCCCCAGCCCCAGCCCCAGCACCAGCCCCAGCCCAGCCCAGCCCAGCCCCAGCCCAGCCCAGCCAGCCCCAGCCCAGCCCAGCCTCAGCCCAGCCCAGCCCCAGCCCAGCCCCAGCCCAGCCCAGCCCAGTCCAGTCCCAGCCCAGCCCGGCCCCATCCCAGCCCCAGCCCCGCCCAGCCCAGCCAAGCCCCAGCCCAGCCCAGCCCCAGCCCAGCCCAGCCCCAGCCCAGCCCCAGCCCAGCCCCAGCCCAGCCCAGCCCAGCCCAGCCCCAGCCCAGCCCCAGCCCAGCCCAGTCCAGCCCAGCCCCAGCCCCAGCCCAGCCCAGCCCAGCCCAGCCAGGCCCAGCCCAGCCACAGCCCAGCCAGAGCCCATCCCCAGCCACAGCCCATCCCCAGCCACAGCACAGCCACAGCCCAGCCACAGCCCAACCACAGCCCAGCCACAGCCCAGCCCAGCCACAGCCCAGCCCAAGCCCATCCTCATCCCCATCCCCATGCCCATCCCCAGCCCCAGCCCAGCCCCAGCCCCAGCCCAGCCTCAGCCCAGCCCAGCCCCAGCCCAGCCCCAGCCCAGCCCAGCCCAGCCCCAGCCCAGTCCCAGCCCAGCCCAGCCCAGCCACAGCCCAGCCACAGCCCAGCCACAGCCCAGCCAGAGCCCATCCCCAGCCACAGCCCATCCCCAGCCCCAGCCCAGCCCCAGCCCAGCCCCAGCCCAGCCCCAGCCCAGTCCCAGCCCAGTCCCAGCCCAGCCCAGCCCCAGCCCAGCCCCAGCCCAGCCCAGTACAGCCCAGCCCCAGCCCCAGCCCAGCCCAGCCCAGCCCAGCCACAGCCCAGCCAGAGCCCATCCCCAGCCACAGCCCATCCCCAGCCACAGCTCAGCCACAGCCCAGCCCCAGCCCAGCCACAGCCCAGCCCAGCCACAGCCCAGCCCCAGCCCATCCTCATCCCCATCCCCATCCCCAGCCCCAGCCCCAGCCCCAGCCCAGCCCCAGCCACAGCCCAGCCTCAACCCAGCCCAGCCCCAGCCCAGCCCCAGCCCAGCCCAGCCCAGTCCAGTCCCAGCCCAGCCCAGCCCCAGCCCAGCCCCAGCCCAGCCCAGCCCAGACCAGACAAGCCCCAGCCCCAGGCCAGCCCCAGCCCCAGCCCAGCCCCAGCTCAGCCCAGCCCAGCCCAGCCTCAGCCCAGCCCAGCCCAGCCCAGCCCAGCCCAGCCCCAGCCAAGCCTCAGCCCAGCCCCAGCCCAGCCCAGCCCCAGCCCAGCCCAGCCCCAGCCCAGCCCAGCCCAGCCCCAGCCCAGCCCCAGCTCAGCCCAGCCCAGCCCAGCCTCAGCCCAGCCCAGCCCAGCCCAGCCCCAGCCAAGCCCCAGCCCAGCCCCAGCCCAGCCCAGCCCAGCCCAGCCCCAGCCCAGCCCAGCCCCAGCCCAGCCCAGCCCCAGCCCAGCCCCAGCCCAGCCCCAGCCCAGCCCAGCCCAGCCCAGTCCCAGCCCAGGCCAGCCACAGCCCAGCCCCAGCCCAGCCCAGCCCAGCCCAGCCCCAGCCCCAGCCCAGCCCAGCCCAGCCCAGCCCAGCCACAGCCCAGCCACAGCCCATCCCCAGCCACAGCCCATCCCCAGCCACAGCCCAGCCACAGCCCAGCCACAGCCCAGCCCAGCCACAGCCCAGCCCAAGCCCAAGCCCATCCTCATCCCCATCCCCATCCCCATCCCCAGCCCCAGCCCAGCCCCAGCCCCAGCCCAGCCTCAGCCCAGCCCAGCCCCAGCCCAGCCCCAGCCCAGCCCAGCCCAGCCCCAGCCCAGTCCCAGCCCAGCCCAGCCACAGCCCAGCCACAGCCCAGCCAGAGCCCATCCCCAGCCACAGCCCATCCCCAGGCACAGCCCATCCCCAGCCCAGCCACAGCCCAGCCCCAGCCCAGCCCAGCCCCAGCCCAGCCCAGCCCAGCCCCAGCCCAGCCCAGCCCCAGCCCAGCCCCAGCCCAGCCCCAGCCCAGTCACACCCAGTCCCAGCCCAGCCCAGCCCCAGCCCAGCCCCAGCCAAGCCCAGTCCAGCCCAGCCCAGCCACAGCCCAGCCCCAGCCCATCCTCATCCCCATCCCCATCCCCATCCCCATCCCCATCCCCAGCCCCAGCCCCAGCCACAGCCACAGCCCAGCCTCAGCCCAGCCCAGCCCCAGCCCAGCCCCAGCCCAGCCCAGCCCAGTCCAGTCCAGTCCCAGCCCAGCCCAGCCCCAGCCCAGCCCCAGCCCTGCCCAGCCCAGCCAAGCCCCAGCCCAGCCCAGCCGCAGCCCAGCCCAGACCCAGCCCAGCCCTAGCCCAACCGCAGCCCAGCCCAGCGCAGCCCAGTCCCAGCCCAGCCCCAGCCCAGCCCCAGCCCAGCCCAGTCCAGCCCAGCCCCAGCCCCAGCCCAGCCCAGCCCAGCCAGGCCCAGCCCAGCCACAGCCCAGCCAGAGCCCATCCCCAGCCACAGCCCATCCCCAGCCACAGCACAGCCACAGCCCAGCCACAGCTCAGCCACAGCCCAGCCACAGCCCATCCTCATCCCCATCCCCATCCCCATCCCCATCCCCATCCCCAGCCCCAGCCCCAGCCCAGCCCCAGCCACAGCCCAGCCTCAGCCCAGCCCAGCCCCAGCCCCGCCCCAGCCCAGCCCAGCCCAGCCCAGTCCAGTCCCAGCCCAGCCCCAGCCCAGCCCCAGCTCAGCCCAGCCCAGCCCAGCCAAGCCTCAGCCCAGCCCAGCCCAGCCCAGCCCCAGCCAAGCCCAGCCAAGCCCCAGCCCCAGCCCCAGCCCAGCCCAGCCCCAGCCCAGCCCAGCCCAGCCCCAGCCCAGCCCAGCCCCAGCCCAGCCCCAGCCCAGCCCAGCCCAGCCCAGTCCCAGCCCAGCCCAGCCCCAGCCCAGCCCCAGCCCAGCCCAGTCCAGCCCAGCCCCAGCCCCAGCCCAGCCCAGCCCAGCCACAGCCCAGCCACAGCCCAGCCACAGCCCATCCCCAGCCACAGCCCATCCCCAGCCACAGCCCAGCCTCAGCCCAGCCACAGCCCAGCCACAGCCCAGCCACAGCCCAGCCCAGCCACAGCCCAGCCCAAGCCCATCCTCATCCCCATCCTCATCCCCATCCCCAGCCCCAGCCCAGCCCCAGCCCCAGCCCAGCCTCAGCCCAGCCCAGCCCCAGCCCAGCCCCAGCCCAGCCCAGCCCAGCCCCAGCCCAGTCCCAGCCCAGTCCCAGCCCAGCCCAGCCACAGCCCAGCCACAGCCCAGCTAGAGCCCATCCCCAGCCACAGCCCATCCCCAGACACAGCCCAGCCCCAGCCCAGCCACAGCCCAGCCCCAGCCCAGCCCAGCCCCAGCCCAGCCCAGCCCAGCCCCAGCCCAGCCCAGCCCAGCCCAGCCCAGCCACAGCCCAGCCAGAGCCCATCCCCAGCCACAGCCCATCCCCAGACACAGCCCAGCCCCAGCCCAGCCACAGCCCAGCCCCAGCCCAGCCCAGCCCCAGCCCAGCCCCAGCCCAGCCCAGCCCAGCCCAGCCCAGCCACAGCCCAGCCATAGCCCAGCCACAGCCCAGCCCCAGCCCAGCCCAGCCCAGCCCAGCCCAGCCCCAGCCCAGCCCAGCCCAGGCCCAGCCCAGCCCCAGCCCAGCCCCAGCCCAGCCCAGCCCAGCCCCAGCCCAGCCCAGCCCAGCCCCAGCCCAGCCCCAGCCCAGACCCCATATCCATTTTTTGTTCTTTTACCAAAGCACTGCTCAGCTCTGGCTTATAGTGGTACAGGGTTTGAACCTGGGACTTCAGAACCTCAGGCATGGGAGTCTCTCTGCATAATCATTATGCTAGAAAGCCTTGTCCCTGGAACTATGCAGCAGGCAGCCTTTCAGAGCGGCCTCCTTTTGCTTAGTAAGATGCGGCAGAAGCCCTCCTTGCCTTATCCTCTCACGTCTGGGCAGCTTACACTGCACAGTCTGTGTGGACCACACTGAAAGGCATCTTGAGTGTTCACAGTTTGGGCGGCTATGAGCGAAACTGCTATAAACATCCGTGTGCCTTTTTAGGGTGTGTGTACATATGGGAAAACATAAGTTTCCCACTTCTTTGGGCATATTCCAAGCAATATGATTGCTGGATCATTGGACATATGGAATCTGTCGAATCTTGTAAGGAACAGCCAGGACACTTCCCCAGGTGGCGGTGCTGTTCCTGCCTTCTCAGGAGGACGGAGGCACAAGCCCTGCTGTCCACACAGTGTTCACAGTTCTCTGGGTTCGGATTATTCTAATAGGTCTGCGGTGGTGTTTCAGCTCTCCGTTTGTTTTCATTTTAATTTTCATGACAGCGTATGATGTGGCCCATGCTTTCATGTGCCTACATGCCTTCTACAAGTTTTCTTTTCTGTTTTTTATCCTTTAAGGTTTTGACCTGGAGCTGAACGCTGCTTTTTGACATGTTCCTTGTAAACTTTGGACAACGTCTTTATAAGCCAAGTCTTGGTTAATTTTTTTTTTCTCCCAGTGTGTTTTGGCTTTTCTTTCTCATGATACTGTTTCTCAGAACAGCTTTTCAGCTTGTGTTTAGATGTTTGCTTGTTTGCCTATTGATAAAGCGGCCTTCAGCTCCGGGTTGCAGTGGCGTGGGGGGTTGAAAGGGGGCCTCAGGCATCAGAATATGTTTGCATAACCATTATGCTTTCTCCATCACATTCCTTTCAATTTTCTTTTTATACTTAATGTGGAGTGCTTCATGAATTTGCATGCCACACTTCTTCTCAAATCACTCTAATTTTAGTATGTGAGCTGCCAAGGTGAGACCAGCAGTCTGACATTCTAATGAGGTTCCGCGTGTCAGCGAGTGTCTTTGTAGATGGTGTCTCTTCGGGGTGTATCTAAAAGGACATCACCACATCCACAGCCGGTGCTGTTTGCTGACTGGTCTGTGATGTGACACTGTATATTTAGACCTGTGACTCTGAGTGAAAGTTTGTAAACTGTGGGGCCTGAGTCTAGATTCTTTTTCTTTAATATCTTCTTTTTTGTATTATCTTTATTTGTTTATTTATTGGATAGAGACAGCCAGAGATTGAGAGGGAAGGGGGTGATAGAGAGAGAGAGAGAGAGAGAGAGAGACACTTGAAGCCCTGCTTCATCACTTGCAAAGCTTTCCCACTGCAGGTAGGGACTGCGGGTTCAAACCAGGGTCCCTGCCTGTTGTGACATGTGCATGTGTGCTCAACCAGGTGCGCCACCACGCGGCCCTAGATTTGATCTTAGAATAGAACTCTTTTTCTATGTTTTTCCTAATCTATTTATTTGATAGAGTGAGAAATTGAGATGGGAAAGTAGACAGAGCAAGAGAGCCACCTGCAGTACTGTTTCATGGCTTATGAAGCTTCCTTCCTGCAGAGAGGGGCTGTGAGCCACGACCTGGGACCTTGCGCGTTGCACTGTGTGCACTCAGCCAGGTGTGACACCTCCAGGCTCCCTGAGTTTAGATTCTTCCTCTGTGAGTGCCTGAGGATGAACAGTTGCTTCTGAGCCATCTGCTGAAAAGATTGTCTTCTCTCCGTTGTATTTATTACCTTTGCTCATTGGCTGAAGACTGGCTAATGAGGCTCGCAGAGATCTAGCAGTGGACTTTCTTCTCTCCCGTGGACCACCTTGTAGGGGTCTCTGGCAGGGTGATCTCCAGGGGAAAGGTAACGGTTCTTTCTCGCTCACGACAGGGCGACACAAATTAAAAGACACCGGGGAGACCTGCAGCATGCTCAGACCTCAGATCTCAAGTCTCAGGTTCCAGGTCTCGTTTATTAGCAGGTGGACATGAGTTAAATAGAAAACCAAACAAAGGGAATTATTGAAATATGTCAGAAATTACAGGTTTCTTAAAGATCAGTTTGCCCTTATGGTAGGGGGCTGGTATGACAGGAATTGATGAGATACAAGACAGTTATTCTCCATGACCCAAGCAACTTAATTATCCAAAGGTATTTGAAAGAAGCATAGGGGTTAAACCAGTAGGGTGAGACAGAGAGAAGATGGATATCAAAAGGCCATATAGTTTGGAATTTCTCTTGTCTGGGGTCTGAGGTGTGTGATGGAGTGTGTGATAAGGTGTGTTATTCTGTGATCAGAAGGTGAGGTGACTTTGAGTAAGTGAATCTTAAAGTAGGCGGCCATGTGGCCTGTAGTTAATGGGGAGAAGTATTGGGGTTTCTGTGGGCCTGAGAGTCAAGAAGGAAAGAACTAAGTCTGAGTTTCCCCCCTTATGCTCACCTCGGTTGAGAGAGACTCACCAAGAGGGTATCTTCTCAGACCTCCATCCAAGGACGGGGAGTTCTCCCTAAGCTCTATCAGGCTCACACATGTTCCCAACACCACCAGTCCTCTTCTAGCAATGCCACACTGTCTAGATGTGCCAAGCTTTATAATAAGCTTTAAAACCAGATGCTGCCACCCTCCAACTGTATTCTTCCAAACTGTGTTATTTCAGATTGTTTGCCTGCTTACATTGACTTTAGAATCCATGTGCCAGGACTCACCATGTCACTGAAGTTCAAGTCGGTAAAATTTGACAGCTTGTTGACGGCAATGTTTTCTTTATTTGCCTCCAGGGTTATTGCTGGGGCTCAGTGCCTGCACCATGAATCCACTGCTCCCAGAGGCCATTTTTTCTCCTTGTGTTGACCTTTTTGTTGTAGCCTCGTTGTGGTTATTATTGTTGGTGGTGACCTTCATTGTTGGATAGGACAGAGAGAAATGGAGAGAGGAGGGGAAGACAGAGAGGGGGAGAGAAAGACAGACACCTGCAGACCTGCTTCACTGCCTGTGAAGTGACTCCCCTGCAGGTGGGGAGCCGGGGGCTCACACCGGGATCCTTACGTTGGTCCTTCCACTTAGTGCCACGTGTGCATAACCCATTGCGCCACCGCCCAACCCCCAACCACAATGTTTTCTGACCCATAAACACAGACTGTCTCCAATTGTTTGTTTGATTTCATGAGTCAGAGTTTTGTCATTTTGTCTTCTATTTGTATGAGTGTTATATCAGCACTGCATGCTTCAGCCAGTGGGGTGTTCCTGTAAACGATATCATTTTAATTTCAAACTCCACTTCCCCATTCACATCATTTGTAAATAGGAAAGCAGATGAATTTTGTGTGATGATTTGATACAAGTTTTTTTTTTTTTTGGCTCCAGGGTTATCGCTGTGACTCGGTGCCTGCATTATTAATCCACTGCTCCTGGAGGCCATTTATTCTGCATTTTATTGGAATGGACAGAGAGAGATCAAGAGAGGAGGGAGAGAAGGCTAGATACCTGCCGACCTGCCTCACGGCTCACGATGTGAAGCAAGCCCCTGCAGGTGGGGTCGTCTAAGGAACTTTGTGGCAATCATTCATTCATTCCTGCAACATGCTGTCTATTACCACTGGAGTCCTCTGCTCACCGTCATGGAGTTTGTGAACTGGGCACTTCTACTTTCCCCGACTTACCTTGTACCTTTCACCTCCTTCCCTCCACTGGCGAGAACTTCTCTCATGGCGGTGATAAGGAGTGGTAGGAGGGTACGTTCTGGTCTTGTGTCTGATCTTAGTGGGAAAGCTTTGAGTTTCACCATTAAGGATGACATCCACGAATTGGCAGTCTTGATCAGAGACAAAAATGAGTGTCACTGTTCTTTGTTTTGCTTTTTTCCCTCCACTCCAGAGTTATCACCGATGCTTGCACCATGAATCCACC
>NC_080175.1:1541793-1606793 GCF_950295315.1 Erinaceus europaeus
CTTTCTCTTCCTCCTCCTCTTCCTCCTCTTCTTCCTTTTTCTGGTCTTCCTCCTCCTCCTCTTCCTCCTCCTCTGGGTACCACACTAGGGGCTCTAGACCCAGCCCATGCCCATATATGCACAGCCCCTCACTTACACATTCTTGGGGGCAGGCTGCACCATTAAGTGCACACATTATCACCTGCAGAGATCCAGGTAGAAGTCCCCAACCCCACCTGCAAGGAGGAAGCTTCATGAGCTATGAAGCAGGGCTACAAGTGTCTCTCTTTCTCCCTCCATCTCTACCTTTCCTTCTCAGTCCTTTCTCCCTGTCCTATCAAGTAAAAGTAACTATTAAAATATCAAGCACAGACAAGTCCTTATACCTGTAATAATTATGGGAAACTAAAGGACAATGTATGTGTCAGAGAACATCTGGGCCATCCAAATGCTTAACTATCTCCTATCTTGTCTTCTAGAGAAAAACAGTAGAGCTGCCAAGTGGCTTAAGGCCCGACCCGTGTCACCTGGGTCACATGGGCAGCGTCCGTCCCCTGGAAGTTGTGACTACACGTAGAGCTCTCCTAAGTCTGCCTGCCTGCAGGCATCTAAACGCGCCGAGCGGGGCACTTCTCTAGCGTGATGTCCTCAGAACAGCAAAAGGAAGTGGACACTCTCCTAGCGGAGGGCACTGCAGGAGTTCTGCTCGCCTTTGGGCTGATGTAGAGGCCTGGGGCAGTGGGCCTGGGTCCCTCCGTTCCTTCACACCAGATTCGTGAAGATGAGCAGTGGGCTCTCAAGCAGGAGTCTGAAGGTCAAGTCTCATGGGTCAGGCCAGGCTCTTTTTCCCCTGCCACCACCCCCATTACTGAACAAAGGAACCTTCAGAGCTGCCCATGGAATGACGCACTCTACATGATTGGATTTTTAAATTTTTTCATTATCTTTATTTATTGGATAGAGACGGCCGGAAATAGAGTGGGAATGAGGTGACCGAGAAGAAGAGAGACAGAGAGACACCTGCTGCCCTGCTTCCCCACCACTCATGAAGCTTTTCCCCCTGCATGTGGGGACCAAGGGGCTCGAAAACGGGTCCTGGCACATCCTGACCCCTCAACCAGGTGTGCCACCACTCGGCCCTGTGGCTATTGTTAAGGATGGAGATGCAGGTTCCCAGTCTCCTTCTGAGAAGTTGGCTGTTGCTGTCGGATGTCCACAGCCATGCCGAGTCAGTCGGCAAGCCCAGGACGCCCGTGTGGCCTCAGGTTCAGAGGACCCCAAGCACCGGCAGGCTGCCACCTGGGCCGCGTGTGCCAGGCAGGGAGGTGGAGGAGGCATCCTGCCTCCCTCTCCCTTCTTCTTCTAGCGTTTGCCCTTCTTCCGTAGCCAGTCAACAGCGTCAGGTTGAGTCTGATGTCAAGTTCTGAGACCTCCTTTGAATCTGGAGAGGTGGCAGTTGTTGACTATGTGGGTCACAGTCTGTCTGGAGCCGCAGGGGCAGTTCGGGTCGTCTCTGGCTCCCCAGCGATGGAACATAGCGGCGCACCGGCCATGGCCTGTTCGATAGCAATTGAGGAGGGCCCGATCATAACGTGCTAGGTCAAAGCCGGGTGGACGCTCGCAGGGGTCTGTGATGAGGTGTTTGTTCTTTACCTCAGCTGACTGCCAGCTCTGTTTCCAAGAGACTGGAACAGAGAAGTTCAGTGTAGGCGTAGGGGACCAGATTGGGTGACGAGACGTCAAGCGTTGGACAGGGTGGGCGAAGATATCCGCGTATATTGGCAGGTGCGGTTGAGCGTAGACGTGGGAAATGAACTTAGATGATGCCGCATCCCGACGAATATCTGGCGGGGCGATGTTGCTAAGAACTGGCAGCCATGGAACCGGGGTGGAACGGATGGTTCCAGAAATGATCCTCATGGAGGAGTATAATTTGGAATCGACCAAGTGGACATGGGGGCTACGGAACCATCCTGGGGCACAGTATTCTGCAGTGGAATAGCATAATGCCAGAGAGGATGATCGTAGTGTGGAAGCGCTCGCGCCCCATGAGGAGCTGGCCAGTCTTGCAATGATGTGATTCCTCGCGCCCACCTTTGCTGCAGTTTTTATGAGCAGAGCCTTCAACCTATCCCCATCCTCCCGGGACATGCCGAGTGCCAGCACTGACATTCAGTCTGCACCCTGGGACCCCTCTCTGTGAGCAGCTGCCCCTCTGTGGCTGCCCACCAAGCCTCCCACGGGTCTGACAATGGCTCCCAGTTGGAGGGTGACCCATCACTTCCCCACTGGAGTTTACTGAAATAACGCGACAACAGCAAAACACAGCCTAGTGGGCAAGTACCAACTCCTAGGGCACCGCCACCTTGGAATAAAACCCCAACCAACTTCTAGAGAGAGAGAGAGAGAGGTTGTCTAGGAATTGCTGTCACCAAGGAGCTGATTGGAGGGAACCAGGGAGTAAGATGTAGGCCAACTTCTTTTAAGTTGGCTTCTGGCATTCTCTCATTGGCTGAACTGTTGCTAGGCAGAGGAATCCTCTTCCCTTGCATCACTTCCTGTGTGAGCTGCAAGGCATGCTGGGGCTTGTAGTTCAAGAGATTTGGGATTCAAGAATGGTTCCTCCTTTCTCTTCAGTTGTAGATGTTAGCTTGCACATGCACCCCATGGGCCTCCTCGTCCCTCTCCACCCATGGCCCCCCTTCCCGACTCTCCAGCAAGCCACCACCATTTCTTACCTCATGGCAGAGAAATAAGCGATTTCAATTCTCTTTTTGTTTTTCTTATTTTGCCTCCTCAGTCTTTCTTCTTTTCTTGTTTAGCTAGGCCCTTCCCACCTGCCATCATGCACTATGGCCCCCAGGCCCTCTCTGCCCCCTCTGCCAGACTCCTGTGCTTTAGTGAAATACACCAATCACAGTCTCGCAACCGACTGTGCTTGAGATGCCAAAATAAAGTGAAATAAAATTACTGTAGGGCAGGGGTCACATACTTAAACTTTGGGGTGAGCTTTGGGGCCCGGCCTAATCCCCACTTTTCTCCTGGGTCCCTGAGAGAGGAGACATACAAACATCTCAGCTGCAAAATTTGAGAAGTTTCTGGGGCCATATTAAAGTCTTTTTTTTTTTTTCCTTTCTGAAATTCCTTGCACTTTGGTAAGAAACGCCAAACAGCTTAAAAAAAAAAAAAAAGTCGGGATTCCTCTGAGCCTCCACGGAGCTGGGATGAGGGTGTCGGAGCGTCTCCCCAGCCCTGGCATTGCAGAGCCAGGAGCAGCGGCTGCAGGGGAGGCTGGTGTGAAAGCCCCCATTCATTCCGAGACAGCCGCCTCCCCTCCTGACTCCTGTGACTCCGAGGTGTTTGCAAGGTGCTAAAGAAAATACACACTCAGGCTGCCGGGTAAAACGGGTTTTTACCAGCGCGTCCTCTGTGATTTGGTTATAAGACAAACAGTCCCACGGTCAAGGCTGTCCCGGCAGCCCAGTGCCACCCCCGCCTAGTGTTCCCCAGGGAGCCCTGAGGTGGCTTCTGATGAGGGCCAGCACCTCACGTCCTCAGCAGACTGACACAGAGCCCTGGGCTCCGCAGAGATTAGAAGTCCACCGCCATTCAGGGAAGCCTGGTGGAAGGTAGGGCTGGCGGGGCTGTGTTTGTGGACAGAGGAAGGTGTCCTCCCTCTCTCTCTCTGTCTCTCTCTCTCTCCATCTCTGTCTCTCTCTCTCCATATCTCTCTGTCTCTCTCTCTCTCCATCTCTGTCTCTCTCTCTCCATCTCTCTCCATCTCTCTCTCTCCATCTCTCTCTGTCTCTCTCTCCATATCTCTCTGTCTCTCTCAATCTCTCTCTGTCTCTCTCTGTCTCTCTCTCCATCTCTCTGTCTTTCTCTCTCCATCTCTCTCTCAATCTCTCTCTGTCTCTCTCCATCTCTCTATCTCAGTCTCTCTCTGTCTCTCTCTCCATCTCTCTGTCTTTCTCCCTCCATCTCTCTCTCAATCTCTCTCTGTCTCTCTCCATCTCTCTATCTCAGTCTCTCTCTGTCTCTCTCTCCATCTCTCTGTCTTTCTCCCTCCATCTCTCTCTCAATCTCTCTCTGTCTCTCTCCATCTCTCTATCTCAGTCTCTGTCTCTCTCTCCATCTCTGTCTCTCTCCATCTCTCTATCTCAGTCTCTCTCTGTCTCTCTCTCCATCTCTCTGTCTTTCTCCCTCCATCTCTCTCTCAATCTCTCTCTGTCTCTCTCCATCTCTCTATCTCAGTCTCTCTCTGTCTCTCTCTCCATCTCTCTGTCTTTCTCCCTCCATCTCTCTCTCAATCTCTCTCTGTCTCTCTCCATCTCTCTATCTCAGTCTCTCTCTGTCTCTCTCTCCATCTCTCTGTCTTTCTCCCTCCATCTCTCTCTCAATCTCTCTCTGTCTCTCTCCATCTCTCTATCTCAGTCTCTCTCTGTCTCTCTCTCCATCTCTCTCTGTCTCTCTCCATCTCTCTATCTCAGTCTCTCTCTGTCTCTCTCTCCATCTCTGTCTCTCTCCATCTCTCTATCTCAGTCTCTCTCTGTCTCTCTCTCCATCTCTCTGTCTCTCTCTGTCTTTCTCCCTCCATCTCTCTCTCAATCTCTCTCTGTCTCTCTCCATCTCTCTATCTCAGTCTCTCTCTGTCTCTCTCTCCATCTCTGTCTCTCTCCATCTCTCTATCTCAGTCTCTCTCTGTCTCTCTCTCCATCTCTGTCTCTCTCCATCTCTCTATCTCAGTCTCTCTCTGTCTCTCTCCATCTCTCTATCTCAGTCTCTCTCTGTCTCTCTCTCCATCTCTCTCTGTCTCTCTCCATCTCTCTATCTCAGTCTCTCTCTGTCTCTCTATCCATCTCTCTCCACCTCTCTCTGTCTCTCTCTCCATCTGTCTCTCTTTCTCCATCTCTCTCTCAATCTCTCTCTGTCTCTCTCCATCTCTCTCTGTCTCTCTCAGTCTCTCTCTTCATCTCTCTCTCTCTCTGTATCTCTCTCTCCATCTCTCTCTCTGTCTCTCTGTCTGTCTCTCTTTCTCTCTCTCTCTTTCCATCTCTCTCGCTCCCAGCCAGCAAGGCAAGAGGGCCTCATGGACCCAGGACACGCTGAGCTCCCTGTCTAGTCTGTGGCAGGCAGGAATGGACCTCACTGTGGCTGTTCCAGGAGTCCCCCAGAGACCAGGATCTCTATGAAGCAGAGTTGGAGACTGAGTCAGTGACAGGAGTCGGTGTCTCCTGCAGACAGACTGAGTCGGTGTCTCCTGCAGACAGGAGAAGCTGTGTCTTGCTCTTCTGGGCTCCCTCCTCCGCTCTCGTCCTGTCTGGTGTTGCTGCTCTGAGAGGACCCCCTTGCACGTGGCGTGTGGCTCTGTCTGGGGCTGGTCACAGATGGATGGGGTGAGGGAGAGGAGCAGAAGAGTGAAATGCTGACCCCAGCTGGAGAGATGGGGGGAGGAGGGCCTGTCTGCAGTGGGTGCTGAGCTGAGCACTGACCTGCGTTCTGCAGGGAACAGCCCACCTTCACCGAGGACTCCTCACATCACAGAAGCCAGCTGGACAGCTGGGCCTGGCCGCCGCTTCTTTCCCTCACTGACCTCTCTCACTCTGTCCTCTAGATCCCGCAGAATCTGGCATGAGGGGGAGAGAGCTGTAGAGACCTGTGAAGGCCAGCTAGGGCTTGGTGCTGGCACCATGAATCCACAGCTCCCAGAGGCCTTTTCTTTTCTCTTCTTTTCAATTTTTATTGGATAGGACAGAAAGAAATTGAGAGGGGACAGAGAGACAGAGGGAGAAAAAGATAGACATCTGCAGACCTACTTACCTGCTCGTGAAGCATCCCCCCTGCAGGTGGAGTGCAGTGTCTGGAACCCGGGTCCTTGAGCTTGGCAGAATGTGGGTAAGCCAGGTGCACCCCCACCCAGCCCCTGGGCTGTGCTCTTGAATCTCACCTGCCTTGGTCCCTGGCTGGGGCCACCTTTGGAAAAGCAGCACCTTGACTGTGAAACTGACCCAGAAGAAAAAGCCAGAGGCTTTGAGTCAAGTGTTTAAGGCCACGCTCCCTCCTCCAGTCTGGCTGGCATCTTAGGAGGAAGAACCCCCTGGACAGGTGGGTTCTGTGTCTCTCTCCATCTCTCTGTGTCTCTCTCTGTCTTTCTCTCTCCATCTCTCTCTGTCTCTCTCCGTCTCTCTCTCTAGCTCAGTCTTTCTCTCCATCTCTCTGTCTCTCTCTGTCTTTCTCTCTCCATCTCTCTGTCTCTCTCCATCTCTGTCTATCTCAGTCTCTCTCTACATCTCTCTCTCTCCATCTCTCTGTCTCTCTCTGTCTTTCTCTCTCCATCTCTCTCAATCTCTCTCTGTCTCTCTCTGTCTATCTCAGTCTCTCTCTACATCTCTCTCTCTCTATCTCTCTCTCTCTCTGTAATATACCCAACCTGGAAGAAGCCCTCAGTGGGAACAGACATCACCGGGCTGCGTGAAAGGCAGAAGCTGTTTGGAGAAATGAAGCCCCAGCCATTGTTCTGGAAGCCAGGGCCCTGCCAGAGGGTGTCCATGCTGGCCAATCATTTGCAGATGAGGCCCCGTGCTTAGCTCTGACTGCTGACACCCTCCCGGCTTGCTCAGGCCTCAGCCTGAACACATGCAGCCACTGCCCCCTCCTGGGGCAGCCTCAGCTGGGGTGGGACTGGGCCCCCATGTACGTGTCCTATCTCCACTTTGCGTTCATTCATTCAGAGACAGAGAGAGGGGAGACATCGCAGCAGTGAGCTTCCTCTGCTGCCACGACACCGTCTGTGAGTCTGTGAGGTGCCGAAGCTGGGAGCTGACAGTGCAGACACCCCTCTGGTGCCAAAACTCTGCAGCTGGGCGCAAGGTCCTGCCCCCTTCCTGCAGGCAGGGCCACAGGACAGAAAGCAGGTGCTCTTCACAAGGCGGGACGCTGCGCTCGGGCCATCTGTCCCTGAGAAGGGACCGTCCTGTACAATCCCACACACGTGGGCACCTTCCCTCTTCCTCCTCAGTCCGAGCTGAAGAGCGTATGGGAATGGTGAGACCTCGCTATTTGCTGCTAGGGGGATGTCAAGGGAAAGGGCCTCCCCACAAGGAACGCAGAATAGGCAGATCAAGTGTGGGGGCTGGGCACGGCCTGAGCAGGGGGGGCACCAGGCTCCTTAAATCCACACGAAGCCCAACAGCCAAGGCGCCCGGGCGGCAGGAGTGTGCACAGGCCCGCCTGTTAGCTGGACAAGGTGCAGGGTACGCGTCAGAGGGCACCGTCTAGGGCACATGACACTCTGGTGAAATGAACCCTGCCGGCACCTTGTCCAGGGGACAACCAGACACGGCTGCAAACGCCTCTCCCCGTGCAGCATGTTTGCGTGACACACAGACACGGTTGCGAACGCCTCTCCCTGTGCAGCATGTTTGCGTGACACACAGACACGGCTGCAAGCGCCTCTCCCCGTGCATGTTTGCGTGACACACAGACACGGCTGCAAACGCCTCTCCCCGTGCATGGATCCACAGGTCCAACTTGCAGTGCAGAAAATACAGAGACAGCAGGGTGACGATGCAAAGGTTTCATGTCTGAGGCTCCAAAGTCCCAGGTTTAATCCCGAGCGCCACCATCAGCCAGAACTCAGCAGAGCTCTGGGGAAAATAATAATAATCAATGAAATATAGTGATAAGGCTGGGACACAGCACAGGGGTTCTGCAAAAGACTCTCCTGCCTGAGGCTCTGAAGGCCCAGGTTCAATCCCCAGTACCACCTTCAGCCAGAGCTGAGCAGGGCTCTGGTAAAAAGTGAAAAAGAAGAAGAACATCTATACATATAAGATACCAAGTCTGGACAACTTTGAATCTGCTTACTAGTTCTCGAGACCCTGGGGGGCCGCAATATGTCACCCTCTTTACAAACTTCATGCCGGCTGTGCTACGCTGGGGGAGGGGAGGCAGGAGAGCAGATAGCTCGAGCCGGCAGATCATCACCTGGCAGGCCTGAGGCCCCAGCAGCCCCCGTGCCAGACAGAGCTCAGCAGATTTCCTGTCTTTCCTCTCTGCTATGACCCTCTTTTCTCACTTTTTATCTCTCATAATAAATCTTTAAAGAATAAATTGTTAAAAAAAAATAAGTCACTTTGCAGAAAGCATGTGTTCCCGTATCTTAAAATAAATATTAAATGTTACATGCTAGATGCCTTTGATTCCATTCCAGCTGCTGCTGTTACTGCGGTCCGTTATCTGTTTGCTTACTTCGTCCGATTTGCCTTAGCTGCTGAGGTAATGCCCTAGGGCTCCGCTAGGAAGATTGGCAGCTCACAGAGGCAGAGAGGGACCCAGACTGGGCTTGCCCCTGGGTCCTCGTCCACAAGGACGACTGCATCAGGAGCACTGCAGCCTGCCTGGCCTGGCCTGGCCTGGCCTGGTGCGTCCCACTGGGACCCACCTGCTGGCCCAGGGGCCGTGCGGGACCCTGATTCAGATCTGCTGTCCTCTGTCCCTCCCGCAACTGCAGGGCTGGGAGAGGCCTGCCTACCGACAGCCGCCTGCTGAGGGAGGAAGGAGGCGGAGGTTGGTGGTAAGTGATGCGGGCCCGTATTTGCCCTCTGACTGCCCTGGTTCCATCTTGAGTCCGAAGCAGATGAACCTGACCCCTGGAGCTCTGAATCCAGCAGCTCTGCCCTCGCACACTCGCTCGCAGGAATTCACGGACACACACGCCAAGCAGGGGCTGCTTTGTTCTCTGAAGATTCTTCCTGACAGCTTTCTGCTCTCCCCCAACCAGACTGGACACTTTCAATGGCCGCTAGGCCGTCACCCTCTCGTCTCCAAACTCCTGGATTCAAGCGCCCCCTTAGCCAGCCACAGGCACTGTTCCCCAAGGTGTGCACCCTTGGCTTAGCCTTAGAAGCCAGCCCCCCGGGGTCCCCTGCTGGCTGTGCTGTCCTCTTGTCCCTCATTAGGTGTCACTGATTCATCCTTGTCCTGAGGGCCTCCACCTCCTGCCATCCCTGCCCCCAGGGCCAGGCACCAGCCCCATGGTCACCTGTTGATTCTCCTCAATGTGAATGGCACAGGAGTGACATGGGGAAGAAGCTTCCAGAAGCCTTCTCCTCAAGCTTCCTGCTGCACTTCCCCTGCACCCAAGGGCCAGGGGTGGGTGAGGAGATGCCAGCTGACAAGTCCTCCTAATGTAAAAGGCAGCTGAGCCACGTCACAAGAAGGAAGGCTACTCTCATTCCAGCTTCTTTCTCCAGATCTCTGCCAGCTGCGAGTAATAATGGCGTTTTTCCCTCTGACGGGCACAGGACTATAAAATCAGATTCCATTATTGCTGCAATTTGCGTTCCTGTGCTTGCGGAGAATTTGAACATTATCTCCCTGTGCGCCTCTCGGGCTTTTTGTCTGCATGCAAAATGTTACGAGTTCTTTAAACGCGTCAGGTGTGTTAATAGATATGGTTTATATCAGTACAGTATTACATATAAATACTACATTGCAAATAGTCTCTCTATAAAATCAACTTTATACAGCAAAGTATACAGCAGTATATGATCTGAAATGCTTCATGCCACCTGTAATTAATACATTTCTAGTCATTCTAACATAAGCCTTCAAAGGCTTATAGGAAATATGCACGACTAGCTTTGCAATCTTTTAGCAAATCTACTTTTGAGCTCTTGGTAATTTTTGTTGTGTTTTTTCCCAGGTCCAGCCCCCAGTTCCAGCATAAGCCAGAGCTGAGCAGTGCTCTAGTAAAATAAACAAATAAAATAGAAACAAAGACAATCAAATGAATTTATTGTTGAAGCAGCTACAATTATTAAATGGTGCATTTATTTTCCTCAGTATGAAAATATACCTTTTGGGGAGTCGGGTGGTAGCTCAGCGGATTAAGTCCACATGGCACAAAGCGCAAGGACCGGCGTGAGGATCCCAGTTCAAGCCCCCGGCTCCCCACCTGCAGGGGAGTCGCTTCACAGGTGGCGAAGCAGGTCTGCAGGTGTCTGTCTTTCTCTCCCCCTCTCTGTCTTCCCCTCCTCTCTCCATTTCTCTCTGTCTTATCCAACAACGACGGCATCAATAGCAACAATAAAAATTAATTAATTAATTAAATTTGAAAAAGAAAATATACCTTTTTATTTTTCTATTCATTTATTGGATAGAGACAAAGAAATGAAGAGGAAAAAAAAGATAGAGAAAGAGAGACACCTACAGCCCTGCTTCACCACTTGTGAAGCTTTCCCTCTGCAGGTAGGGGCTGGGGGTTTGAACCGAGGTCCTTGAGCCCTGTAACACACGCTCTGCACTGGAAGTCCCATAGCCCAGCCCCCTGGAAATGTACTTTACAACATATTAATTGCTCACATACAGGAATCCAGCCTTATTTAATTGCATGTTGGTAACTAGCAATTCTCTCAAGTACTTAGGAAAATAATTTATCTAATTTTTAAACCGCAGATTACTTGACTGTTAGGTTCTCAGATAGTTCCACTTTATTTTTTCCCCTGTGCCCATGACTCTGGGGAAAGTGGCAGATATAGTAACTCTATAACGTCTGAAACCTGAAAAGCCAGGCACATCCCTTGCAAGATCTTTCTTCCCCACACTTTTCTCGCTTATTATTTCCCCCTTTCCAACATAGCAGGGAGGTCGAAATTATATTTGACAGGGGGTGTAAATCTGACGTGTACACACTGGTAAATGTCCCCATTTATCCTCAGCTATAAGACCACTACCTGGTGGGGGAGACAGCATCATGGTTCTGCAAAGAGACTCTCATGCCTGAGGCTCTGAAGTCCCAGGTTCAATGCCCCACACCACCAAAAACCAGAGTTGAGCAGTGTTCTGGTAATAAATAAATAAAATCTAAAAGTAAAATAAATAAAATTAAAATTAAATAATAAAACCACCACCCAGATCAAGTTTAAAAAAAAATGTCTCTCTGTGGAATTGGGCCCAACTCCTGTGGACAACAGTGTGGAGATTCCTCACAACACCAGAAATGGACCTCCCCTCTGGCAGAACAATTCCTCTGCTGGGAATTCACCGAAATTCAGGGACAAACCCCTCTGAGCCGAGATCTGGCCACACTTAGCGCACAGAAGCACAACTGATAGCTACCCAAACTCGAGAACTACCCAGACACCCAGCAGCACCCAAGCAGCTAAGAAAGCTGTGGCTCGCAAGTCGGGCGGTAGCACAGCGGGTTAAGCCCAGTTGGCGCAAAGCACAAGGACCGGCGTAAGGATCCCGGTTCGAGTCCCCGGCTCCCCACCTGCAGGGGAGTCGCTTCACAGGCAGTGAAGCAGGTCTGCAGGTGTCTGTCTTTCTCTCCCCCTCTCTGTCTTCCCCTCCTCTCTCCATTTCTCTCTGTCCTATCCAACAACGACGACATCCGTAATAACTGCAACAATAAAACAACAAAGACAACAAAAGGGAATAAGTAAATATTAAAAAAATTAAAACAAAAAGAAAGCTGTGGCTCAGAGCGGAGGCTACTGAGCGTAAGAGATGGTGACACTGTCCTCGTTGCCGTTAGGTGGAGCTCCAGGTAATCGTGGAAAATGAGATAAGCAAGGAGAAAGACCAGAGACACTCACTTACTGGGCTGGGAGCAAGTCCTCCTTCGGCAAGGCAGAGGATGCGTTAGTGGACATCCGGGACGCGGTGCAGGGGGCTTCAGGGACACTTCCGTCATTGGTGGAAGTGGAGTGCAGACATGTTTCATGGGAAGATCAAAAATTAGACCCACAATCTGTATTAACTGTCTACTATAAACAGCAATGCCCCCAAATTAAAAGGGGCTGAGTGGTGTTGCACCTGGTTGAGCACACGTTTTTGTGTGCAAGGACCTGGGTTCAAGCCCCGGGCCCCCATCTGCAGAGGGAAAGCTTCAGGAGTGGTGAAGCAGGGCTGCAGGTGTCTCTCTGTCTCTCTCCCTCTCTACCCCTCTCCATTGTCAATTTCTGGCTGTCTCTATTCAATAAACAAAGATAATAAAAAATTTTAAAACATTATAGCCAGCCCCCAGCTCCCCACCTGCAGGGGGGTCACTTCACAGGTGGTGAAGCAGGTCTGCAGGTGTCTGTCTGTCTCTCCCCCTCTCTGTCTTCCCCTCCTCTCTCCATTTCTCTCTGTCCTAGCCAACAACGGTGACATCAATAACAACAATAATAATTACAACAACAATGAAGAAGAAGGGCAACAAAAAGAAAAATAAATTAATTAATTTAAAAAAATTTTTAAATAAACTACTGGCCACAGTAGTGATCATAGATAACAATTCATAAAAAAATGATTATAGCCACATGTCTGCAACGGTTCTATAAACCATTAACTGCCCAATAAAATGACTTAGAAAAAAATCATTCTGGAAGATTCTCACACGCAACTCCCAGCCAGCGTGCAAGGAAGCCACCACTCTGCTGACTTGTGCCAGGCCAGGTGAGCTGGGCCTGCTCCTGTGTGTCCCAGGTGTCCGACTCTCACTGCAGGCTTTCACACGCCCTGCCCGGAGCTCTGTCTCTCTAAACTACCTCTTCACCGCATCCATCCGGCAGGTCTGTGCTTTGGGACCCACGCTGCCCAGGGCTGGGCTCCACACCCGAGCACTTCACAGGAGTGGCACTATGCTGAGTCTCTCTCTTCCCCTGAACAAGATAGTGCAGGGCAGGAGTAGTGAAATCATGGAAGTGACAGGCCACAGCTCAGAGAGGGAGAGAGAGGGAGAGAGAGAGAGAGAGAGAGAGAGAGAGAGAGAGAGAAGGATGAGAAAAGAGAAAAATAAGAAATACTAGAATATATTTCAACATCTGATGGTGGAAACTGTATTAAGCTTTGATTTTTTTTTTTTTGCTGTTATTGACCCCCCCCCAAAAATTACATGACTCTTTACATAGCATTTTCACTTGACTTAAAGCACGACACCGAGCCTCAGTGACAA
The DNA here is from genome assembly GCF_950295315.1 of Erinaceus europaeus. Taxonomy (NCBI): domain Eukaryota; kingdom Metazoa; phylum Chordata; class Mammalia; order Eulipotyphla; family Erinaceidae; genus Erinaceus; species Erinaceus europaeus. The sequence goes on from NC_080175.1 coordinate 1,554,716, forward strand.
CCCTGGAGGCAGATAAAAAAGGCCTGTGCGTGTCCGTCTCCTCTGGTGATGGTGACCCTCATTTCAGCTGGGCACACGGCAGATTCCAGGGCCAGGCCTGGAGTGTGTGGCTACCGCTTTCTGTCTGGCAGTTTGGGAGGCTGGCAGTCCCTAGTCAGTGTGTCAGTAGTGCACCGTTCTTCCTGAAGGGTACAGAAGAAACATTCCCTAACTCTGGAGTTGTTTTTTTTTAAATAAAATGTTTATTATTTTATTACATTTATTTTTATTTATTGCAGAGACAGAGTGAATTTTTTTAACTTCTTTATTGGGGAGTTAATGGTTTATAGTCAACAGTAAAATAAAATGCAATAGTTTGTTCACCACTCATGAAGCTTTCTCTCTGCAGATGGGGACTGGGGGCTTGAACCTGGGTCCTTGCACCTTGTAATGTGTGCGCTCAACCAGGTGCGCCACCACCCGGCCGCTGGCTCTGGAGTTTCAAGTCCTGATGTCCCTTGGTTTATAGCAGTGTCACTCCCGTCTCCCTGTCTATCTTCTTGGGGGACTCCTATGTCTTCACAGGTCATGAGTCTTTCTGTGTGGACACCAGTAACAGAACTAGGACTCACTTTAATAATCTCAGGGTTTTTTCTTTTTCTTTTCTTCCTTTCTTCCTTCCTTCCTTTCTTTTTTTTTTTTTTTTGTCCAGGGTTGTTGCTGGGGCTCAGTGCTTGCACTATGAATCCACTGCACCTGGAGGCCATTTTTTTCCTTTTGTTGCCCTTGTTTATTGTTGTTGTTATCATTGTTGTTATTGCTGTCATTGTTGTTAGGACACAGAGAAATCGAAAGAGCAGGGGAAGACAGAGAGGGGGAGAGAAAGACAGACACCTGCAGACCTGCGTCACCGCCTGTGAAGCGACTCCCCTGCAGATGGGGAGCCGGGGGCTCGAACCGGGATCCTTGCACCGGTCCTTGAGCTTCACGCCATGTGCACCTTATTCAGATTTTAACCCGCTGCGCCTCTGCCCCACTCCCTTAATGATTTCATTCTAACATGACTACTTCTCTACAGACCTTATTACTTAATAAAATAAGATATAATAAAGCCACAGTCTGCAGTGCAGCCCCACCCATCACATGTGCTTGGTGTTTTCTTGTGTGTTTGTCTGCTCTAGGATCTTGGAAGCAGTCTTGAAAGTTTTCTTCTAAAAGCATCGTCGTTTTAGCTTTAGCATTTAATCTGTTATCCCTCAGAAGTTAATTTCTGTGAGTCACGGAAGATGGTGGCCAGGGTTATTTTTAGCTGACACCTTTATTGAAAAGGAGCTTCTGTTTCCCCCACTGAATTGCAAGAGGGGCGATGTCATAATTCAGGTGACAAATGGATCCATCTGTCTGCCCTGGTTCCAACACCACAGCGCTGTGATTACTGTCACTTTATAGGAAGTCCTGGGCTCCTGCAAAGCCTTCAGTTCCCTGTATTTCACGGCTGCCCTGACTCTCTCAGGCCCCTTGGTGTCACTGCATACAGTTTCCACTTCTCCGTAGAAAGATTCATAGAGATCTCTCTGTCAGCACGATTTTCCTGCTGCACCTACAGAAGACGTTGCTAGATTCTTACGGGAATTTCACCAAACTCGAAGACCATGTGAGAGGAGAATCAATATAGCAAAATACGTGCCAGTCACCCGGTACAAGTTGCATGCGTATTATTTAGGCCTACATTTAGTGACAATGTCTCACGTTCTTCACTGCAGGGAGGGACATGTATATCTTTCAAAACTAATTTTAGGGAACTGACATTTTAATACCATTTGAATGCATTTGAAATGCTCTTTATTTGTGGCTATTATGTAGACACGATTAATTTTGAGTACTGACCTTATATCCAGCAACATTATTAAGTTCACTTGTTCTGGCTAATAATTTTCCAGAGGACTATTTTGAAAGTTCTGTAAACACAGTTTTATGTATTCTCTGCATGTCAATTTTTACCATTTACTTGTACAATTTCATTGTGATTTTTTTTTTTTCTTGCTTCTTGAATCAAGGCATTTGACACAACGTTGAACAGACCTGGTGATAGTGTGCTCTCTTGTCTTTGTCTTGGCCTCAGGCAGAATCAGTCGCCATTTTGTCATTAGTGTAATGGCCCCCGTAGGGCTTTTGTTCGTCGTGTTTGGGCGTTTTGTCAGATCGAGGTGGTCTTTTTATCCTATTTTTAATCTGCTCATATTTATCAGTAACAGGCATTTAATTTTATTAAACTCTGCATTTCATGACATGTTGTAGAGTCTTCTTTTATTCTGGCAATTTAGTAAATTACACGAATCATTGATAGCTCGAGTCGTTTAATTTCTATTTCATTGAATTTGTGGGATAATCCCACTTGGCCGTGATACAACCTCCCTTTCCTCTGTGACCAGACTGAAGGGCTCATGTTCACTGGGCTCTGTACCTACCTGTCCACGTGTAATCTCTTCCTCCAGCTGACTTTCCATGCTTGGCAGGCTTGCTCTCCAGGTGAACTGACCTGGTCAGAGCAGATCACTGTTGCCAAGATTTTGCTTAAAGCAGGATCTGTTTTCTTCTTAGTCAGGAAAATTGAAAAGCAAATCTACAGCACCTTGAAACTGTCCACGGGGGACCATTTCTTATTGTTGATGCACGTTAATAAACAGTGCACTACTGGGATTTTAAATTTCTTTTGTACCTGTTTCTCTGTATTGGGTTTTCTAAAGAATTTATCTACTTGACCTAGGTTTTCAAGCTGAATAGCAGTAACTTTCACTTAACATTTACTATGCCCTCAGATCTCCCTCTGTGGTAGACAAGTCGTCCCAAACACTCACCCTCGGGGTCTCCTGCCTCCTGCCCTCAGGGAACAGCCCAGTGTCTGCCTGGACTGTCACCTCCCCCTGAACTCTTGTAAGGGCTCTTTTGTGATGTGTGTTTCTCTACCAGGCAAGTTTCTTCTGGTCAGAGGCAGACTTGGGGGGGCTATACTCTCAGGGTTGTTTACAGGGACACATTTTAACTATGAAAGAAAATGTGTGTCCTGGGCCTGTGCCTTGATGTGAACGGGAGCTGGACTCCGGAGGAAAGCATGCTGGGACAGAGAAGGGATACCGCAGATCCACACAGGAGTCAACAGGATCCCTAGTAATCCAAAGGGCAAGTGAACTGATTAGAACAGCTTCAAAGCAGGGCCGGGGAGACAGCATCCCGGTTCTGCAACAGACTCTCCTGCCTGAGGCTCTGAGGTCCCAGGTTCAATCCTCAGCACCACCATCAGCCAGAGCAGAGCAGGGCTCTGGTACTTCTCTCTCTCTCTCTCTCTGTGTGTGTGTGTGTGTCTGTTTGTCTTTCATAAAAGAAATCAAATGAAATTAAAAAAAAAAAAAAGCTCCAAAGCACATAATCCAAAAGCTCCTCACCTGAACGCAAGGACAGCTAAATTCTTCAGAGATATTTAGTGGATTCCAACGCACTTGTCACTGATTTCAAGGATACTAGACAACAAGAGGAAAACAGATTTGAAACATGCAGTCACCTCAGTTGATCAAGAAATCAGGACTCCCTACGTCACGTCACGTGGTTTGGTTCTCACTGTAGCGCCACCTACACTTTGGGCTGTGCTTGAAGGAGGCTCACGACACAAAGCCGGATCCTCTGCTCCAGGGGAGCGGCTCTGAGCACCCAGCAGAGGGTGAGTTTCCTGAGGAATCACATTGGAGTGAGCCTCTGGATTACAACCACGGGCCTCTCTGCACACAGCACCCACCTACTTGGTGGACACCTGACCTCAGCACCCATGGGTGGTGTTGGGTGGTGGTGGGATTCCTGGCTGGTGGAATCAAGTGGACAGTTCACTTTTTGAAGTTGGCTAGAGTCTGGATTGTTCTATTACAAGGAAAACTGGGGCCTGGACATTCCAGAACTGGGGCCATGGGGTCCTGTGATTCTTGGAGAAGTGTTCTTATTGGCTCTGGCTCATTCATTCACTCATTCATTCACTTATTCATTCACTCATTCATTCACTCATTCATTCACTCATTCATTCACTCATTCACTCATTCATTCATTCACCCATCTATCGCACACCTTGGTCCAGGAGATGCTCAAGGCTGAGCTGTAATGTCTCCTCTCTCTTCCTATCTCTCTCTCTCTCTCTCCCTCTCCCTCTCTCCTTCCCTCTCTCTCTCTCCCTCACTCTCTCCCACTACACTCCCTCTCTCCCTCACTCCCTCCCTCTCTTTTCTGTCTTCCTCTCTCCCTCTCCCTCCCCTCCTCCTCCTTCTTCCTCTTTCTCTCTCTCTTTCAAAGTGACCCACACCAATGAAATTGCACATACATCATCAAGTTCAGATTCCAAAAAGAGAAAGAGAGGACGGGATGGAGGGAAAGAGGGATGAGGAGAGGAAGAAGGGGAAAGAAAGACTTGTCCCATTTCATCTCAGGGAGTACTGGCAGCCTCCCTGGTCACATCTCAGAAGGCATGGTGCCAACAGCCTGTCACTCAGAGGCACTGACGTGTGTGACCCCACACAAAAAGTGCAGTAGGCAGGGTCAGGTCACAGGTGCTACAGGCCCCGCTCTCAGCCACGGGAGGCTGCCCCCTGCAGGCCTCTGTCCAGCCTCCTCGTCCTGAGAGGCAGCTGTAGAGTCTCCCAGAGCTCCAGAGCGTGGCGGCCCCTGGTGTCCAGCTCACTGCCCTCTGGGCTCTGTGCAAATCTCCAGGAGCGGCCCCGCAGGACAATGGCCTCTGCAGAACAGAAAGGGCATTGTGGGGTGCTGGGTGTCACCCATACACTCACGCTTCCCTGACCTTAGGGTTCCAGAGCCCTTAGCCACCCTGATTGCACTGTCAACACACAGTAAATATTTTTAGACAAATTAAGTGATAATAGGAATTTGCAGAGTTTTTTTTTTCATGCATCAGTCATAACATAAGCTGATTACATAAATCTTTAACCAAGCAATAACTAATCCAGCCTGCAAACAGAACTTTGATAAGATAGGTGCAAACACTTTTTCCCCCCCTGTGGCAACTATGAGCAGAAATCAAGCAATAATTGGGGGTGGCATCCAGCAGCTGGGACTATAAGAAGGAGAACAGGGGCCTCACTGCCTCCAGGACTCCCCTTCCAGAAATGACCCACTCGGGAGTGAGATTCACTGCCCAGTCCCAGCAGCTGTTAACAACTTTTTTTCATTTCCTTCCTCCCTCCCTCCCTCCCTCTCTCTCTCCCTCCCTCCCTCTCTCTCTCTCTCTCTCTCTCTCTCTCTCTCTCTCTCTCTCCCTGTTTCTCTTTCTTTTTCTAGCTCTGGCTTATGGTGGTGCAGGGGACTGAACCTGGGACGTTGGAGCCTCAGGTCTGAGAGTCTCTTTGCATCGCCAGGATGCCGACCACGTTGCCGACCTCCCACCCTGGGGACTTTTTCTGAAACTCACGTGATGAGTTGCAGACCGAGGGAAGGTTTGGTATGGAGACTACCCCAACCAAGCTCCGGTTTCATTTGAGAGAAAACACATCCACTCAGCAACAACCTAGTCCTCGTGACCTGGCTGACGCCTTCTCCTGAACCACTGGTGTGCACTCCAGCATCATGAATGACCTTATAAACTGAGCTCATTTACTTCATTGCTTTGGCCACCAGGAAGCTCAGCACTGAATACACTGTGTGTAACAGTGCATTAAAAAAATAAAAGGGAGTCAGGCAGTAACGCAGAGGGTTAAACACAGGTGACGCAAAGTGTAAGGATCCCGGTTCGAGCCCCCGGCTCCTCACCTGTAGGGGAGTCGCTTCCCAGGCGGTGAAGCAGGTCGGCAGGTGTCTGTCTTTCTCTCCCCCTCTCTGTCTTCCCCGCCTCTCTCCATTTCTATCTGTCCTATCCAACAACGATGACATCAAAAACTACAACAATAAAACAACAAGGGCAACAAAAAGGAATAAATAAATAAATATTTAAAAATTTTTAAAAATAAATAATTAAAAAAATCTCAAAAAATAGTGCAGAACCATATGGTGTGTGATTTTAAAAAAATTCATACACAACACAAGGCAAACAGACTGTTTGAAATGGGTGTGAAAAATATGAAGCATGGCAATAAAATTTAGAGCCATGACCCATGACCCATGACCCATGACCCATGACCCCATGGCCCATGCTGAGATGGAAGCAAATTTTCCCTTTGTTCTCCGTATTTTCCAGCCTGTTCCACTTGGCCCCAGAAGCGATGTCTACCCCCATCATAGACCAGCAACTGCTCTGTTTTCTGTTTCGTCGTGTGTGCACAGGGGGCCTTCACGTTATCCTAACTGTCCTAGTTTCTAAGTCTTGTGAAGTCATATTGTATCCTGCGTGTATTCCAGATTTGGTAACAGATTCTGTTTCTGGTATTGTTTAGTTTTTGCATATTGTTCCATGTAGCCGCATTCCACGCATCATGATTTTTCATCTTAAGATTCTACCAGGATTTTTCTTTCCTGTCTCCGTGTTGCTTCACTTGGGGCCGTTTTCTGGCTTTGCTCCACAAGCTGAAATTCTCCCAGTCCTTGGACAGAGGCTGTCTGGCTCCATGGAAGGTCTCTGCAGTAAATCTAAGCATGAAACGATTTGATCAAGTATTCCTATTTGTGAAACAATGCCAAATTACTTGCCGAGTGGCTGCTACAACCTATGCTTGGCCCAACAGCAAAGAAGCCAGTCAGCAGGCCCGGCGGCCCAGGTCTCTCCTGCTCCCGGCTTCTCCCAAGAGGGTGTCCCCTGGCCCAGAACTCCTCAGCCTAGGCATTTCTCATTCTTCTTGAAGTCAGCCAGCAGTTCCCATGCTTCCTCACCATGTGTGTTTTCTTTTCGGGAAAATGCCTCTTGGTGCCTTGTTCACATCCCGCTGAGCCCCTGCTGCTTCCTCGTGGCTGTCCAGGCAGAGGCCTCGCTTACATGCCATCCATCGGGAACCTTTTCCTAGCTGCTGACTTGAATTTCTGCCTCCTTTCTGGGCATGTGGATGAGTAGGAGTTCCTGAGACGTGAGTCCAATGTATCGAACACTTCCTTTACGAGGTACGTATTTTATGTCCTTTATTTGTTAAAAATATTTTTCTACCCCGAGGACATAAGTGTGAAAAAGAACACTAAAACAACTTTTGGAAAACAGCAGGACTAGCCTGCGGTGCTAAGCCAGCTGGAAGTGATTTCAGAGCAGGCTGTGAGGCAGAGATCAGGTTTCACTGGGCCCCAGGACACCTCCTCCTGGTCCTGCCTGCTGAGCCGAGCCACAAGGCTCACCTTGGCTGAGGCCGGCCCCAGGGCTACAAGTCCCCACCTACAAGGTAGAAGCTTCTAGAACAATGAAGCAGTGCTGAAGGTGTCTCTCCTCTCTGTGTCTCCTTCTCTCCATCCATTTCATTTTCAGAGAGAGAGGGAGAGGGAGAGGGAGAGGGAGAGGGAGAGGGGAAAGGAGAGGGAGAGGGGAAAGGAGAGAGAGGGAGAGAGAGAGGGAGAGGGGGAGAGGGGAAGGGGGAGAGGGGGAGGGGGAGAGGGAGAGGGGGAGAAGGAGAGGGGAAAGGAGAGGGAGAGGGAGAGGGAGAGAGGGAGAGGGAAAAGGAGAGGGAGAGAGAGGGAGAGGGAGAGGGGGAGGGGGAGGGGGAGGGGGAGGGGGAGGGGGAGAGGGAGAGGGAGAGGGAGAGGGAGAGGGAGAGGGAGAGGGGAAAGGAGAGGGAGAGGGGAAAGGAGAGAGAGGGAGAGAGAGAGGGAGAGGGAGAGGGAGAGGGAGAGGGAGAGGGAGAGGGAGAGGGGGAGAGGGGAAGGGGGAGAGGGGGAGGGGGAGAGGGAGAGGGGGAGAAGGAGAGGGGAAAGGAGAGGGAGAGGGAGAGGGAGAGAGGGAGAGGGAAAAGGAGAGGGAGAGAGAGGGAGAGGGGAGAGGGGGAGGGAGAGGGAGAGGGGGAGGGGGAGGGGGAGGGGGAGGGGGAGAGGGAGAGGGAGAGAGGGAGAGAGAGAGAGAGAGAGAGAGGGAGAGAGAGAGAGATGCTGGGAAGGGTGAATTATGCAGTCACCAAGTCCCAGCAATAATCCTGTGGCAGAAAGAAAGAAAGGAAGGAGGAAGGAAGGAAAGAAGAGAAGAAAGGATATACTGTACTTGTAATATACTTGATCACTTATGCTTAGAAACATTTTGATGCAGTGTTAATGTTTATTATTTTTTATCCTTTATTAGATAGGACAGAGAGAAACTGAGATGGGAGGGGAGGGAGAGAGGGAGAGAGACAGAGAGACACCAGGTCTCCCACAGAGGCCTGTTATACTCAACCCAGTGTGCTACTGCCTGGCCCTGGGTTCTAATTTTCTTAATGATCATAGAACTACCTGGTTTGTTTTTTAAGTGTCTTTTATCTAGTGACTGTTATTTTCCAGGAATGTTCAATCTTATCTGCTTTTTCTTTTTTACTTTTATAACTGTATTTATTAACATTCTTTACTTCCAAGTCTATTTTTCATGAATTTCATTTTATTAATTCATTTATTTTCTATATTTATGTCATTAAATTTAAAGAATTAAGATCAATTTCCATTCCTAAAGTGGTTTTAATTATGCTTCCTCACTTTTTCAAATTAATCTTTATTACTCTCCTGTGGTATGCAAGTTTAAAAATAAGTATTTTATTAACTGAATTTTAAAAACTTCATTATTTAAAAATATCTGCTTATTTGTTCATGAGTGGGAAACACAGAAAAAACAGAGCACATGTAACTTTGGCACGTACAGTGCTGGGGATCAAACCTGTGGCCTGACGTGCCAGTCCTGTGCTCGCCCACCAGGCTGCCTCTGCAGCCACAGAAGCCCCACTGCAACTAGTAAATGTCTGAACAGGCGTCTTGTTCCTTCTCTGAGATAGACTTTGTAAGGTTTTATAGAAGTAGTATTATTTATTACAAGAATAGTTCTAAACATTTTCTGCCACCTGTAATCTTCATTAAAAAAATTTTTTTTTACCATGGATTGTTCCAGAGCAGCTTTTATAAAAATCTAGATTCAAGTCCTGTCTTAAGTACAGTCATCCCTCACCACTTTTAAAACTTCACTCTATCATTTTTTTTCAAATATATTCATTAAAAAGTTGATGGAGGCAGTGAAAATGCTGCAGCACGTGCCCAGTTGTCTGAGTCGATTATATACACCCTTGTGCTACGATCACAGTTAAAATTCCTGTTTGTACGGGCTGCAGGCCTGTGTATCCAGCACCCTGCGAATCCTTCAAGGCCAGGTGCTCGACCATTCCTGGTGTGCGTGAAATCAGGATGGGAAACCAAGGCAGTCAGAACGAGTTTCTCTCAGGCTCAACTCTCCATCGCTCCACATGGAAGCATCTTTGCTCTTTAAGTCTTTGCGATTTCTGAGAGCCTCTGTCTGAGCCCCAGGATGGCTCCTAAGCTGCTGCTTCTCGGCTTTCTGAGAGGAAGCCAAGTGCTGAGGGAGGAGCTTGGAGGAGAAGGTGCAACTCTTGGATATGATCAACTTTGGCGAGAAAACCGTGGAGGTTGCCCGCCATCACGGCTTGAATGAGTCTACTGCTCTGCCTGGAGAGATGAAGAGAGTGTCTGTGGTACGGCTGGCTGGCTACTGCCCCTTTCAACAAGCAAGCAAAGCTAAAGGGGTGTTCCTGCATGTCCAGAGGACTCTGATGAGGTTAGGAGCTGTATTTAGAAGGCCCTCCCTGCACAGGTTTCCTGTGTCCTAACTAGGAAAACACTCCCTTTATAAATAAAGAATCCTACTTTCTGGGAACTCACTTATCCTGGTAGAGTCTGGAACTGATTAATTGAGATAAGTGAGAGATGACTATGAGTGTGGTCATTTTTCCTTTATTGGGTGGGGAGTCATGGTTTACAGTCAATAGTAAAATATAGTCATTGGTCCATGGGTAACATTCTCAGTTTCTGCAAAACAATCTAGCCCCTACTAGCTCCTCCCCCGCCACCATGTTCCAAGACCTGACCCCCTGCCCCAGGGTCCTTTGCTCTGGTGCCATACACCAAGCCCAGTCCAATTTCTGCTTGGTGTTTTGACGGGCTAGCTTCGCCAGCGGGAGACAGACGACCAGGGACTCATGGCTGAGCTGGGACGCAGTTTAATCTTTTTTGATGAGCGGGAATGCAGTGCAATCTATCTAATCTCTGTTCATTAGGAAATCCTGTCCTTTATATCTCCTGAGATGGAAATGTCAGGTCGGAAGAGGAAGTACATAGGATAGGGGGTGGGGAGAAGGAAAATGTGCGAGAACCAGTGGGGATTAAACCCCTGCGGGTCTCAAACAAAACAATGATTATGTAAATAGACCACAGTGTCAAGCAGTGCAAGGAAACCTAACGTGATGATCAAAACAGAAGGGGTCTTAGAAGCAGAATTAGAAGCAGACCAACAGTGTTTCCCCTTCAGTTCTGATTTCTCAGCTTCTGTCAGTGAGTGGAATCCTCCCACCTTCATCCTTCTCTTGCTGGCTGATCTCCTTGTTGGCTTCTAGTCTTCAGTATATTAGAGGAGTGTTTGTACCACAGTCTGACTACAAGCCCTGAGATTTTCAATGACTGGAATGACATCCTGACAAAAGTTCAATCTAGCAGCTACTCAGCTGTCTTTCTGATAGGCCTCCTCCCTTTCTTCCCAGTCGCCCGGCGGCCTGCCCATCCCACCCAGCGGCCGCTGCAGCCCCGTCTCAGGCAGCTGTTACCTGCTCCTTTCAGTAGCCCCGCATGCATTCCAGGTTGACTCTTGGTTTGCATTTTCTCCCTTTTTACATATCAGCTAGCAGTGAACATTTTTTTATGCACCTCTTGGGATCTGGGTAAATCTATCTATGGGGTAAATTCCTCCCAATGGCTATGCATTTTCAAATTGTGACAGATATCCTGCCAAATTGCTCCAAACCCTGTCTTCCTCTGCTCGTGCTCAGCCCTTCTGGGGAGGCTGGCGTGGCACCTTCAGCCCATCTCCACCAGCACGCCGGCCACGGTCACTGCCCTGGCCTCAGCCCTGCACTGTCCCTGGGCACTGTCCTTCCTTCTTCTGGTGGCTCTGCATCCCCTTGGGCTAAAGGAGGAGACACTCACTCCATGCTTCCTTGCTGACACTGGCTTTGGCCCTGGGCCGACTTTGGCACAATGCAACAAGCCTTCACCTTAAGAACTATGCATCTATCCTTCCCAGAACTGGCCCCCAAGGTGAGGGTGTTCCAGGCTGGGGACCACCAGGAAGACAGCTGCTTGTCACAGGGGGAGGGAAGGCCCCCTGTAGCCCTATCCTCTTGCTTTCTGCCAGGTTGGTGGCCTCTGATCTAATCTCAGTCCCACGGTTGGGGATGACTCTGTTCTCTCTCTCTCTCTCTCTCTCTCTCTCTCTCTCTCCAGTGATAAAGCTAGACAGTGCACAGTATCCCAGTTTCTGGCTTTGTAGTGGGGACCAGGTCACACAGGGCACAGCAGAGCGTTGCCCAAATGAGCTACTTTGCTGACCCAATCGTGCTTTCTTTCTTTCTTTCTTTCTTTCTTTTTCCTTCCTTCCTTCTTTCCTTCCTTCCTTCCTTCCTTCCTTCCTTCCTTTCTCTCTTTTTATTATCTTTGTTTATTTATTGGATAGAGACAGCTAAAAATTAAGAGATAAGGGGGATATGGGGAGAGAGAGAGAAGGAGAGAGAGAGACCTGAAGCCCTGCTTCACCATTTGTGAAGCTCTCCTCCTGCAGGTGAAGGGCAAAGGCTTGAACCCGGGTCCTTGTGCCCTGTAAGTAACATGTGCAGTCAGCCAGCTGCACCACGCCAGCCCCCCCCAATTGTTTTCTTAGTCACATCACTCTAAAAGCAGAGGGAACCCTAATTTAATTTATCTTTTCTTCCTTCCTTCCCCTTCCCTCCACTTGAAGTGAATCTTCACTGGACAGTCCTTCTGTCTCTAGTCCTTCTGTCTCTACTCTAGTCTACTAGTCCAGAGTCAGGTAAAAAGATTTCCCTGACATCTGGCTGAGAAGTAGCCAGGAAGGTCACAGCTCAGGCGCTCACTCAGGACTTCACAGTTCAGGCCCCTCTGCTCTTTCCCTCACTCCCCATATCCACCCCTTCCTCTAGGTCAGTGTGCATGTGCGTGTACGTGCATGCATACATGTGAGTGTGTGTGTGTACTTGCATGTGTGTGTGTACACGTGAGTTTGTGTGCATGTGAGTGTGAGTATATGTGTTTGCACATGTGCGTGCGTACATGTGTGTGCATGTGTGTGAGAGTGTGTGCGTGTGCATGTGAATGTGTGTGTACTTGTGTGTGCATGTGTGTGATTGTGTGTGCATGTGGTATGAGTGTGTGTGTGAGTGAGTGTACATGTGTGCCTGCATGTGTGTGTATATGTGTGCGTGCATGTGTATGCATATAGTATGAGTGTGTGTGTGTGTGCATGTGTGTGCATGTGTGTGAGTTAAATCCCTAGCAGAACCCCATCTGTGCAGCTAGCCTCAGCCCTGTCTGGACAGCTGACCTGAAGGACTCAGGCAGGACAACAGGGGAGGTTGGACCCAGATGGCTGGTTCTGGCAGCAAACACCAGCAGACTCTCTCTCACCCCTGACTTGGAGACTGATTCTGCTCCATCCCAGGGGCCGGGTGGTGGCACACTCAGTTAAGCGCACATGGTATGAAGTGCAAGAACCTGAGTTCAAGCCCCTGCTCCTCACTTGCAGGGGATCTGCTTCATGAGTGGTGAAGCAGGCCTGCAGATGTCTCTCTGTCTCTCTCCCTCTTTAACTTCCCCTCTTCTCTCAATTTCTCTCTCCTACCCAATAAAAAAAATGGCCTCCAGGAGCAGTGGATATGGTAGTGTTGGCACGGAGCCCCAACAATAGTCCTGGAGGAAAAAAAAGAAAAAGAAAAGAAGAAGAAGAAAGGAAAAGAAAGGAAGGATGGGAGGGAATGAGGGAGGAAGGAGTCACCCTCCATGTGGCCCCAGGTCTCCTCAAATGCTGTGATGCCCAGAGATTCTCAGTGCGACCTTAGGCCAACCCAGAGAGGGTGCTTATACTCAGGAATCTGAGCCCAGTGCACAAACACAGCAAAAGCAGGTGAGTCTGCAAAGGAGAAAAGGCCCAGAGCCTCTGCAACTCCAGACAGGCCAGGCAAGAAGAGCAGGGCGCAAACTCCCCCTGCAGGCACCTGGCAGCTCTGTGCTCACTAACAGAAGCTCCCTGCACTGAGCCCAGGCGGCCAGCCAGACCATCCCCAGCCCTACCCACCTCTCCGGAAACACAGAGGGCTTCGTGCCTGCGTCATGCCTGCGTCCGGGGGCGATTCAGGTCCCCAGGGAGATGAATAAAGAGGCAAGGACACGAGGGGCTGAATGGGGCCATTTCTGGCAGAGAGGAAACGGCCTTGTGCGTCCGTATTCTTGGTCTCAGCAGTTACCTGGGCAGAAGGAAATGGCTTGAACTGGGGTGTTTGACTGGAGAGAAATGAAAGGATGCTGGACACCTTAGAAGAGTCAGTCATTGGGGTGTGGGTGGACCTGCCAACTCCCATGTCCAGTGGAGAAGCAATGACAGAAGCCAGATCTCCCACCTTCTGCTCCCCATAAAGAATTTGGGTCCATGCTCCCAGATGGGATAAAGAACAGGGGAGCTAAAAGAAAAAAAAAAGGAACAGGGAAGCTTCCAATGGAGGGGATGGGACAGGGAACTCTGGTTTTGAGGCCTGTGAGGAATTGTACCCCTGTGATCTTACAATCTTGTTCATCATTATTAAATCATTAATAAAAATTTTTAATTAGTAGGTCATAAGATAAGATTGTAATAACTTTTGAAAGGCTGCCAAATTGTCTTCCTAAGTCACCATACCACTTACCATTCCTCCCAGAAGTGAGTGGGAACGTCCATTCGGCAAGTGACACATTTGATTCTGCCACCTGGAGCCTACAGCCACAGACAACTGTGGATGGCATGTCACCTTTTTATGTGAGTTTCCCTATGTCTAGTCTTTTTACATGTCTGGTGACAATTTCTATATCAACTTTGTTAAAAATCTAAACTCTTTTTTCCTTACTTGAATAAAAAAAAAGTTGTCTTTGTATTAAAAAAAATAATAATAAAAATCTCAGCCATCTCTGGTGCCTGCACTGGCCTGGGGATCAATCACAAAATCCATCAGTGGCTCTGGGCCCCGGCTGGCTGCGTCCCAGGAGGAAGCCTGTCATCTCCTGATCCTGCCCTGCCGGCCCACGGCCTCTACTCTCACCTCGCCTGCGTGGTTGCCTGTTCAGTTCCAAATGAGCAGGGACGCGGGCAGAGAAATCACCGGAGTGAGAGGAAGAGGTGTTTTCTGGGGTTCCTTCCTGCCGCTGCTCCAGGACAAGGCACCCGCTACCCACTTTGCAGTGGGCACCGGCGGCCCAACGAGCCCCCTCCCCAGGGTGGGTTCTGGGTCACAATAGAGGATTGTTGCCTGGCCGCTGCTCCTGGCAGTACTGCCCGCCCATCGGGCGCAGGGCCGGGCTTTGGGTGAGGTGTTCTCTGACCACTAATTACTTCCTGCTGTCCCGAGGTGCTAAGTGCATAAACACATGGGCTTCTCGCCTGAGAAAATCAGAGCTTTGTTTTCCTTCCGGAAGAATCAGGATGGAGGATGACTTCACACGTGGAGACCCTGCATCTTGAACAGAATGCAGGGTGTCCTGCTGCGCTTCCCCCGACGGGCCCCAGGAGTTCATGGGAAATGGTGCACAGGGGCTTCCGGAATGGTTCCTGCAACTCGGCACTGACTTTTACTTTTTTTGTTTTAATCCTTTTATGATTTGATGAGGAAAATGCTGGCTTGCAGGAGAGCTTTTGGCATCTTCCCGTGAGGCGAAGCAGCCATGGAGACCGATTGTTGAGAGAGAAGAGAAGAGGAGAGGAGAGAGAGAGAGAGAAGAGAGAGGGGGGGAGAGAAGAGAGAGGAGAGAGAAGAGAGAGAGAGGAAAGAGAAGAGAGAGAGGAGAGAGGAGAAAGAGAGGAGAGAGAAGAGAGAGAGGAGAGGGAGGAGAGAGAAAGGAGAAAGAGAGAGAGGAGAGATGAGAGAGGGGGGAGAGAAGGGGGGAGAGAGAGGAAAGAGAGAGGAGAGAGAGAGAAGAGAGAGAGTAGAAAGAGAGAAGAGAGAGGAGACAGAGAGAGGAGAGAGAGAGGAGAAAGAGAGAAGAGAGAGGAGAGAGACAGAGAGAGGAGAGAGAGAGGAGAAAGAGAGGAGAGAAAAAGAGAGAGGAGAGAAAGAGAGAGAGGTGAGAGAGGAGAGAGGTGAGAGGAGAGAGAGAAAAGAGAGAGAGAGGAGAGAGAAAGAGAGAGAGGGGAGAGAGAAGAGACAGAGAGGAGAGAGAGAGGAGAGAGAAAGATAGAGGAGAGAGAGAGAGGAGAGAGATAGACAGAGAGAGGAGAGAGAGAGAAGAGAGGGAGGAGAGAGAGGAGAGAGAGGGGAGAGGGGAGAGAGAGAGGAGAGAGACAGAGACAGAGGAGAGAGACACAGAGAGAGACAGAGACAGAGAGAGACTACAGCACAAGTCCAGTCTCTGCAGTGCTGGCACCCAGCATGTGCCCCACCCACTGCGTCCGCCCCCAGCCTCAGAAAAGACTTAGCTGGAGTCACCTGCAGGGGATCCACACCACAGGAGAGCTGTGAGTTGGGGCTTGCAGGCGGCGGTTCACCTGGCAGGCTGCACTGGGTTCTGTGAGTGAGCGAGGGGAGGGCCTCGTTCTAGTCCCCGTCACCACTTGCTGGGGGAGGCTTCACAGCAGACAGAGCAGAGCAGCGTGCAGGCGTCTGTCTCAGGTTCTCTCTCACCCACCCTCTCTCTCTCCCTCTCTCTCTCCCTCTCTCTTTTCCTCTCTGACCGGAATACTTCCTTCTAGTTCCTCCCATTGTGCTTCCATCTTTTTAAGACCTGGCCAGGGGGCCAGGCGGTGGTGCACTTGGTTACGTGCATACATGACGGCACACAAGGATCCAGGTTCAAGCCCCTGGTCCCCACCTGCAGGGGGAAAGCTTCAAAAGTGGTGAAGCAGGGCTGCAGGTGTCTCTGTGTATCTTCTCTCAATTTTTCTCTGCCTTTGTCATCCTGTGATGACAGCAGGCACAGATGAATGGGGCATTCTGTTGCCTGTGCACATTGTCCTCCCGGGGCAGCCAGGAAGGGCAACTCTGCTTGTTTCCACAGTCCAGCTTCTGTAAAGAATGTGGCCCTGGGCCCTGGGTGGAGCCGCCTTTCATACCGAGGTTCCCCAAGGGGGCCTGTGGTCAGGTTCCCAGAAGGGGCAAGAGGCAGCTCCAGCAGCAGCTTCTCCTGGAAGAAGGGGCTGCATTCTGCACATTCTGCATGAAGGGAGGTGAACCGCGTGTGAAGCAGGGACAAGCTAAGAAAAAAGCATCTGTGTGGGGTCCAAGCTTTGGGCCCAGCATAGAGAGAATGATCTTGACAACAAGTGACGGCAGTGAAACACGTGGACCAAGCAAGCACTGCCTTGCCACATACGGAGGCCAGGTCCAAGCCTGAACACCCAGGGGCCGGGCGGTAGGGCGTCAGGCTAAGGGTGCATGATGCAGGTAGGTAGTCATAGTTAATAGCAGCCATAGTAGGAAGGACACCTCACAAAATGCATGTTTATCACAGAGAAGAACTATCATATTTCCACAAAGGCTATCAACATGTTGAGCAAAGGTTCTGTTTCTGACGTGTTTCTTTTTTAGTTCCCCTTGTTCTACCTTATCTGTCCGCACTGTCAGTACTGCACTGAGGAGTCCCCACTGCTTCCCTGACTAGAAGAGATCTCTGGGCCACACTGTCAGCATGTGGACTCTGTCCCCTGACCCCACAGTCAGCACGTGGACTCTGTCCCCTGACCCCACAGTCAGCACGTGGACTCTGTATCCTGACCCCACTGTCAGCACGTGGACTCTGTGTCCTGACCCCACAGTCAGCACATGGACTCTGTTCCCTGACCCCACAGTCAGCACGTGGACTCTGTGTCCTGACCCCACAGTCAGCACATGGACTCTGTCCCCTGACCCCACAGTCAGCACGTGGACTCTGTGTCCTGACCCCACAGTCAGCACGTGGACTCTGTCCCCTGACCCCACAGTCAGCACGTGGACTCTGTCTCTTGTATGTTGGCCGTTAAATTACCTGGCTCATGGCTCAGACTTACCATACATTGTTCTGCCCTTTTCTCAGACCTAATCAATCAGCTGCATGTCCGCATCTCAGAAGACTTGTTGCCCTGTGGCCTCCATCATGTCCGGTTTCCTGGGGGCCAGTCTGCCCTCTGACGGGTGACTCAAAAGGTGCTTTACATGTTTTGTGTTTTGCTGGTTAGCTGAGCATTTATTCTGTCATTTAAAATATATAAATATATATTAAATTTTAATTAAATATCTGATAGTGCAGAAAAGGATTGAGAGGAGCAGGGTAGGTGGCTCAGGAGAGACACCTGCAACCCTGCTTTCCCATTTGAACTCAGGTCTTCGGGCCTGACAGGGCGCCAGTCACTCAGCCAGGTGAGCCCCCACCAGCCCCTCTTCCCAAATGTGTGATGGGAATCTCAGAGCCTCTTCTAGTGAGTGAGCTTGGCTCTGCCTCTGGGCAATCACCTCTCTGCTGAACCCAGATCACTCCTCTCACCTCCCAGGGAAGTGAGCAGAGGGCAGCAGGCTTCGGACCCTCCCCCAGCCTGGTCTCTGTGGGCCGGCCCAGGGCAGCTCTAGGCGCTGTCTTCCTGCGGGTGGGGGAGGCAGATCTCCTTCTAGCCTGACTATTAAGCTCTAATGTGCCTCTTAATTTCTTCTCGTAAATATGTATTTAGTCAGTAATTACAGTAAGGGAAGCAGGGTGCCAGGTGATGACACACGTTAAATGTATATCACCATGAACAAGGACACCGGTTCAAGACCCTGCTCCCACCTGCAGGGGGAAACTTCACAAGCCATGAGGCAGGGCTGCAGGTGACTTTCTGTCTCCCTTCCTCTCTCAGTGTCTCTATTTTTGTTTTATTTTATTTACTTTGCCTCCAGGGCTATGCACTGAGTACCGGCACTACATTCACTGCTCCTGGAGGCCATTTTTTTCCATTTTATTGGACAGAACAGGGAGAAATTGAAAGGTGGGGGGGAACTAGAGAGGGAGAACGAGAGAGAGAGAGACCTGAAGACCCGCTTCACTGCTTGTGAAGCTGCCCCCATGAAGGTGAGGACCAGGGGCTTTGAACTGAGGTCCTCTCACTTTGTACTGTGTGTGTGCTTACCCTGGGGCACCACTGCCCAGCCCTCTCTCAATTGTTCTTTGTCCTCTCAAGTATAATAGAAAAGAAAAAATGGAGAGACAGAGAGAGAGACAGAGAGAGAGAGACAGAGAGAGACAGAGAGAGAGAGGGAATCACGTACAGCGTCAGGAACAGAACTCAGGACTGTCGACTGGCACGGCTGTGTTCTCCTGTGTTCTCCCACTGTACCACCTTCCAGGACGCCCTGTTTATTTTTTATTAAATGTGTTTTTTTAAAGAGGCATTTATTATTTATTAGCAAGGTAGAAGGAGCAAGAGAGAAAGAACCAGACATCACCCTGGTACACGTGCTGCCAGGGATGAGACTCGAACACTCCACGCTTGAGAGCCTAATGCTTCACCCACTGCCCTGCCCCCTGGACCACGGCCTGGTTGTTTCCACTCCGTGAGGCCTGCCTTTACTTCCAGTGGATGCCACGGGCTTGGCCTTTTTCCTAAAGATACTGATTTTTGGAGCTACTTTCCTGTGACTTACTCTCGACACCTTCATTTACATAACTTCACAGGGCCCGTGATCTTTGAAAATGCCGATTTGTAAATATCCCAAATGCCTTTTCATTGGCTGAGCTGCCGGCTACCCCAATCACGCTTCTCAGTGAACGACTTCAGCAACAGAAGTTGGAGAGGTCACCTCTGGGTCGTCTCTGGGTCAGGCAGAGTCCACAGCTCTTGGTAAGTTTCTTGTGCTTTTATTTCGTTTTTATTAATAGAGGGAGGGGGGATAGGAGAGCAAGACAACTGCATCGGTCTCTAGTCATGAAGCTCCCACCCCCACAGGTGGACTGGAGCCCTGTTCTTGGCACGCGGTCACGTACGCACTCCGCCAGGTACACCACCACCCGGACCCTCAAAATGCATTTTCAAATCTTTCCAATCTGTTATCATCTTTTCATTCTTGCTGAAGAATTTTTAATTATTTTTATTTATTGTTGGATAGAGACAGAAATTGAGAAGGAATGGGAAGATAGAGAGGGAGAAGAAACACCCACAGCCCTGCTTCACCACTCCTGAAGCTTACCCCCTGAAGCAGTGGGGACCAGGGGCTTGAACCTGGGTCCTTGCGCGCCATGATGTGTGCGCTCAACCAGGTGTGCCACCACCCAGCCCCTGTAGAGTTTGTTAAAAACTTTATTGTGGGGGTCGGGCGGTAGCGCAGCGGGTTAAGCGCAGGTGGAGCAAAGCGCAGGGACCGGCTTAAGGAACCCGGTTCGAGCCCCCGGCTCCCCACCTGCAGGGGAGTCGTTTCACAGGCGGTGAAGCAGGTCTGCAGGTGTCTGTCTTTCTCTCCCCCTCTCTGTCTTCCCCTCCTCTCTCCATGTCTCTCTGTCCTATCCAATAACAACAGCATCAATGACAACAATAACAATAATAACAAGAGCAACAAAATTGGGGAAAAAATAGCCTCCAGGAGCAGTGGATTCACAGTGCAGGCACCAAGTCTCAGCAATAACCCTGGAGGCAAAAAAAAAAAAAACCAACAGAAACTTTATTGTAGTTGTTAGGAAAAAGAAATTGAGGGGGAGGGAGTGGAGAGTTAGAGAGAGGCAGAGAGACACCCGCAGCACGGATTTACTGCTCAGGAAGCATGTGGCTACCAGGGACTTGAACCCAGGTCCTTGTGCATAGTAATATGTACACTTAACCAGGTAGACCACTGCCCAACTTGCTCATGGCAGGGTTTTTACAGGAACTTCATATTTCTTTATAATTTTTTTTAAATTTTCTCTTTTGTTGCCCTTGTTTATCATTATCATTGTTGTTATTATTTGTGTTGTTATTGTTGTCATTGTTGGATAGGACAGAGAGAAATGGAGAGAGGAGGGGAAGACAGAGAGGGGGAGAGAAAGACAGACACCTGCAGACCTGCTTCACCACCTGTGGACTAACTCCCCTGCAGGTGGGGAGCCGGGGGCTCGAACCGGGATCCTTACGCTGGTCCTTGTGCTTTGCGCCACGTGCGCTTAACCTGCTGTGCCACAGCTGGCTCCCTCTTTATAATCTCTTGTTGTTATCACCAGCCAGAACTTTACTGCTCAAGGCCACCTTTCTCAGAGAGAGAGAGAGAGAGAGAGAAGCTTCACCCCCTCTGCAGCACAGTGGAGCTGACCAGAAGCCGGGCCGCATGACTGACCAGGCAAGATCACCCTCCAGGTGAGTTATTTAGCCAGCTCACGGTGTCTGGGAATTCATGTCATAGCTGAGTATGTCATTTCTCCATGTGTACAAGAGTTCCTTTGCACACACAGACATGCCCAGCAACCCGGGACACAGTTCATTCATCCACAAGCTGTCTGAGCCCAGCCCCAATCAATGCCCAGCTCCCGCCCCGGCTCCGCTGCCTGTGGCCACTCCGCTACGTGAGTGAGCCAGGGAGGGCACAGGGACTTACGTGCCACCAGCACAAGTGTCCTGGACCTTTCTGCTCTGCCCATGAACTGCCCAGCCCCTGCCCTCAGAGCCCCCACCAGTGTGACTCGGAGAAGCTAAGGGCTTCTACTCTGGGGATAGCCTGGGCCTCATTGCTACAGCTTTGTGGCAGGAGGAAGCCTCTGTCCAGACACTCGGGTGACTTGCTTTTATGTTTGTGGTGACTCTCACCACCTCTGTTGAGAGCTGGTTCCCGGTCAGATCACTGCAGAGTTCCTTCCTTGCCCCCCAGCAGGAACAGAGAGGACAGAGATGAGGCTGTGGCGATTTCATCTCAGACACCACG
The DNA here is from genome assembly GCF_950295315.1 of Erinaceus europaeus. Lineage (NCBI taxonomy): Eukaryota > Metazoa > Chordata > Mammalia > Eulipotyphla > Erinaceidae > Erinaceus > Erinaceus europaeus. The sequence continues at coordinate 1,575,751 of NC_080175.1, forward strand.
AACGCTTCTCAGTAAACAGCAGCATCAAAGCTTCGAGCAGCACGTGTGTAGCCCCGATTTCCGCAGGCTCAGTATCACCAGCCCTGTCCTTAGGAGTGCCCGCCATAGTGGCCTCTGTGCTCTCTGCACAGCCCAGGCCACCCACACTGCTTTGGCATGCTAGGCTTTGCATTTGAGGGCAGTGATGCCAAGAGCCACCCGGTGGGTCGTTGTCTATAGCAGAAGTTGGGGGTGGGAATGAGGCTGGGGGTCCAGTGCTCTGAGGAGGAGGAAGAGACATTGGTGGTGGAGGCTGACATGTGCTGACACGTATCTTGGGGAGAAGCACAACGGGACCCCGGTGACAGCAACCACCATGGAAATCAATATTTCCTCAAGAAAGTAATTTTTAAAGCTGAATAAATCTGATGCCAGCTGCAGTGTAGTTTACCAGGTGATATTTATGACCAAAATCATCAGTGAAGCATCTAAATTAAGGACACAGACATTTTGTTCTGACACCTGTCTTGGGGAAATGTGGAAAGGTACCCTCCTGACAATAATTCTGTAAATCGGCTTTCCCTCAATAAAGTGAAACTGGGGAAATAATCTCTCTCTCTCTCTCTCTCTCTCTCTCTCTCTCTCCACATATATATATGGATATAAGCACAAATATACACGTCCTTCCCTCTTAGACCCATCAACATTTTATGTTAAAGAAATGTCATCCCTGGGGACTCCCCACTTGACATCTAGGAGCTCAAACCTGCTGGGGTTCTGGTCCTCCACATGGGAGCTGACAGGGAGAAATTTGTTAAAGATGACACAGCTGCCCCACCAGGGAAAGACAGAGACAGTCTGGGGGTGTAGGTCCAGCTGCCAACACCCATGTCCAGTGGAGAAGCAGTTACAGAAGCCAGAAATCCCACCTCCTGCTCCCCATAAAGAATTTGGGTCCATGCTCCCAGAGGGATAAGTGAGAGGAGGAAGATGCCCAGAGGGCTCTGAACGCCAGCTCCATCAGAACCTGGAGAGAGAAGAGGGAAAAGGTATTAAGTTTGTGTGTAGTTTGGCAAGGAAGAGAAGACAGGAGGGTGCAATTCTATACAAATATAGACAAATAGTTGTAGAGATAATAGTGAACTCCTGTCTGTAAGCTTAGGAAGACTGATGTAGCTTCCAGTAAAGGCACTGGGGAATCAGCACTCTGGGGGTAGGAATGGTGTGGAATTATAGCCCTGTTGACATGTAGTTTTGTAAATCAATATTAAATCACTGATAAAATTAAAAATAAAGAAATAAATAAAAGAATGGAGCAAGAGAAGCGGAGAATATTGAAATACACCATGAGCTTCGCCACGTCTATGACCTAGAATATTGAAATACACCGTGAACTCTGCCAAATCTATGACCTAGAATATGGAAATACACCGTGAGCTCTGCCACGTCTATGACCTGGAATATGGAAATACACCAGGAGCTCTGCTACGTTTATGACCTAGAATATGGAAATACACCGTGAGCTCCACCACGTCTATGACCTAGAATATTGAAATACACCGTGAGCTCCGCCACGTCTATGACCTAGAATATTGAAATACACCGTGAGCTCCGCCACGTCTATGACCTGGAATATGGAAATACACCATGAGCTCTGCTACGTTTATGACCTAGAATATGGAAATACACCGTGAGCTCCACCACGTCTATGACCTAGAATATTGAAATACACTGTGAGCTCTGCCACGTCTATGACATAGAATATGGAAATACACCGTGAGCTCCGCCACGTCTATGACCTAGAATATGGAAATACACCATGAGCTCCGCCACGTCTATGACCTAGAATATGGAAATACACTGTGAGCTCCACCACGTCTATGACCTAGAATATGGAAATACACCGTGAGCTCCGCCACGTCTATGACCTAGAATATGGAAATACACCATGAGCTCCGCCACGTCTATGGCCTAGAATATGGAAATACACCGTGAGCTCCGCCACGTCTATGACCTAGAATATGGAAATACACCGTGAGCTCCGCCACGTCTATGACCTGTAGCAAAGGAAACAGCGCACAAACTCTTCTCTCTTTTCAGTCTCCCTCAGCAAACTAACTCAGAGAAGTGGAGGGAACCCTGTTCCCATGGCGACGCTAGGGCATTCCAGAGCAGAGGGGGTGAGCCTGAGCCAGCCTTTCCCACATGGCCCCAGGGTCCCCTTTCACATACGGTCACCCTCGCTGTGGGCCCTTGACCCTAAATGAGCTGAAGTCAGTGCAAAGGAAAGGTGGGCTCCTCAGGGCTCCTTGACTCCTGCACAGACTGGAGATGAGGGAGGGAGAGCTCTCAGAGACACCATGCTCTGTGCTAGATACTCTTCTTTGTCTGAGGAAGACAAGTCTTCGGTGAGAGGATGACTCCCTCGGGCTGTGGGGAGTCAGCATCAGAACCTGGGCTTCCACCTAGGTGCCAGCAGCTAAGGACATGGAGGCGGGCTGCCACTTTTGGACATGGAGACAGTGCTGACACGTTAGATCCCAGGGCCACGGGGACCCTCTAGGTCATAGGGACAGGATGGTGCTCGAGGCTGTGGATCAGTGGTAAAGAGAAAATTTTGAGAGTCTCTAGAAAAATAGCAGCGTCGCTTATAAGAATCTCCTGAAAGATTATGAGCTGATTTCTCTACAGAAACTCTGAACACCAGAAAGGACTGGCAAGATATATTCTAAACATTTTCTTGATATATTTCAATTTTATTTATCATACGTATTTATTTGTTTATTTTATTTTTCCAGAGTACTACTCAGCTCTGGTTTATGGTGGTGTGGGGGACTGAAGCTAGAACTTAAAAAAAAGTAATTATTTATTTATTTATTTATTTATTATTGTTGGAAAGAGACAGAGAGAAATTGAGAGGGGAAGGGGCAAAAGAGGGAGAGAGAGGAAGAGAGAGACAGAGACCTGCAGACCTGTTTCAGCACTCGTGAAGCTTCCCTACTATAGCTTGAACCTGAGTCCTTGCACACTGTAATGTGTGCATTTAACCAGATGTTCCACTGCCTGACCCTTATCTAAAGTTAGAATTTAAAAGATATTTACCAGGGAACAGGTGGTGGTGCACCTGGTTGAGCACACACATTACAGTGCACAGGGATCTGGGTTCAAGCCCTTGGTCCCCACCTGTATGGGGGAAGCTTCACGAATGGTGAAGCAGGGCTGCAGGTGTCTCTCTATCTCTCTCCCTCTCTATCTCTCCATCCCCTCTCAAGTTCTCTCTGTCTCTATCCAGTAATTAAAATACATAAAAATATTTTAAGAGAAAATTTAAAAAGAAAAGATATCTGCAATGGAAGAATCTGTCCACCTAGACTAGTAATCTGGTTGAAGGAGGAATGAATAGCTAAAGGATTTCATCAAGGGGGCTGGGCAGCAGCACAGCAGGTGAGGCGCAAGGCGTGATGTGCAAAGACTGGCGTGAAGATTTCCCCAACACTGAACTAGTCCTCCTGGAAATACTTGTGATTTGTACAGGATGAAAACAGAGCAAGACCTCCCCCATGTGGGAAAGCACAGGTCAGGTGGTAGAGCACCCCCATTAAGTGCACATAGCACTAAACTGTATTCCGAGGGCCTGTGCAAGGATCCAGGTTCAAGCCCCCACTTCTCATTTGCAGGAGGGATGCTCACAAGTGGGGAAGCAAGTCTGCAGGTGTCTCTATCTCTCTCCCTCTTTTGCCCCTTCCTCTCTCAATTTCTCTATGTCTCTTTCCAACAATAATATATACATTAAAAGACCTAGCTTTAATCCCACATACCACCGTAAACCAGAGCTGAGTAGTACTCTGGTAAAATAAACAAACAAATAAATATGTTAAAGTTAAACTATATCAAGAAATGTTTAGAATACATATTGCCAGTCCTGGTGTTTAGAGTTTCTATAGAGAAATCAGCTCTCTCCCTCTCTATCTCTCCCTCTCCTCTCAGTCTCTCTCTGTCCTATCCAATAAAGTGGAAAAGATGGCCACCAGGGGTGGTGGATTCCTAGTGCTAGCACCAAGCCCCAGAGATAAGCCTGGAGGCAAAAAAAAAAAAGGAAGAAGAAGAAGAAGAGAAGAAAAAGAGAGAGATGGAAGGAAAGGAAGAAAGAACCAGTAATGACAAAGCTTTGGGTTTAGACAGCAGAAGGCGGGCCATCAAGGGTGTTGGGGACTGAAGGGGGTCCAGGTTGAAGAGGTTCAATAGATTTCAGTGACGGGACATGGTGTAGTTACATATTTTGCAGGCATGTGATGAAATTCTAAAACACATTTAGTCTTAGAACCCAGGTGAACTCAAAAGTAAAAACAAGGTATTCAGAACGAAGGTATGCCGTGTGCACATGGCAGGTTCCAGCAAGAGCCTCGGGCATCCAGGGGTTTTGATGCTGCGTTCTCTCTTCCACTCGCCCACCTGTCCGCCAGTCTGTCCCTATCTAAAAAAAGTAAGCAGTTGACCACTGGAAACGTGGAGAGATATGCCCCCTCTGTTTCATTTATTTTTCTGCCTCTCAAATGTCCGTGCCCTGGATCTGATGAGAAAATCAGACCTGGGCTTGTCAGAGGCCGGTGTCTGCGGAGCCCTAGTTTCCTCCTCGGTGCCTCATACCATGGGATGTGATGGAGGGTGTGGCGCTGCCCCAGTCCCAGACGCTTCTGGTGGGGCCAGACATGGAGAGAGAGAGAGAGCACTTTTCTCAAGAGCCTGGCCCAGAGCTGCTCTCTGGGGGTGCCTGGGAGGTAGGGTGGCTGGAGTACTGAGAAGCCAGGACTGCGTAGGGAGAGACGCCAAGCTATTGCAACTCTATGTGGGTTCAGAAGCAGGAAGGTGATAACAACAGCTTCCTGTCAAACGGAAACAACACGGAAGACCGCAGTCATTAGCAAGATGCTGTCTGCTGGACCAGCGTCCGTCCACAGTTCTCCAGTTGTGGGCAGTCGCAAAAATGAGAAATTAATTCCACTGATGGAGAAGAAGAAAGAGATCTTCAGTGGCTCTTGTTCCACTGGAAACCTTATGGACTTCATGAAAAGAAAGAAAGAAAGAGAGAGAGAGAGAAAGATAGAGAAAGAAAGAAAGAAAGAAAGAAAGAAAGAAAGAAAGAAAGAAAGAAAGAAAGGAAAAGAGAGAGACTGTCTCTTTAGAATGTGTAGCTTGAAGCCAACCTTCCAAACTCTTGTGATTCCCTGTTGCTTTCCAGAAAGCAGACTTGTGTTCAATGTCTGCCAGGGTGTTAGTTAAATTCCCATCTGAAGATATTTTGCAAAGGAAAGTGTGGGAAATGACCATTAGGGTCAGATGACTCCACTGTGTTTGCTAGGCAGGAAGAGGGGCCTCTTCACTGTAGCAGAGTGTTACTGACAGGGGCAACTCAGCAGATTGGAAGAGGGGAGAACAGAGCAGCTGATCTCCTGTCCCACCTGGGCGCTCCCCACCTGGCCGTAGACAGGAAGCACCCTGCACCCAGGAGCATTTGTCACAACCTCCACCCTGAGAAACCACAATTCTGACTTCAACAACATAGATCACTTTTGTACAAATTTGAGGGTTTTTGTTTCTTTGTTTATATTTGTCATTCGTGACAGAATAATGAATGAACAAGACTGTAAGATCACAGGGGCACAATTCCACACAGCTCCCACCACCAGAGTTCCCTGTCCCCTCCCCTCCACTGGAAGCTTTATCCCTCCTTCATTCTTTATCCCTCTGGGAGCATGGACCCAGATTCTTTATGATGGGGGGTCCTGGGTCATCGGTGACTGGCTTAGATCCTCATAACAGGGTATGTGAAGTTGAGGCATGAAAGTTCCATCTTCAGGGAACAGGGGTGACAATGCCGACCCAGTCAGGCTCAGCCTCTCTGGTAGTGCTGTGACACTGAGGCAAAATGTGGCAGGTCTGAGTGCCCTGTCAGACAAAGCACAGTCACAGTACCCTGGAAATGTCACCAGATTTTCGTGCAGAGGAGAAAGCCACAGGGGCAGAACTGTGCTCAGTGAGGAGCTCTGGCCCAGACCTGCCCCTCCTGGCCACAGACCCACATTCTCAGAGCCCCCCCCCCACCCGGTGACGCCCTCCCTGGGACCACCAGCCACCGTCACTTTGCTCTTGTCGCTACTTCTGCTCAGTGACCCCGTTCCCTGGACTGCCATCTCTCCAGCAGGAAGCTGCTGCTCTCGGCTGTGACCCCGGAGTGTGGGGCTGCGGAGGGACCGAGCGCTCCGTGCCGCTGTCCTTAAATGGGTGTTCGACAGTTTAAGTGGCACTCGGTCACCCTGGGGCACGCTCGCCCTGTTCACTCCGTCAGCTTCAATAAACGCCACTGAGGAGAAAGAGAGAAGAGGAGAAGAAAGGTCTCCTCTTCAAAGCCTACCGCTGAGCCCGAGTGCCGGTGTGCGCGTCCTCTGGGTGCATTCCAGGGCGACCGTGTGCATCTTAGGTGTGCTGGGTGTGTGTGAGTGCCAGTAAGTACAGGTGTGCGTGTGTGCTGGGTGTGTGTGAGTGCCAGTAAGTACAGGTGTGCGTGTGTGCTGGGTGTGTGTGAGTGCCAGTAAGTACAGGTGTGCGTGTGTGCTGGGTGTGCGTGAGTGCCAGTAAGTACAGGTGTGCGTGCAAATGTGCGAGTGCATCTGATTACAAGGGTGTGTGGCTGTGCGGTTCAAAGAAGGGTCTTTGAGGAGCAGAAAGAGAGGCGTGATGGGGCTGGGCGAAAGTACACACAGTTAAGTGCACAATGCGCTAAGTCCAAGGACCTGGGTTTGAGCCCCACGCCCCACCTACGGGGGGGAGGCTTCAGGAGTGGCGAAGCAGGTCTGCAGGTGTCTATCTTTCTCTATCCCTCTGTCTTCCTTTCCTCTCTCAATTGCTCTCTGCCTTGTCCAATAAAATGGAAACAAATGGCCCCCAGGAACAGTGGATTCATGGTACAGTCACTGAGCAATAAACCCTGGAGGAGAGAGAAAGGGAGAGGGAGACGGAGAAGGAGGGGAGAGGTGGACACCCTTAAGGGCTTCCCTCAGTGCTGAAGTCACCCAGAGACACCTTCCCCAGGAGATGTCACAGTGCACTCTAAGTGAGACTCCTCGATTCCTGCCCAGAAGCCGGATGTGCATGATGACAGTGCCCCTCGAGCATGGGCCCACCAGCACTTCACAGAATCGGGAAACCCCCTCAGGGGGAAGTGAGCAGTGCCCTGAGGCCAGCACTGGCCGGAGGGTGGGGTGACCAGTCTGGTCCTGGGCCCACACAGTGGGGGCTCAGAGCCATTAAAAACTCACGAGGAAAAGAACTGGGGGCTCACAAGGCCTGTCCCCAGTGGTGAGAGGGCTCTGCACCTGCCCTTGGAAGCTAATCCGGACACAGAGGGCAGCCCAGGCGAGTGTCACCCCACAGACCACCCGCCCCCCCGGACACAACAAAGCAAAGAGTGAGAACCGGCCGTGGGCTTGGCTCTGCGGCAAGTTTCAGAAGCCCTGCTTGGTCCTGGAGACGAGGAGTTTGGAGGGGCTTAGCCCCCGCTGCTCCCCAGTCCAGCTCCCGCTGTTCCCGCCATCCGACCTCCTGGAGGCCGGCCTGAAACTGTGGGTCAGAGCGGCCAGAAAACAACCTCCCTTCTGAGGTGCTGGGAGAGGCATGACGGAGACGCCAGTCCTGCAGACCCAGCGCCCAGCGCCAGCCGGGGCATCGCCCGCTCCTGAGTCTGTCTCAGTGCGAGCGCAGGTGAGGTCAGGCCGTGTCCACCTTCATCCAGCCCCCCAGGCTGGGTGCCGACAGGCCAGGCCAGCAGCCGGTGCTCTGGGCTCAGCGGAGTGTGCATGAGGCTGGCTGTTGACTGCCAAATTTAGAAATAGCTTGGGTCCAAAATCTGAGAGATTTTTGTTATTTCTACTAACTGAAATAGTAGTCAGTCATCATTAATCATCCTTTCCAAAACATGCTTTTAAAATGATAATTTTCGTAATTAAATCATAAGTTCAAAATGCATACTTTGCCATCCTGATGGTGCCAGACAGAGTCAGACAGCAAAGCTCTTTGATTCAGTTTTGCTTTTTTTTTTTTTTAATAACAGTTTACTTATTCATTTATTGGATAGAGACAGGGAGAAACTTGCGATGGAAGAGGGAGATAGAGAGGAGCAGAGCAGAGAGATTCCTGCAGCCCTGCTTCGCCGCTCCTGCAAGTAGGTAGCAGGGACTCGAACCCAGGTCCTTGAGCACTGCAATACGTGCACGCAACCAGGTGCACCACCACTGAGCCCAGTGTTTGTCTGATCTATTTCCCTTCTTCGTCTGAATTATCAGTTCGCATCAGATGGCCGTGTATTATTTATGAAGATGAAGACTAATTGATTTTATCAAGACATGCATTACTTACAATTTTGTGGCTTTGTTTATGTCTAACTGTGAAGTCTTGAACACAGAAAATAACAAAGATGCTGAGGAGGTGTTCATAGCCAAACTTAACCTCTGTTTTCTCGTCTAAACAGACTTAGCGCATCCAGCATGCTTACGGTAGGAGAGCTTTCGTTCCTGTAGTTAGTTTTTAACGAGATCCGAGGGCCACTCCCGGCATATGAGGTGCTGGGAACTGAACCTGGGGTCTCAGGCTTGCAAGTCCTGAACTCCACCACCGAGGTGTCTGTCCAGCACTTGTACTGAGACGTTTGCTCAGTGCCAGCGTCAGACACACCGTGCGACTGTGTGCTGAAGGGGAGAAAATCCTGGGACTTCCTTTGTGCTTTCAGAACATTTGCAGCTTCCTGTCTCCTGTGTGTGCACTGGACAGGCCTTCTGACCTTCTGGTCGATCGTTCGAGAAAAGCTCGTTTAGGGGCCGGCAGAATGGACCACCTGGACAGTGTGCCTACTCTGTCGGGAGCGAGACCCTGGATCCTCTGAGCCCTGCCCTGCTCCTCCTGCATGGGGTGGAGGCGGGGGGCGGAGTGCCAGGGGCTGTGCGGTCTTCCCTCCTCTCCGTCTGTCTGTCTGTCTCATTCTGCCTGAATGTCAGGTCAGAGTGGTAAAGCCCCAGCCAAGACAGAAGCAGAGAATCAAGTTAGTGTTCCAGGTTTGTAAATGCCACTGGGTTTAAATTGGGGTTGTGTGTTGGTTGTCCACATGGAGGTGTCTGACTTTGTACTTGGTGCAGTAGCAGACCCGACTTCCCGCCTGCTACAGGGCTGGGGGTGGGGTGGGGGGGGGTACAGGCATACTTCCAGATGTGTCCCTGGACAGCTAAAGAGAGCTTCTATCTGCTTCCCCAGAGCCCCGCCCCACTAGGGAAAGAGAGAGACAGGCTGGGAGTATGGATCCACCTGCCAACACCCATGTTCAGTAAGGGAAGCAATTCCAGAAGCCAGACCTTCCACCTTCTGCACCCCACAATGATCTTAGGTCCATACTCCCAGAGGGATAAAGAACAGGAAAGCTGTCAGGGGAGGGGATAGGATACGGAGTTCTGGTGGTGGGAACTGTGTGGAGTTGTACCCCTCTTATCTTATGGTTTTTGTCAGTGTTTCCATTTTATAAATAAGAAAGATGCTGGAAGCAGGCTGGCTGGGTCAGAGGGTGTGATACCAGCCTCTCTCTAAGGTCTTTCAAAGCCTCGACCATCAGTGTCAGTGGGCGCTGTACTCTGCCCTCAGCTAGTGGAAGGATGGTCTCTTTTAGATGCCAGGACTCAGCTCCAAACAGGTGACTATGTCACAGTCCATGGCCAGGGACACGGCATGGAACCCACTCTTCAGCTGCCCTGGGACAGTGTCCTGGCCTGTGTAGGTGGCCTGGTGCACCCCCAGGGCCCCCTCCATCTGAGAGAAAGACTGCCTTAGCGAAGCCATGCGAGGGTGCAAGGACTCGACCTGCTCTTGGCTGATGCTGGTGATGGCGGAGCAGAGACACAGGTGGCCCAGAGCATCAGTGGGGACCGCATCCCGGATGCCTGACTTCCAGTCCGGGAAGCCCACTGCAGCTCCTGGTCTCCAGAATCACGGCATGATGAGTGTGTGTGGGTTTAAGTCAATGTCTGTACTGTGAACCATACACCCCTCAATGATTTTAAAAAAACAGACTTCTAGGAGCTCAGGAGGTGAGCAGTCACTGAATATGAGGGGTTGATACTCTCAGGGGAGCTGGAGGAAAGGGCCGCTCCTGCCACGCCAGTTCCTGGACACTCCAGGTGCCTGTGGACTTGAAGCAGCTCCCTCCTCTGTTTGCATCCCTCTGTCTTCTTCTCAGCCCTCTTCTTCTTCTTCTTCTTCTTCTTCTTCTTCTTCTTCTTCTTCTTCTTCTTCTTCTTCTTCTTCTTCTTCCTCTTCTTCTTCTTCTTCTTCTTCTTCTTCTTCTTCTTCTTTTAATTTTGATAATGTGATTTATTTTCTTTACTGGGGGGATTAATGGTTGAAAGTCAACAGTAAAATACAGTAGTTTGTACATATGTGACATTTCTGTTTTCCACATAACAAATTCAACTCCTTCTGGGCCCATCATGTTCCAGGACCTGAACCCTTCCCCTGTCTGGTATTGTGTGTGTGTGTGTGTGTGTGTGTGTGTGTGTGTGTGTGTGTGTGTGTCTGTGTCCCTCTTCCTACCAGGACACCCATCCCCATGGACTAGCAAGGGCCAAATCTACTCAGCAAGGTCTCCATGTGTCTAACCACACCAGCCATGGCCCGCCAAGTCTCCAAATCAAGCCAGGTTCCGGGGAGCCCCAGAGGGGCCTTTCCCAGGTCTAGCCCTGGTGCAGGGACTTGCTAGCCTTTTTCTGGCCCCAGTGTTTGTAGGGTCCCTTCCCTAACGCTCAGGAACTACCTCCCCTGTGACGGCTGGGCCATGTGCTCCGAGTCTAGGTGAGGACCCTCCTAAGTGCCCTTGCTCTCTGGGCTTGTATCCTGGTCTCTCTGAGATGCCAGTTTGTCTTGGCATCTCCCCCAGGGTTGCAGCCAGGTCTTCTCTGGAGCAAAGAGGCTCTGCTTGCCGCTAGCAGGTACTGCGTCACCACGGGCAGACCTTGAATGTCTCCTGAGGGAGCCCTTGTAACGCATAACCCTTGTAAATAGCTTCTATCAAGTCCAGTTTGTCTTTGATATTTGTTAATGAGATCTTTTGTCAAAGGGAAAATTTGTGTGTGGGGGGGAATCACCAGGTGGGATACATGCTTTGCCAGATTCAGACCCTGATACCACATGTAGTGCGCTAAAGCACCAGGGAAAGCTCCATTGTGTGTCATCTCCCTCTCTCTCTCTCTCTCTCTCTCTCTCTCTGTCTCATGAAATAAAAGTGATGGAAAAACACCTGGGGAAGGGTAGAACTATTTATGTGGGAGGTTCCAGAGTTGACAAAAATAAGTCCTAGTGGGGTTGTATTATGTGGAAAAATAAGAAATGGTATGCACGTACAAACTATTGTCTTTACTATCAACTGTAAAACATTAATCACCCAATAAAGAAATTTAAAATAAAGTCCCAATGAAGACATTAACTTCATTACAGCAAGATTCACTAATTTCCTATACATTTAGGGTTTGTCTTCTAACTGCTTCATGAAATATTTTCCTATCTAGAAGCCATAAGAGAATTTGCCAGTAACCATACAGAAAAAAATAGTAACTACAAACAGCCTCCCCATCACTCAAACATGACAAAGACCCAGACCATTCAAAATAGCTTCAAAGTATCTTCAGAACACATCACTGGTACCCTATGCAAAAGACTCTAGAAATTGAAAGGGAATTCTCCAAGTCATTCATGAGTTTAGAATAATCTTGACAAACAGCACTCAAAGAGAAAATTGAGTCACCTTGCTTATTAACACAGACTCAGAACCCCAGAACCCCATGTACAACCTGGACCAATGAAGACTGTGATACTTAAAAAAAAAAAAACAAGTCTTGGCAAAGTAGACTTGATCCCAGAAAGATAAGGATGATTTAATCTTATCAAAGCTGCTAATGATATTCACTCACAAACAAATTACAGCAGGAAAATCACATATTCTAATCATCTCACCAGACACAGAAAGGAGAATTCAATAAAAAGCCCCAGCCACTTATGACTAAAAAAATAAACAAAAACATAAAAAAAAAAACCTGCAACAAACTAAGAACTGACTAACAGTCACCCCAAGCCCCCAGAAAAATTAAGATTTAAACCTAGAGTGTCTCACTGCAAGCCCATCTTGCCAGGACTTAATAATAAAAAAAAAAAAAAAAATGTTGCTTTTGTAGTTTCTATAGTCAATACCCTGAATGAGGTTAAGCAGTCTGACTACTTCCTTCATCAATAAGAAACAAAGTCCAGCCTCTTCCTAGAGTGGAAGCAAGATTGCAAAATGTGACCAGCATTGCAAGGAAATAGTTCAGGGCCTGAGTGGACGCTGCTGACAGCTGGCACTCAGCACAGCACGGCTCACCCAGTAGTCTCTGTGCGGCTCCGTCTCTATTCAGAACAGCTCCTCTCTCGGCTGAGGGGCATGGCGGTGTTGATTTGCTCACCTGTACTCTGGCTGAATTGCCCCTCTGTGTCAGACAAGTCACAGAACACTGAGACACAAATCTATTGCTCTGCAAAGAGCAATGCAACAGAGAGCTAAGAGACAGAGTCAGAAAAGAAGTGACATTGCTACAGCCAGTCGGAGAGAGAGTTTAGCATGATATACAGTAACAACTGATACATACATAAGACCCACAGCTTTCCTGTGTCTGAAAAAGTCAGGTCCACGTTAAATCGGGGAAACAGACTCTTTAATAGCAATAGGAAAGTTCATATCAACAAAAGAAAACTTTGACCTGATTTAAGAGACACCAATGTAGTGAAATACATCGTAGATACATGTCTTGTTTTGGGTTAGAAAGATTCAGTCATGAAGATGCCAGGCCTTGGTGGTTGAGCCTGTAACGCCTATACTCAGTCAAGAGAGTGGTGAGATGTTCTGGAGAGAAATAGGTTATGCTAGCTTAAAATACATTTTAAAAGAATAAAATACAAGGAAGAGAGAAATTCTCCTAGAAGAGGCAGCTGCAGCACTGTCCTAGAAGACATTAACATGTCTTTGAAGGCTGTAATAGCTAAGTATGTAAGAACCGAGGAGGTTGGAAGGAGTAAATGTAAAGCCCAAGTATAAACAAACTCATCTGGGGGATCTGAACGTGATAAAAGTGACACTTAAAATCCAGAAGGAAAAGACCAGAGATCAGACATTTGGAATTTTTACCTCTTCTTTTAAAAAAAAAATTAAATTATTTCCAGGTAAATCAGCGATCTGAATACAAAAGTAAAAGTATAAAATTATTAGAAGAAAAAAATGAGAGTATTTCCATGTTTAATATTTTCCTGAAGTGGGCAAGACCTTCTTAGTAAAACACAAAATCCAGAAGTCATAAAGGGAAAGCGTGATCCATCAAACCACTTACTAAATAATATCATTTAAATGTCACATTATAAACCAAATCAAATAAGAAATAACAACTATAGAAAAGATATTCAACTAAAATGGTTTTGTGAAAGTAACAATTCCAGAAAAGATAGTCAATGAAAATAGTTTTGTAGAGTAGATTGGAAAATGCTGGATAAGTTGTGTGAAAGGAAAGAGACAGAGAGCCGAGAATATACACAGAAAGCCCATACGTGCAGGGCCTCTGCTCAGAGAAGACCAGATGTCCCCTCAAGAAAGGCCAAGAGAAACAGTACCTGGAAACCAGTGGTCACTTCGAGGGGCAGAGAGGGAGCCGTGGGCCCTCTCCATTGGGTGACAAGGATGGGCATCTAATCTCACAGGAATCAGTCCTTCATTTCCATTTCAGGAAGTTTATTCTACAGATGAAATTCACAAAGACTTGTACAGAGCGCTCAAGGTAGCAGGATTCCATAAAACGCCAAAATACTACAAGCATTTGGAAATGCAGACACTGTAGACACTCTCTTGGTAAAGAAAAAGAGAGAGAGGAAGACAAAGAAGAAAGGAAGGGAGGAAGGAAAGAGGGGAGAAAGAAGGAAGGGAAAGAAAGGAAGGGGAAAAGGGAAGAAGAAAGAAGAAGGAAGGGAGGGAAGAAGTCGGATAAATTGGCCTGCCAAGATTCCTGAGCTAAATAGTGAAGCTTCCCAGAACACTGACTGCTTCACAGGGATTTCTTTTCTGAAATGATCCAAAAAGTTGTGTGGTGGTGGTGGTGGTGGTGGTGGTGGTGGTGGTGGTGGTGGTATGTTTGTGTAATAAAACATCTAGAAGTTTACCCAAGACATCAAGTAATCAAATACGAATAGTTGCTAAACATTTAGAGTGGGCTTGCAAACAGCAAGGCAGAGTGGATTTTATTTATTTTTTTTGGGGGGGGGACTCAGTTTGACTGTTGAAAAAGGTCCGTGTATTACAGCCTCAGTGAATGAGTAGCAGTTCTAAGACTAGAAGACAGCTTTTTTTTTTTTCCTCCAAAGATAGATTTATTAAAGCCTCAAAAGGAAATTATCTTGGGACGACACGTCTCTAATGAGAAGCATACTTTTTGTTCCCAATCCTTTCACGTTTCCTGTTTGGCTCTGATTCTGATTTTCAAATGTCTCTCTTGATCCAGCTGTCCTTGAAGTGGACATTCCGCATGCTTCCTCCTGAGCGCCCTGCAGTAGATTGTACTCAGTCTCCTGATCCTCTGCAGATAACGGTCCGTCCGCAGAAGGGGAAAAAGAGCCTCCTCGCGGCCCGGCCTGTGTTCGGCGCGGGGATGGCCTCTCTGCGCTTATCAGTGTCTGTAGACTCTGTCGTCTCTGGCAAATGTCTGGTCTCACCTTCCCACTTCTGTCTTGGCTTTTATCAACATAAAGCCCCAATTGGAATGGCTCCTCTCAAAGCCAGACGAATCAGAGACGGACAGACCAGGCTTTTCCGTGCATTTCCCCCCGAAAGATCCCCATTTGGAAAGCCAGGGAGAAAAAAGCCCACTGACCTCAGCAGACAGGAAGTTCTGCAGCTCATGGGTTAGTGCTGTTCTCACCTGGAAGCCCATGTCCTTGCCTTTTCAGAGCTGAGTGTCACAGACTTTTTGCTCAGAAATGTAGTCAAGAGGTCAGTAGCTGTGGCAGGAAGGCAGAGCAAGGCAGACTTTGGTGTGTTTATTGAAGAACCAAACTGAGGACTCAGACCCAGGCAGGGCTGGAACCCAGGGATATTGATCTGAGAGAGTCGGTCCCAGATTGGGACCCGGTGTGGAGACTTAGTCCACTGTGTAGACTTGGGGAGGGAGCCAGGAGCCTGGCAGCATGGTGCCTCTCCACTGGTACCTGGACGCTGAGGCAACAGGCAAGGTGTTGAGTGTTCTGTATTCAGCTCCCCCTCTAGGCCGCTCTTCCGGTGACTGGAGGGCAGCACGCCCTGGGCCCACTGCTCTCGCTGGGCCTCCCTCCCTGCTGAATGATGAAGCGCCTTCCTCAAGCCCCTGGGCTGCTGCTCCTGCCCAGCCTGCACTCACGGGCATTGGTCTGTCCTCAGAACAGAGTTCTGACTGTCAGTTTCCACGCAAGCCCAGGAAGATGCCGGCTTTAGGCAGATGTGACAGGCCAATCCTCTTCCTGCTCTCAGGCCCCTGGGTCATGGCTGTCCTTGCCTCTGTTCACTCTTTTTGATAAGAACGCCCCAGTGTCTGTTTTCAGTTTGACTCCCTTGCAAAGCCTTGGGGTCGTTCTCCTCTGAGCACACTGCCCACCTCACCCGCAGGGCTCAGCCAAGGACACAGGCCCGGGGACTGCTCGCTCTTCTGGGACCAGGTTCTTGCCCACAGTCAGGGAAGAGCCAGTGACAGCCACTGAGGTCAAAGCGGGCTTCTTCTTCACAAAGAAAATGAGTGACAACAGCGTAAGCTCGCTGGATTCCCTGGGAGAAAGGCAAAGAAATGCTGTGCAGAGGCTGGAATGTGTGTGGGATCAGCCCGTCCTGTGTGACTCCTGGCAAGATGGGGGCTGGGGCCGCACCTTCTTCCCATCCCGTCTCCCTCAGCTTGGTTCCCTTCCACCAGCTACTGCAGACTACTCCCAAGCTGCTGCTTCTCTCTCTCTTTTTTTCCCACCTGCTTCTCAATTGCAAGGATTTTATACTTCTCCCCATTTAGCTGAAAAAAATAAAATAAGAAGAATGAGAGCAGGGAAGATCAGGCACTCTAAATTTTAGCATAAATGTCGAGGTGAGAAGAAGGGCAAACCCTAAGAAGCCTCGGGAATGCTGCTCCTGTCCTGTCAGTGCCAACCTCTCCCTTGCCGGCCGATGGGAGTGGCAAAGGCTGATGTCACCTTCAACACGCGTGGCTTCTGCTCACCGCCAGAGCACAAACTGGGCACACGTTCCACTCGGACCCTCCACCCCGAGCAGCTCCCTCAGCTCTGGCTTGAGCACACAGGGCCGCCACACCTCTGACAAGGACAGACACACACTAACAGGCATCTTTTTTTTTTTTTCTTTCCCTCCAGGGTTATTG
The DNA here is from genome assembly GCF_950295315.1 of Erinaceus europaeus. NCBI lineage: Eukaryota > Metazoa > Chordata > Mammalia > Eulipotyphla > Erinaceidae > Erinaceus > Erinaceus europaeus. The sequence goes on from NC_080175.1 coordinate 1,592,223, forward strand.
CTGGGCTCGGTGCCTGCACCATGAATCCACCGCTCCTGGAGGCCATTTTTCCCTCTTTTTGTTGCCCTTGTTGTAGCCTCATTGTGCTTATCATTATTGCCATTGTTGATGTTGTTCGTTGTTGGATAGGACAGAGAGAAATGGAGAGAGGAGGGGAAGACAGAGAGGGGGAGAGAAAGATAGACTCTTGCAGACCTGTTTCACCACCTGTGAAGCGACTCCCCTGCAGGTGAGGAGTTGGGGGCTCAAACCAGGATCCTTATGCCGGTTCCTGCACTCAACATGCAATCAATCCACTGCGCCACCGCCCAACCCCCCCCCCCCCAGTCTTTAACTGACTCTTGGCTCCTTTTTATTATGATTTCAGAGGCTCCAGGAAGAGGTGGGAATGGGGTGACACTCTGGGGAGAAGGAAGACAGAGACACGGGCACTCAGACACTGTCCCGGCTCCTACTTGCCTGGGTCTGCCGGCCTCCCGAGGGGAAGGCGTGGGTCCTGTGCAAAACTGAGTTTCACACTTCTCCACATCCAAACGTGTGGCACCGCCTTAGAGACACCGTCAGGAAGCCTAAGTGATGTCCCCAGTGTCCTGTGGATCTTGGCAGGGGTGGGGGGCTTGGAATCACAGTGTCTGGAACAGTCTCCTCTGAGGGGTGGACACACGGCACTCCCAGAATGAGCCTCACTCACGTCTGAACACACATGGACACGCCTCTCCTCTGTTTTCTGAGGAAGATACACTTGTATTTTCCAAGTTAATGTATTCAAAATATGCTTGCAGGGGTGAAGCTACACACAGTCAGGAAAAAAGCAAATCAACACAAAGGAAATCAGACAAATAAAGGAGGGAGTTCATCAATATTTGCCAGTGAAATCTCCGGTCACGGAAACCATCAAAGAGGCCTGAGCAGTGGCCCAACAGTAGAGCGCACACCTCCCTGCAGAAGGCCCTGGGTTCGAGATGTGACACCACAGCTCACTAAAGGCAGAAGTGTAGCATCTCAGTGGGTGGTGCAGCAGTTCTTTGAGGTCACCATTCTCCCCCTCTCTCTCTCTGTCTCTGTCTCTCTTAGTACTGAATTGGCCCTGGGACGTGGCTGGCTGGTGAAATGGTTATGTAAAGCCCTGAGTTTGTTCCCTGAAAATACACACACACAAAGAAAGAGAGACAAACAGAGAGAGAGAGAGAGAGAGAAAGAGAGAGAGAGAAATTACCCCCCTACACACACTGCCCAGAAGCAGTCTAAAGTTCTCTGGGTTCTTCTTACAAGTTACCACCATTACTTTAAACGACAGTCACATTCTCCTTTCAGTTTCTATATAGCCACTGAACTCACTGGATGTGGCCTTGTGCATTGAGCTCAGTTTCCTCACTTCCTGTTCAGCCTCCCCACATCCCACTGATCCTCCCTGAGGCTGCATTTATAGTTGCTGTGACCTATCTACCACCTGGTACTTGAAGGGGACTCAGGCGGTAGCACAGCAGGTTAAGCACCTCGGGTTAAGCGCATGTGACCACCTGGTACCTGAACTTTAGATAATATTAATAAGCTTTACTACAAAGAAATTTTAAAAAGAAAAACCACTAGAACGGAATCATGTTTTTCTATTTTTGCCCAATAAAGTTGCCTATTAGTTTGTATCCATTGTCAGGATTTTAAGCATTGCACCCGTTCTCACAGTTATAATTTCCTTTCATGATTTATCTGGAATTTTATGTGCTGAGTGCTGGTTTTGTACGAAGTAACTTAAGGAAATATTAACAGGCAATGAAGACGGGGTGTGTCCAGTCATTTGGAATGACTTGTCCATATTGGCCTGTCGTTTTCGACGGGTTATGTTGTTTTCGCCGGGCTGGCTTCACGGGCACGGGCGGGTAACAGACGACCAGGGACTCATAGTTGAGCTGTAGGCAGTATCTCTTTATTCATGCAGGGCGCAGCACAATCTAAGCCGAGCTAAGCTAAACTAAAGGTAAAGTACTCTAAAACTCACAATGCTGTCTTTATATATACTTGCCAAGTAGGGTGGAAACAGGGTGTGACATAGAGAGGGTGGAGAGAAAAGTGACTGGTGACAATCAGAGTGTGACAAGGAGAGGATCAGGGTGTGACAAGGAGGGGGGGGTGGAGCAAAAACATATCATGAAACAGTGGGGATTGAACCAATGCCCTGGAGGGAGGTGCTTGTTAACAGCGGTTATATAAATAGAATGAAGTGGTTATGTAAATAGAATAGTGTTAAGCAGGGGGGATTTAAACCAAATGAAACAGAAGGGGTCTCATGCATACCAACATTGGCCCAATAGCCAGGCACAATTCTGAGTTGAAAAAAAAAAAAACAAAAAACACTTAAGGCAACTGTTTCCAGGTAATGAACAGCTGAATGTATCAGATCAGGATCCCTTGGAGAAAAGAATCCCAGGAAATGGGCTCTACAGTGTTCCCAACTCTACAGCGGCAAGGGACAGTGGGCTCCCACCCATGGGGCATAAGTCAGCAGACAGAGTGACTGGAGGGGACAGACATCCACATTTAAGGTGCTAGTGTAGATCTGGTCACACAGGAGAAAGAGGAGAGAAGCAGCAGCCCCAGATTCTGTGTTAGAGATTCTTGCCAGTGTGACGGAGGGCTGAGGGGACCTGAAATCTATCAGGTAATGATTGAACAAAACACTGAGATGAGAGGCCAAGTAGTCAGGGCAGAAAACCGATACTGAGAACTCTGGGCTTTGGGCCCTGTCAGGTGGGAGAGACCTCACAAGAGCCTTTTTAATGCTACATGCATTCCACCAAAGCACTACAGCTTTGTCATGGAATAAAGAGGGTGACCCAGCTAAGAGCTCCTCTGGCTTTCCTCACAAGGACAAACCATAGTTAGGCAGAGCCTGAAGAGGAATGTCATTGCAATATTGAATTGAATATTAACACGTTGCTGGGATTTGGGAAGTAAGCCAAGCTGTCCGCACTCTCTCACACAGACAGGATGGAAATTAAGACTGCACACGTCGCTCTAGTCAGCAGCATAGCTGCCCCCAGAACCAGAGCACATGCCAGAAAGAGGTAACAAAATCCAGAGTGGCTACAAGGAAGGATCTACAGTGTTCTGTGTTCACTTAAACAACAACAACTTTCTAACTGTATAAATAAATAGAAACACTTGAACCCAGTCAGAAAAGACTAATTTAAAGATGACCCAGATGTTCGTTTTAGATATTTAAGATAGCTCTTGTACCCAAAGAATGAAAAGAAAGAGGTCAAAGACTAAGAGAAACACCTAGATTTCATGAATGAATAGGGAAAGGGGTCTCCAAAGACAGGTGGCAACTATGAGAACAAGTCAGAAAGGATATTATAGATCTAAAAAGTAAATAGCTGAAGTGAAAATGCACTTGCTGAGTCTAAGGGTGATTTGAGAGTGAACAAAGTCAGCCTGTCACCTGGTCAGTGAAAAGTGTCCAATCTGAAGACCGGAGATAGTAAATAAACCTCAGGAAGTCACACAGACACTCGCAGCTCTGTGAGGCAATAGCAGGTGCTCTGAGAATCATATAAAGTCAAGGAAGAAAAACTGAGGCCAGAAGTGATGTCGTTAGAAGCATCATACATGCTAATGGGGGGGGGGGAGGAGAGGGAAGCTATAAGGAGACCATGTAGTGTCACTCTTCTAGCAAGTAGAGACAAAGATGAACTAATAAATGCTGAATGTGGTCAGAGAGACAGATCGCAGGTCACAGCAGCTGATGACACACACACACAGTTGCCACCTTGGTGCCAGTAGCCTCTGTCATGAGGCCCCGCCGTGTCACTTAGACGTGTGAAACTAGACTTAGGGCGTTTGTACAGTGACAGAAATCATGGAAGGACACAGGGGTCAGAGCGTGTTGTTCTCATTCAGTAACACGTGGAGAATCAGAGTAAGAAGCTCCCCTGATTTCTCAGCAGAGATGACGTGGGTGAACAGACAGTGAGATAACACGGTTTATGGAACCGAGAGGCAAACACCAAACTTCTGCTACGTCCATTGAAAACCCGCTTCATGACTGCAGTTGATACACAGGTGTTTTCATGAAGAAGAAAAATCTGGGGCTGGGCTTGAGTGTCCGCGGTACCATGGACAAGGAGCTGGGTTCCAGCCCCCACTCCCCACCTGCAGGGGGGAAGCTTTGCACATGGTGAAGCAGGGCTGCAGGTGTCTCTCTGTCTCTTTATCTCTCCCTCCCCTCTCAATAAATAAACAAAAGCTGAGCTAACCCAACGCCAGCACTATGCCTTACAATACATGCTCAAAGAGCTTCATGCTCAAAAATAACTATCTTTTTTTTACTATTTTTCTTTTTAAAAATAATTTTATTTGTTATTGGACATAAACAGAGAGAAATTGAGAGGGGAGTGGGAGACAGAGTGGGAAGCAGACAGAGAGACACCAGCAGCCCTGCTTCACCATTCATGAAGATTCCCTCTGCAGGTGGGGACCAGGGGCTTGAACCTGAGTCTTTCTGTGCTGTGAGGCATGTAATTAAGCAGGTGCGCCACCAGCTGGCTCCTATAAAGAGCTTCTTTGAATACTGCTCCTAAGCTGACTTTTTTATCCAGGTAGAGAGACACAGAAAGAACAAGAGAGTAGGAGAGACCCTCACAACACCAGAACCTTCCCTGGTCCCAAGGCACTAGCCTGTGGTGCTGAGGCTCAAACAGATGGCACAACAGAAGCACATGGCACAACACTTGCCCTTTCCTTCCCAGAGCACTAGCTCTCAGGCCTCTAGTGATCTCCTCTGACTCAGGGGGAGGCATGTGGGAAGAAGAGCCTGCAAGGAAGATACTAGAAGGCCAAAAACAGAAGAGAGACACATGGGCAAATAGGTGGGCAAGCTTTCATCATTTACTGGATTTCACTCGAAGGAAACTGAACATATTGAGTCAGAGTAGAAGCAGTGTGAGACTAGGCTGATACGCAGAGCGTCAGCCTAAGGCAGGGGGTGTGAGGTAGTTGGACCATCATTTACTTGGTACGCCTTTAACCCTTAAAGTGACTGTGAAGGGCAAAACTAGTTGCTGGAAGTGCCAGGTGGCTAATGAGAAGACAGACGTGTGGGGGCCGGCGGATGAGCTCCACGCCCATATGTTGTTTTCGCCGGGTTGGCTTCACGGGCGGGTAACAGACGACCTGGGACTCATGGCTGGGTTGTACGCACGCAGTATCTCTTTATTCATGCAGGACGCAGCGCAATCTATACCAAGCTAAGCTAAACTAACAACTACAAACAACAATCTCGTCCTTATAAATATACTAGCCCAGTAGGGTGGGAACAGGATGCGACGCAGAGAGGGTGGAGAGAAAAGTGACTGGTGAAAATCAGAGTGTGACAAGGAGAGGGGGCGGAGCAAAAACATATCATGAACCAGTGGGGATTGAACCAATGCCCTGTAGTGGTTACGTAAATAGAATACAGTGGTTATGTAAATAGAATACAGTGGTTACGTAAATAGAATACAGTGGTTACGTAAATAGAATACAGTGGTTACGTAAATAGAATACAGTGGTTATGTAGATAGAATACAGTGTTAAGCAGGGGTATTAAACCAATGAAACAGAAGGGGTCTCATGCATCCCAACACCCGCAGAGAGAGCTTGCTCATTGACGGGAAGACTAGAGGACAAGCAGGCAGAGGCAATGAAATAGAGCGATAAAATCGCACGCTAGATCGGAGAGGGAGCTCACTGGACTGTGTGTGCCCGGGTCTGAACCCCGATGCCTCCTGAGAGGCGCTATGGTCCTGGGGGAGCTGTGGCGTCTCTCCCTTTCTTGAAGTCTCTCACCGTCTCCCTCTCCCTCTCCCTGTTCTCCCTTTCTCTCTCTCTCTCTCCCTTTGAATGAAGAAGTCATACCAGGAATGGAAAAGTCTCACATGTATGAGACCCTGACTCCTCAAATAAATAAACAAATATCACATGGGGGCCGGGTGGTAGTCCACTGGGTTGAGTGCATACAGTATGAAGCGCGAGGATCCCGGTTCAAGCCCCTGGCTCCCCACATGACATGTGGTGGGGGGGGTCGCTTCACAAGGGGTGAAGCAAGTCTACGAGTGTCTGTCTTTCCCCCCCCATCTTTCCCTCCTCTCTCAATTTTTCTCTGTCCTATCCAACCACAATAACAGCAACAGCAACAACGGGGGAAAATGGCCTCCAGGAGCAGTGGATTCATAGTGTTGGCATCGAGCCCCAGAGATAACCCTGGAGGGAAAAAAAAATAAGCAAGTACATATGTGATGTCTGAAGAGAAACAGAAAAGATGTGATGAATGAAAAGGAAGAGGAAGCAGTGTGACAGGCCAGACAAGCCCAAAGGCGTCCACACGCACACTCAGGTGACAGGAACCCAAACCCCTTAAAGGCAGTTGGTCACACCAGGTCACACAGAAGCAGCAAGACAGCTTTTCCATGTGAGCACCTGAAAGTGGGAGACTCGAAGATGGGCCTTGTGCTGAGAGAGGCATGAGCGAGTGTGAGGCTTATTTCAAACCAGAGCAGACTTCAGTTCAGAGAGGAGAGGAAGGGACCCAGTGGGACACCGCACGGTGAGAAGAAGGGAGAGCGTCTGCCCTTCATCTGGAAGACACACAAGTCCAGAACTCGTGGGCAAGTCTCACGGCAAAATGCAGATTCCTGCCAGAGATCAGAGGCCACTAGATTCCTAGTCTTCCTTCCTCCCTCCCTCCCTCCCTCCCTCTCTCCCTCCCTCTCTCTCTCTCTCTCTGTCTCTCTCTCTTTTCCTTTCTTTCTCTCTTTTGTTCTCTCTTTTTTGCCTTCAAGTTTATTGCTGGGGCTTAGTGCCAGCACTACAAATCCTCTGCTTCTGGGGGCATCTTTTTTCCATTTTATCGGCTAGGACAGAGAGAAATTGAGAGAGGAGGGAGGGGGGAGAAAGAGAGAGAGAGAGAGACAGAGGGAGAGAGAGAGAGAGATCTGCAGATCTGCTTTACCACTTGTGAATTGTGCCCCCTGCAGGTAGGGAGTGGGGGCTCAAACCTGGATCCTTGTGCGGGTCCGTTCACTCTGTACTGTGAGTTAACCAGGTGCACCACCGCCGGGACACCTAGTTCCTATTCTTTACAGAAAAGCAAGTCATGGGCGATACTCAGTCCCATTCAATGGGGCCACTTAGACTTTCCTGGGGCCTCTTTCTCGGTAGATTTTGCTGGGAGGGTTTTTCCATCAGGTCTCAGCTGAGACCCAGGAAGTGGACGGCAGGCAAGTGGCAGGAGGGACCCGGACTCCTATCTCTCCGTCCGGCACATTTGGGCAGGGAGAAGATACAGTGTTGTGTCTGTGACTGTCACTTGATGGAGCCATTTTCATCTCCACTTGGGTGAAGATTAAAATCTAAATTTGACTCTGAGCAGTGTGACATTTCCACTTTGATCTGGAAATGTCTCAAGTAGAGAAAGCTGAGGTGCTAAGACGGTAAAAAAAATTGCCTGCGTGCCTCCCAGGAGCAAAGGGCGACAGTTCACGGAGCTGCTCCCAACACCCAGCTTTGTCGAATCCAATCTCACCCCCATATAGAGAACTCTGGGGGTGAAGGGCTCTTGTGAGGTTCCTCTTCAACAGGTGAGCAGTCACTGGAATCAAAGAACACCTGTGTTCACAGCAATAAAATTCATAACAGCCCAAACCTGGAAGCAACCCAGGTGTCCAAAAACAGCTGAGTGGCTGAGCAAGTTGTGGTCTATATACACAATGGAATACTGCTCAGCTGTTAAAAATGGTGACTTCACCGTTTTCAGCCGATCTTGGATGGACCTTGAAAAATTCATGTTCAGTGAAATAAGTCAGAAACAGAAGGATGAATAAGGGATGATCTCACTCTCAGGCAGAAGTTGAAAAACAAGATCAGAAGAGCAAACAAGTAGAACCTGAACTGGAATTGGCGTATTGCACCAAAGTAAAAGACTCTGGGGTGGGGGGGGATGAATACAGGTCCATGAAGGATGACAGAGGACCTAGTGGGGGTTGTACTGTTGTGTGGAAAACAGAGAAATGTTATGCATGTACAAACTATTGTATTTACTGTCGACTGTTAAACATTAATCCCCCAATAAAGAAATTTAGAAAATAAAATAAAAGTGGTGAATTCACTTTTTTTAGCCTATCTTGGATGGAGCTTGAAGGAATCCTGTGAAGTGACATCAGTCAGAAAGAGCAGGATGAAGATGGGCTGATCTCACTCGTAGACAGATGTTGAGAAATCAGAACAGAAGGGGAAACACCAGGCAGCATGTGGACTGGAGCTGGCGTCTTGCACCAAAGGAAAGGCCTCTGGCATGGGGGGGGGGGTGTGGAAGGAGGGGCTTTAGGTCCTGGTGGGAGATAATGGGTGTAAGTGGGGGTGAGAGTGTTTCTCAGGCACCAATCTTGGCGAAACGAGAAATTGCACCTGTGTGCCAACAGCTATGCTATAAACCATTAACCTCCCACGGAAAAAAGAAAGAAAAAAGAAAAAGGGGGGTGGGTGATGGCGCACCTGGCTAAGCACACATATTACCTAGCTCAGGGACCTGGGTTCAAGCCCCCAGTCCCCACCTGCGGTGGTGGAGGGGAAGCTTCACAAGTAGGGAAGCAGGTCTGCAGGTGTCTGTCTTCCTTTCCCTTTCTCTCTCTCCCGCTCCGTTCTCAATCTCTCTCTGTCCTATCTAATAAAATGAGAAAAAATAAAATAAAATATGCTTTCTAGATTCCCATGTCAGAGCTTCTGCCCCATCTTAACAGATAAAATGACCCCTAACATCAACAATTAAAAAAAAAAAAATTCCAAGAAAAAAAAAATGACCCCTAGTACACTGACGACCTTGTTTGTCACTGTGTCCGCGACATGAAAGAAAGCCACGCAGGAGACACAGATTTCCTATTGCCCCCTTCTCACTATCAAATAGAATTAAGTTTTAAAACATAAAATAAATATTTCTGGTATAGATTTATAGACAAACAACTTAAATCATTTTTTTTCCTTTATTGAGGGGTTAACGGTTTACAGTAAACAGTAAAATGCGGTCGCTGGTCCATGTGTAACATCTCTGTTTTCCACATTACACTCTCAGCCCCACCTATGTCCTCCTCCACCATCATGTTCCAGGACCTGAGCCCTCCCTTAACCTCCCTGGCCCCCACCTCCAAGTCCTTTACTTCAGTGCAACTTGAAGCATTCTGAAAAATGTTTCTTCAACTTTTTCCAGTGTTATTTGTCATTTCTGCCCTTCTGGGTTAGTTTACATTATTCCTTTAATACTGTCCGTTTTACTATACTTTGTCATAAAAGTCCCCTTGGTTGCCTGCCTCTACAGGTGATAAAAATATAATAAAAACTGACTTCCTAAGGAACTTCAAAGGCAAAAACACTTTTTGAATCATGCTATGAGGAGACACATAGAGGAAGGCTCTGATTAAATCTGCGTTCGTTCAGCTGAAGATTTCTAAGCCTCATATTAATGACCTTGAAGATTGTCCAGGAAAAATATCTTGTGGGTATGAATTTCTTCAAAGGTTGAAAATATAGGTTAAAAAAAAAACTCTCGGGAGGCTGCTGTGATAACAAATAAAAAGCTTGATCAATTTGTAGAAGCAAAAAGACAGACATGCTTTTGAGCCACAGGAATTGATACTCTCAGATATACAATTATTGGGACTGAAAGAGACTGGGGGGCAGCCTGATAAGACTGCTCCTTGCCAGGGCATGAAAGGGAGAGGAGTGCCCATGGATTTGAATGCACTGGATTTAGTAAATGCGTCAGGATCCCAACGCTATAAAAATGTCATCTTATCTGACCAGAAGTTAAATCCCTGCTCCTGATAAGATCCTTCCTGTTATCCCCTGCTGTTTGCCCCGCTCCAGGACCTTAGCACATAGGCCTCTGCAGAATTGATCCAGGGCCGGGGCTGTGGCCTGGAAGTCTGGGCACCCAAGGCCAGAGAGGGGCACATCTGTCCATGGGATCCTCAAACTCATCTAGAATTGATGGCATTCACCGGCTCACTGCAGCCTTGGAAAGGAAGCTGCCCAGATTAAGGCCCCTCCTGCTCCCCCAGCCCAGCCCTCCCTGGGTCTCTGCCTGTCTGCCTTTCCTTGCAGGGTCAATGGGTCTCCACCCTAACAGCTCACTGGGCTACCGGCTAAGTATCCAGGGCACTTGATGAGATTCTCTCCTTGGGATTCAATGGCAAGGCTAACAAGAATGCAGAAATCTGTTCCTGATCCTCCTGATGAACAGGAGAGAGACGAGGAGATCAATGAGCTCCTGATAATCTTGAAAGTGTACAAAATCACTGGAGAATTGGCCACCGTCTCTTGCCATGACAGGCTCCGCTTTGCGCCTCCCAGGTGACGCTCCAAATTGAAATCCTCCATTTGCACTGGTTTCAAAGTCCATAACTACAGCCCCATGTCAGGTGTTTTTCCTTGTTTTCTGCCAAGCAGGTGAATATGTTTCTGGCCAGATAGGATTGCTGTTTTATTCCATCAGGCAGACAGGGTACCCCAGGGAACATCGGATCAATCCCCAAGAGCACCGGGGTTCAAGGGCTGGGTTTGGGGGAGACTTGACCTCTCTGAAAAGGTGATAACATAATCCTTACCCCACGCTGTGTTTGGGAGAAAAAAAATCCCCTGTCCTGTGTCACTAGCAGTCTTCCCATGGGATCAAAGTAAAGGTTAGAGAGGTTCTCGTTCTTCTAGAAGTGTGTCCCTCATTCCCTGCTGATATTGGGATAGATAGATAGATAGATAGATAGATAGATAGATAGATAGATATAGATAGATATAGATAGATAATAGATAGATATAGATAGATAGATAGATAGATAGATAGATAGATAGATATAGATAGATAGATAGGCAGATAGAAATATATATCTCCAAGCACCATGTATGGATTTAGAAAGTAACACAAAGTGAAGGTCCCCCACACACAAACAAGAGTTGAGAGATCATTTTTGGGTGATCAAGCTTCCGTCACCCCAAAATGAAGACATTTCAGATCTGCCTTGCTCATTTGATGTCTCTCCTCACCACTCGGCCTCACTGCCACTTACACAGTGCTGTATTATTTATGTCTATGGGTTTTCATTATTTAAAAACATTTGAACCTATTTCAAGATGTCCTAATTATTCATATGCTGTGAGCTAGGAAACCAAAAGCATGATTTTTCAAAAGACGGACGCTCAGTTTCTGAAGAAAAATAGTTCAAGTGGTCCTCCTGAAAATTGCCAATAATGCAAGGAGTGTAAATAGTAATAATGAGAATGCAATTTTAATTATATTTTTCCTTGATTAACAATTTAGGAAACTAATTTCTTTAGTGCATCACTTAAGAGACAGTGGCCCTGGTTGGAAGAGCCTGAAGCTCTGAGAAGCTTGTTACTTAGTCCATGCCAAGATGCACAGAGACGCCCATCAGCCTATCAGCCTCATCCCAGGCACAGACGCTGAGGGATGCCCTGGACCATGGGACAGACGGCATGTCTGAGGGAGGACAGATACCACTTCAGTCCTGAGTCCCATTGGCTTCAGTGAAACAAAAGTCCTGGTAACTGATCCCTGGCTCTCCTTGCAGAACTCAGAGGATTAGTCATCCCATTAACATCTTTTGTTCTTGGTAGCTTTCCCAGTCAAACTTCTTGTCCAGCTTCACACATGGTCCACTGGCCAATGGAAGGCACTGTTCAAGGGCAGCAGACACACCCATCAATGCGCACGCACGCGCACACACACACACACACACACACACACACACACACACACAGTGATTCTCTCAGCATGAAAGAGCGTGAATCAGTTAAAATGCGTGTGCGTGTGCATGTGTGTGTGCACGTCTTGTTTGTTGTTTTGTTTCCTCTTGCCTTTTTAGAAAAGCATGCAAAAGGAAATACTGAAAACAGTATAGGACAGCCCCCTTGTTATTTTCCCAGATTGCAAATATGAATGAGGAAAGGAGGCTGAGGGAAGCGGCGGCCCTGGATGCAGGTGGCCAGAGGAGAAGCAGGGCTTGCTGACTGAGTCTCAGTAGCAACTCTCAGAGGATGGACAGGAAAAGGACATTGTGCCTACCTGACCCCTCCCTTCCTTCCCCCTTTCCTTCCTTTCTCCTTCCTTTTTTTGTTTTGTTTTTGGCTAAAGAAATGTTTCTTTCCCTTACTTACATTCTTGGCATAAAACAAACTCTCAGGCGTGAAATTAATAATTATGGGAATTGAACATGATTTAACATATTGTGATATTTAAAAAAAAATCTTGTCATCTAAACAGAAGGGAGAAAAAGCCACTCTCTAGCCTTGCTATCGTGAGCATCTGGACAAATCAGACATTCTCGTAGATAAAGCCACTGCCAGAACACCACGGAACTCCACGACAAAGTTTCAGGGGCAGATACTGTATGGGTGTCCAAACCATCAGCTACATGACCCAGCAGCTGTAACTCCTGGGCCTATTCTAGAGAAAATCACTCCAAGATGGACTTGAACAAGCTGAGACATAAATCAGAATAATGATTTCAGGAAAAGAGAATTCCTAGAGTAAATAATGAGTGCTAGGAAAAAAAAATACGAGCGGGTCTAATGTCTAAATTGTTTGAACATGATAATGAGCCTACTTGCAAGCATTAAAAAATTCCTAGACACGGAAAAACAGTGTCAAGTAATGTAATATCAGTAATATAAATAATTATTTGCAGGAAAACCCAATTATTTCCACAAAAAAACTGAGAGATGCATGGGGGGAAATGAGGGGAGGGGAAGTGCCAAGACTATGTAACGTAAGGGCTGGGGGAAGCAGTAACAGATGCGCTTAACCAGAGAGATTAAACCAGGGGAACCAGAGAAATATCTACAAGGCCCGGGGAAGCTCTGCCCTTCCGTGACAGACCCAGACTGTGAAACTACAGAATTGAAACTACGTCGATTCTTCTCTCCAAAGCAGCTACACATTGAAGATAAAACCAATCAAATTACCTGCAGGAATGTCTTTGTAACGATGTTTATTTGAAGAAACAGTAAGGGTGTTTAGGCTGAAAAGCTGGGTGCAGAGGGCTTGCTTACATGAGCAATGTTTCCCTGGCAAGGAGCTAGACAGATACGTAAACAGAGAAGACCATCTCCAAGCAGACCCAAGAATATCACAGTGACATTTCAAATCAAGAGGAAATAAATGGCATTGGAGGGAATGGCTATTCATTTAGGAAAAAATAAATTAGATTCAGGTTTCAGATACATTCCAAAGGGACTTAAGTTCATCATAAAATCATAAAATGGAAGAAAATTCATTATAAAAATATCTGTACAGTGTGAGAATGGGGAAACTTATCTGCCAGTGACAGCAAACGTAAAACCATGAAGGCAAGCACTGAGTGCGCACAACTATCAAACAGCACGAGGGAGAGAGATAACAGCGGAGATTTCAAATCCGTAACCCCGACACTCTGAGGACATTTGGGTACTAAGATATGGAAGCACAGCTTTTAGAAATTGATACAAACACTTAAAAGCTCCATGAAGAAATGGGAAGAGAATGAGGAAACCATCACAGAGGCCCCAAATTCTTAGAAATGTATTATAGAAAAAAAAAAACTAGTCTAGCCACAGGCCCTTTGGAATATAAATAAAATATGCCTACTAGCTATCTACAAAATGGAGCAGTCCCCCAATTCTTCATCTGCAATAATCCAGCCTTTAGGTCCATGATTGGTCAACAATTTGTTTGTTGTATGTTAACTCTCTTTTCAACCACCAGGTTCCAGATGCTACCATGATGCCAACCAGACTTCCCTGGACAGACGACCCCACCATTGTGTCCTGGAGCTCTGCTTCCCCAGAGCCCTGCCCCACTAGGGAAAGAGAGAGACAGGCTGGGAGTGTGGATCCACCTGTCAACGCCCATGTTCAGCGGGGAAGCAATGACAGAAGCCAGACCTTCCACCTTCTGCATCCCACAATAGGAAAGCTATCACCGGAGGGGATGGGATTTGGAGCTCTGGTGGTGGGAATTGTGTGGAGTTGTACCCCTCTTATCCTATGGTTTAGTCAATGTTTCCTTTTTATAAATAAAAAATTAAAAAAAAAGAAATACATTCACTATTCAGCTGAAGTTCCCCAGTAATACTAATACTGGTTGATTAACTATCATCTTACAAATTAATGTATATGATGTTATAGTATATGACTGTGGAAAATGAAATATGTGTGTCCATCCCTAAATACAGATAACTGATAAATGTACATAAATACATATGCATTTGTGTGAAAAGAAAGAAATGTTTTCTAGTCAAAGACGCAAACTTAAGTGCAGTGAACTAGCCAGCACTGTCTCCTACTAGACAAGGAAAGGGCGACTTATCATTAGAGCACTAGGAAGGAGAACAGGTGAGCAGATGGATGGAGGGATGGTTATAAGAACAGGTGAAGGAATGGCAGAAATGAGGGAATGAGGAAGGGAGGGAGGAATGAAGAAGGATGGGTGGATAGGTGGATGGGTGGGGCGATGGATGGATGGATGGATGGATGGGTGGATGGATGGATGGATGG
>NC_080175.1:1609293-1665146 GCF_950295315.1 Erinaceus europaeus
TTTTCAGTCAATATTCTGAATTTGCAGGGGAGACCTCGCATGCACCCCAGTCCCTGGCTCAGGGCCATGACATGTGGTCACTCCCATCTCACTCACACATCTTCCCAGCCCCTCACACAACGTGACTGACCGTGTCTGTCCAGTTGGTTTGTGATTGTCACTTGCTGCAATGGGTCATGCTTGGCTGGTAATGCCAACTGGCAGAATGAGTGCAATTTTTGAAACACAAAATACAAATTTTTACCAAAGGAGAAGTAAAATGTTATGACTCCGGGTCTATTAAGCCAGGCTCCCATGCTGGGATTCCAAAAAGAAAGTGCTGGCAATTTGGAATCACAGCTTGGCAGAAATGGTGGGAATGCAGCCCTGGGCACCCTGGAAGTGCCCATCCTCCCCCACATAGGTAGGTCCTGTGGGGGGCCTGTTCCCTTGACTCTCCAGAGACCCCAGCCCAGCCCTCCTCTCCCACCTGGGGCTGAGCAAGTCCACTGTCATTCTACTTACTGAGTGCAGCCTTCCTGGAGAGGACCCTGCTGTCCCCTGAGGAGTGGCTTGTCAGGCTAGGGCTCCCTGTGGCATCCCAGACTCCATCCAGGAACAGAATCACAAAAGAAGCCATGCTGAATCCAGCAGCTTTTGCCAATGGCAAAGGAAGAAAAAGACAACATACTTCAGGTGAGCATTCCTGCCCTATTAACAAGGAAGGAAGGAAGGAAGGAAGGGAGGAAGGGAGGAAGGGAGGAAAGGAGGAAGGGAGGAAGGAAGGAAGGAAGGAAGGAAAGAAGGAAGGGAGGGAGGGAGGGAGGGAGGGGAGGGCAGGTGAGGAGGAGAGGGCCCATCACTGCCCCCTCACCTCTGGTGGTGTCACTGCTCCCTCCCTCTCTCTGTATTTTTTGAATATTAATTTATTTTGTATTTGATAGAACAGAGAGAAATTGAGAGAGAAGTTGGAGCTAGAAGATAGATAGATGAGAGATAGATAGACCTGCAACACTGTCCCACAGCTTGTGCAGAGTCCCCGCTGCAGGTGGGGGCTGGGGGCTTGAACCCAGGTCCTTGTACATGGTAGCATGTGTTCAGCCAAGCGCACCACCACCTGGACCCTCTTTGTCCATCTTGAGATGCACACCTGGGGGGTCCAGCGGCTCAGACCCCACCTGAAGGAAACACCAGCACCCCCAAGGCTACTAAGCCTTCACCCCACACTCTAGAAGCCCAGTCACCTCGCGACTCTCCCAAGCCCACCACCCTACAGGCCCACTACCAACAGCTCTGAGTCTCAAAACATTCATTTTCCTCAAGTTAACCTGCCCGGCTGAGCTACCACAGGGAAGGGAAGACGGCAGCAAGGCTGCTTATGCGGAGAAGATGGACTTTGCCTCAGGTACTGGCATTAGCCACATATGCACACATTCCAAATTGCTCAGTCATGGCCCAGCTGAGCATTAGACAGAACTACTCACAATGGCATATTTATTCCTCTTTATTGATCAGCACGATTCAAGCTTCTGTGAGACTGAGACCGGCATCAATAGCATCGGGACAGCAGCATCTTAAGGAGCCTTGCGAATGAATACACAGGAGGGAGGGAGGGAGCCTGTGGCCCACACTGAGGGTCTTTATGGCTCTTCTGGTCCCCTGGGGGGGGTGGGGGGAGGGCCCCAGGGTCACTGGAAGGTTCCAGAGGCCCCCCCCCCACTCTTTGTTGGGATCTGAAAACAGGTTATTTTCACTCTGTGTTGCTTTCCTCCTGCTTTTGTTGGGGGGTGTTTGGGGGCAGCAATAATTAAATAAAATTAGGCATGAAGGTTTAAGGCAAGCTCTGGAATAGAATGATCTAGCCGTGATAAAAGATGTCTCCGCTGAGACCCAGTTTCTGTTCACAGAAAACGGATCTTATCACTCAGGGCAGCTGTGACGTGCAGCTGGCAAAGGCCTCCTGAGCAATGGCGCCCTCACCGTGGGCGAGCAGAGCCTCTGTGCACAGCTCTGCCTTCATTAATTGCCACAGAATTTGCAAAATAAAAAAAAGAACACGGGGAGCAAAGCGGTTAGGATATTTATCGCTGCCGAAAATGAGAAATAAATATTCTGCCTGGCCTTGCGGACATTTGAAATAATAAGGCAGGACAAAATCTTTTGCGCAGGCCGACCTAATGATTTCTGCATTTTGCTGCTGGTGAGGAATTGAAGGCAGGGTGATTTGAATCTCCCTTCAATCTCCCATCAATAAAACACAGACAAGGCTGAGGCAAAAGCTGATCTGGGAGACTCATGCTTTTATAATTGCTTTTTACCCTCAGGCATTTGAAATCCAGAGGGTCAGGAGTCTGTGAGAAGGCCGGGCTGGCCACGGGGCCGGCAGAACCCTGAGACTCAAATGAATCTGTTTGCGGGGCTCAGGTCTAATGTGAGGGAAGCGGTCTGCTTGGCACTGTGCTGCTATTACCTAATTAAAGACGGAGCCCTGTGAAATATTCATGCAGACTCGGCCAAACCCAGAGAGCTTCACCTCCACTGAAGGAGACCAAAAACAATGCCGGAGACAAGCTTCCGGCCCGGCAAATCTGGAAGGCAAAGTGCTTTCAAAAAAATAAATGAAATGGCTCCTACGAAATTTTACTTCCTTCCGGTTCTTATTAGACATCCTGACTGGGGAACCCTGAGGCCCAGCCAGGAGCCCTGGCTCTGCTCGGCTCCCAGCTGTGTCCAGACTCCTGGCTTCAAATGGCCTTAATTTCTCCCGTCTCCATTCCTGGATGGGGCTGGGCACAGGTGAGCATGGGCACCTGCTATGTTGCTGTCAGCCGCCAGGACAGACACAGGGGGCACACCAGGGCATCTCCATGGTGGCAGGGGGTGGGGAGCTCTAGTAAGTGTGTCTCTGGCTGGGCTGAGGACCTCAGGGTGGCCTGCTCAGCAGGGACAGCAGAGCCTAGTGGGGAAAGAGCAGCTGTGGCTTGGATCCCTGTGCTCAGACTGGTGCCCAGCTCCCGCAAGCGAGCATGTCCCAAGGCCCTCAGGTGAGCCCCTGGCTTTTTTTCCTTCTTCCACCCACCAGCAGAAGCAAACACAACAGCCAGCCTCAGGAGGGGAGCTGACCATGCTGACAGGCCCTCCCGTCACTCACCTGTTAACACCACACCTTCCTCACCGGCAACTTGTCGGCCGTCTGGGTCTGGGCAGCTCTTGTTCCTCTGACCTCTGCCTTGGGGAGGCACCTCTGCCCAGCTGGTGGCACCTTGGGTTCTCACGTGTCCATGGGGGCGGGGGTGGAGTATAAAATAGGGGTCACTGCACTGGGACCTGAGAGATCTTCCCAAGCTCAGCTTGGCTTCTAGCTGTTATCTGGTGAAGCAGACGCCTTTGCATTCGGCGTCAGTCAGAGACCCCAAGCGGGCCAAGGCTCCCTGCCTTGGACTACAAGACACCTGCACCCCCAGACAGACACGGGACCCAAAAGAATGTCCAAGCCCCTCCCATCACCAGCTGACTCACTTGAGCCCCTGCACACCCACTCACACCCCAACTCTCCCTGCAGAATGTCCTGATCAAGAAGAGGGAGCTGAGACGAAGAAGCTGCCCCCTACAGCCCACGAGGTGGGGAGGGTGGCACCCCGAATGCCAAGGGGCTCAGCAAGCCAGGGGCGGGCAGGAAGTCAAGCTGGACCTCAGGTCTGGCAGCCTGAGGAGACGAGGTGGTCTGGGGCCACACAAAACCACCTTCCTTACCCAGAAGGCTCTGAACCCCAACTTCATCAGGACCCGGAGAAACAAGAGGGAGAAGAGAAGGAACTTCAGAAGTAGGAACGTGTGTAGGTGTGACTCAGAAAGGAAGGGAGGGCCAGGTGATGCAGCACCCGGCTGAGCACACATATTACAGGGCGCAAGGACCTGGGTTCAAGTCCCCGGTCCGCACCTGCAGGGGAAACTTCATGAGTGGTGAATCAGGGCTGTAGGTGTCTCTCTCTGTCTCCCTCCTTCTCAGTTTTTCTCTCTCTCTATCTAACAATAAATAAATAAATGAACATAAAGGAAGATACAGGTGGTCCAGGAGTTGGCACTGTGGAGAACGTATTGGACTTTCAAGCACCAGGTCTTGAGTTCAACCCCCAGCAGCACACGGACCAGAGTGATGTCTGGTTCTTTCTCTGTCTCCTCCTATATTTCTCATTAATACATAAATAAAATCTTAAAAAAAAAGAAGAGAAGAGAAGGCAGGATCATAGGGAAAAAAAGAACAAATATATATAAATATAGATAGTTATAGAAATAATAGTCACCCCGTATCTGTGACCTCGGGAGAATTACTTGAGTTTCCAATGGAGAGAATGGGGACACAGAGCTCTGCTGGTGGGAACGGTGTGGGATTAGACTCCTTTGATCTCATAGTTTTGTGAATCAATATTAAATCACTAATAAATTTTTAAAAATCTTCCTCTCAGGCTGGGGTTCCAGATTTCCTATAGAGTCTGGAATAAGAGCAAGGGGTCATCAAGGGAAGGAAAGGGGGTCCAAGCCCCACTGTCCAACTGGCTGCTGCGGGGCTGTGAGGAACGCGGGGTCCCCAGGCCAGGCTCCGTGCACAGCACACACCTCCAGCAGGGCAGCCCGGCCCCTGGTTCAGCTCTGGTGTGTTGCTGTCCCTCCGTGACTGACTTCCAGTTCTGCCAAGTCACCTGTACAAGGACACCCTGGACATGAAGCAGCCTCAAGGTGAGGGCCGGGTGGGAGGGGAGGGGCCCTGCAGGGCCAGAGTGAGCATCTAGTCCTGCCTGACACCCGCATTGCCACACTCTCCTGGGGCAAGAAGAGGGGAGAGGGTTCCCAGCTGCTCCAGCCAACTAGGGGTCTCCTGCCTGAGGCTCCAAGGGCAAGCAGGGGAGCTGCCTCTGAGATGCGTCCGGCTCCTAGCACCTCGGGCCTGGGGACTTGCAGCGCACACCACCCAGGGCACCCATTCCAGGCAGGTGACATGCCTTGCCCATAAGAACCTCCCAGTTTCCAGTGCCCAGCTCCCAGCAGTGTTCTCTCCCTCCCGGTCACCCGCTGACTCTCCCAGCCAGCGTGCTGGGCCTCGCCCCTGGGTCTAGCTCAGCTGTGGAGATGCGGGACACAAGTATGGGGGACCCGGTAAAGTGCATTTCCAGAGAGGACTGTTTGAAGTCTCAGCAGGCAGGGACCCCTGTGCAGACCAGAGCCTGCCCGAGCTGTGTCCCCGTCCTGCCCAGCAAGGCCACCAGTGGAGTTAGGTGACACTCCAAGCTCTGCCCGCGTTTCTGTCGGCCTCCGCACTGTCAGTAGATTGTATGTGAGAGAGGGGTCACAGCATGTCTTGCTTCAGAACTGCAGTGGACCCATTCCGGGGTCTGAGCCGCTGGACCCCCCAGGTGTGCATCTCAAGATGGACAAAGAGGGTCCAGGTGGTGGTGCGCTTGGCTGAACACATGCTACCATGTACAAGGACCTGGGTTCAAGCCCCCAGCCCCCACCTGCAGCGGGGACTCTGCACAAGCTGTGGGACAGTGTTGCAGGTCTATCTATCTCTCATCTATCTATCTTCTAGCTCCAACTTCTCTCTCAATTTCTCTCTGTTCTATCAAATACAAAATAAATGAATATTCAAAAAATACAGAGAGAGGGAGGGAGCAGTGACACCACCAGAGGTGAGGGGGCAGTGATGGGCCCTCTCCTCCTCACCTGCCCTCCCCTCCCTCCCTCCCTCCCTTCCTCCCTCCCTTCCTTCCTTCCTTCCTTCCTTCCTCCCTTCCTCCTTTCCTCCCTTCCTCCCTTCCTCCCTTTTATTTTTTATTTTTTTATTTAAGAAAGGATTAATTAACAAAACCATAGGGTAGGAGGGGTACAACTCCACACAATTCCCACCACCCAATCTCCGTATCCCACCCCCTCCCCTGATAGCTTTCCCATTCTCTATCCCTCTGGGAGCATGGGCCCAGGGTCATTGTGGGTTGTAGAAGGTGGAAGGTCTGGCTTCTGTAATTGCTTCCCCGCTGAACATGGGCGTTGACTGGTCGGTCCATACTCCCAGTCTGCCTCTCTCTTTCCGTTGTAGGGTGGGTCTCTGGGGAAGCTGAGCTCCAGGACACATTGGTGGGGTCTTCAATCCAGGGAAGCCTAGCCAGCATCCTGGTGGCATCTGGAACCTGGTGACTGAAAAGAGAGTTAACATAGGAAGCCAAACAAATTGCTGAGCAATCATGGACCCAAAGCTTGGAATAGTGGAGAGGAAGTGTTAGGGAGGTACTCACTGCAAACTCTAGTGTGCTTCTGCTTTCAGGTATACATTTTGCAGTAGTTTACGGATATGTGTGAAGATATGCTCTCTCTCACAGAAACTGGTGTATATCTAGATTATGGGACTTTGTTAGAAAGTGAACCACCTGGGATGGAATTAGAGTTTACTATAAAAGGAAAGGTCTCACCCGAGTAATGAAGCTGAAGGGTTGTCATTCCACACGTGAAGTCTCTGGACACAGTCTGAGGTAAAGCATGTTGAGGTGGCAATCGTTGAGTTGGTTAGGTTGTGATCGGCGGATGCAATATTATTTGATATGGATTGGGAGAGGCATACGGGAAAGTGGGCCCTATCCAAGGGTTCCAGGACTGGGGGAAGTAGGGGCTCTATAGTGGAGATGTGAGGTTCCTGCTGTCTTAGGGTTCAAAAAGACAATCGATAGTTAATGTTATCATCACATTATTTGGTAATTGGGTTAACTTTGGAAAGTCCTTTTGTTATGGTTTGCTGTACAGTATCCAGTATCTTGTATATAGCTGTGCTATTGGATGCTTCTCATCTACTTGGTCTAGGCTTTTGAGAGAGTCCGCATATCAAATACACAGCCTATATATTAAAAAGATTCAGTTCCTTGTTAAAAAAAAAAAAAAGATTCCTTCCTTGTTAATAGGGCAGGAATGCTCACCTGAAGTATGTTGTCTTTTTCTTCCTTTGCCATTGGCAAAAGCTGCTGGATTCAGCATGGCTTCTTTTGTGATTCTGTTCCTGGATGGAGTCTGGGATGGCACAGGGAGCCCTAACCTGACAAGCCACTCCTCAGGGGACAGCAGGGTCCTCTCCAGGAAGGCTGCACTCAGTAAGTAGAATGACAGTGGACCTGCTCAGCCCCAGGTGGGAGAGGAGGGCTGGGCTGGGGTCTCTGGAGAGTCAAGGGAACAGGCCCCCCACAGGACCTACCTATGTGGGGGAGGGTGGGCACTTCCAGGGTGCCCAGGGCTGCATCCTACGGTTTCTGCCCCCATTCTGTCCGGGGGCCCCGGAGCCCCGTGACCAGCTTGCCTGTCAAGGAAGAACTGAGTGCAGGTCCTCTGTGACTCGGCCCATGTAGCATGCACATGTGTGGACTCTGCACCTGACTCCAAGCTGTCGGAAGACCTCGGCTGGCCTGTGTGGAGCTGGGGCTATGCTGACTCGGGACACCAGCCAGCTGCTGCCACCGCCCCAGCCCCCAAGTCAGCTTCCACCTCAGCCAGGCTGGATGTGGTCTCTGAAGACAAGGAACCCAGGCAGGGAGGGCAAACCCCAAAACTCAAAAACTTCAGAAGAGGGAGGGGGTGGCGGTGGGTGGGCCTAGAGCATAATGGTTTCGCAAAGAGGCTCCCTCGTCCCAGGTTCAATTCCCCCACACCACCATAATCCAGAGCTCAGCAGGGCTCTAGGGAAGGAAAAAAAAAAATCCTAAACTTCAGAAGAACATTGAAGGGGAAATATTCTGGGCTAGGGGACCGGCTTGCCTGCCCGAGGCCCAGGGGTTTCAAGATCTGCGCCCAGGGACACCTTAGGCTGGAGCTGAACAGTGTTCTGGTCCTCTCTCTCCCCTTCCTCTCTCTCTCTCTCATAATAAATGAAAACACTGGGGGGGGAGTAAATGAAAACAGGGGTGAAGGAATGAACTGAGGTCACACACAGGTAGCCATACACACGAGTGAGGTGCTGGGTTCATTCCCAGGTGTCACATAAGTAATAATAATAATGACAACCACAGCAGCAATAGAATCCTGTGGAAGCGGGGGCAGAGGACCCCAGAAAGTGCAGGATTCAAGAGGAGACAGGCTTCCTTTCTGGGGCACGCACACACACACCCTCCTCCTGGTCCCCTCACCCAGAGGGGGGCACCCCTGTCTTCCGAGTGGACCCCAAGGGAGACAGGACCCTCCCCCATAGCCTGTGTCTGAGCACTCATGGTCAAGGTCACGGTGGGCACTCACCGTCAAGGTCACGGTGGTGGCTTTTGTTGCCAGAAAGTGACGGGCATCGCTAGGTGGCCAGCGGGATCCCAGTGAGCCGGCACTGGCATTGGTGCCCTCAGTCCAACCAAGTCTCACACAGCGCAGCCTTGAGATTCTCTGGGGCACTCCACACAGAGAAGCCGAAGCAAGTGTGATGCCAAGACCGTGCCCTGGGATTCTGGGGCACATGGCCGGGAGGCGGCTTTGGCACATGAGGGTGACTCAGACCCACCCAGTGTGAGCTGGGGCTACAGAACAGAGCTCAGAGAGGAGACCCACAGGAGGGGTGAAAACAGGCAGAAATGGCCTGGGAGGGGAGGCTGGGGTCTCCCAGCAAAATCAGCCACTGCATGAGGAAAGAGAGAGAGAGAGAGAGGGAGAGAGGGAGAGAGGGGGAGAGAGAGGGGGGAGAGAGAGAGGAGAGAGAGGGAGACAGAGAGAGAGGGAGAGAGAGAGAGAGAGAGGAGAGAGAGGAGAGAGAGGGAGACAGAGAGAGAAGGAGAGAGAGAGGGAAAGAGAGAGGAGAGAGAGGGAGAAAGAGAGAGAGGGAGAGAGAGGGAGAGGGAGAGGGAGAGAGAGGGAGAGAGAGGGAGGGAGAGGGAGAGAGAGGGAGGGAGAGGGAGGGAGAGAGAGGGAGGGAGAGGGAGAGAGAGGGAGAGAGAGGGAGAGAGAGGGAGGGAGAGGGAGAGAGAGAGGGAGAGAGAGAGGGAGAGAGAGGGAGAGAGAGGGAGGGAGAGGGAGGGAGAGGGAGGAGAGGGAGGGAGAGAGAGGGAGGGAGAGGGAGAGAGAGAGGGAGAGGGAGAGAGAGGGAGAGAGGGAGAGGGAGAGAGAGGGAGAGAGAGGGAGGGAGAGGGAGGGAGAGGGAGAGAGAGAGGGGGAGAGGGAGTGAAAGGGAGGGAGAGGGAGGGAGAGCGAGGGAGGGAGAGAGAGGGAGAGGGAGAGAGAGGGAGAGAGAGAGGGAGGGAGGGAGAGAGAGGGAGAGGGAGAGAGGAAGGGAGAGGGAGGGAGGGAGAGAGAGAGGGAGAGGGAGAGAGAGAGGGAGAGAGAGAAAGGGAGAGGGAGGAGAGGGAGGGAGAGGAAGAGGGAGAGGGAGGGAGAGGGAGGGAGAGGGAGTCTGAATAGCACTGTGTCTCCTGTGGTCTGTAGACAGAGGGCTTGGCCTGCATATCAGAAGCTTCTTGTTCTTGCATCTCTGTGGGGAAATGCTTTCAAGCACCATAAAAATGAATGGTGGGCCACTTCTCGGCCATATATACATATTAGCAGAGGATATTAAACTTGAGACTTCAAAGCCTGGGGCATGAGAGTCCCTTTGCATAACCATTATGTTATCTCCCCTGCCCCACTTCTCTCCTTCTGAGAGTCTCCAGGCTGCTCTGCACAGGGGCTGGACCCACTGACATTCACACCAGCAGTGAGGAGGCTCTTCTGTCCCCACAGCCTCTCCAGCCTTTGCTGCTGCTGTTACCTTTTCTGATGTGTGACACTCTCACAGGGGTGAAGTGGTGTCTCACTGTTGTCTGTATTTGCATCTCTCTGACAGCCACTTCCTTGAAGCTTCTTTCCATATGTCTGTCAGCCTTTCTGGTCTCTCCTGTGGTGAGTGTTCTGCTCATGTCCTCTCCCCATGTTGGGTGGGTCATTCATTGCTGAGCTCTTCATATATTTTGGTGATTTACCTCTTGTCCGATGTATGGCGTGTGAAGATTTTTTCCCATTCTGTGAGGAGTCTCTGTGTTTGAGTGGTGGTTTCCTCTGCTGTACAGAAGCTTTTCAATGTGATGTCGTCCCATGGGGTTACTTTTGTTTTTTTCTCCCTTGCACTTGGATTTGTATTATTGAAGATGTCTGTAAAATTTAGATGGAAAAGAGTTCTGCCACTATTTTCTCTAAGTAGTCGAGAATTTCTTACCTAACATTCAAGCCCTTGATCCATTTGGAGTTTACTTTTGTGTGTGGTGAAATGTCTGAGAAAGGTGTGGTCTATATACACAATGGAATACTACTCAGATGTGAAGAAGGATGAAGTCACCTTCCTCACCTCACCATGGACGGGGCTTGTAGGAATCCTGTGAAGTGAGATCAGCCAGAAAGAGCAGGATGAAGAGGGATGATCCCGCTCGTGGACAGAATTTGAGAAATCAGAACAGAAGGGGAAACACAGCAGAACTGGGACTGGGTGTGGGGTCTTGCTCCAAAGTCAAGGACTCTGGGGTGGTGGTGGGGGTTTGTTCAGATCATGGTGCAAAATGGTGAATGAGGACTTAGGCTGGGGGGTAGGGGGTGAGCGTGCTTTGCAGAAAACTGAGAAATATCTTACATGTACCGTCAAATGCACTGACTATAAACCATTAATCCCCCAATTAGAAATAAAATATAGTGGTCTGGGAGGTGGCACAGTGGTAAAACTTTGGACACTCAAGTATGAGGTCTCGAGTTCGATCCCCGGCAGCACATGTGCCAGAGTGATGTCTGGTTCTTTCTCTCTCCCTCTATCTTTCTCATAAATAAATAAAATATTAAAAAAAGAAATAAAATATAAACCAGGGGCCTAGATAACACCCCAGGGCTCACAGCCGCTCACTCAGAGCTGCCAGCAGTGGATCCAGAATCCGGCGAGCCTCTCGCAAGACCTGGGCAGAGAGACGTGCTGCCCCCGTGTCCTGCCTGGCTCCCCGGGGGAGCAGACGCTCTCTCCAAGCCCTGGCACCAGGCTGAACACTGCCCAATGCTCAGGTACAAACGCCCGGGCACAGGAGATGAGGGTGAAAGCTGACAGGGCACATAATCAGAACAGATGCAACTTCCCTGCCAAGAGAGGCAGGATTCTCGGTGATCCCGACTGGGACTGGAACAGATTCTGGGCAGGGAGGACCATCACTAAGTGAGTGTGACCGTGGGCAGTCACATTTTACTCAGACCCCATCACCAGCTGATTCTGAAGACCCTCAGTTAAGCAAGATTCTTCTTGTTGTTTTTATTATGAAGATAACAAACGGTACTATTCCACACAGCTCCCACCACGAGAGTTCCATGTCCCATCCCCTCCATCCCATCCCCTCCATTGGAAGTGTCCCTGTTCTTTATCCCTCTGGGAGCAGGGACCCAAATTCTTTATGGGGAGCAGAAAGTGGGAGCTCTGGCTTCTGTCATTGCTGCTCTGCTGGACATGGGCGTTGGCAGGTGGATCCGGACCCCCAGCCTGTGTCTGTCTTTCCCTAGTCTCTTTAAAGGGCTGAAGGAGCAGGAGGCTTTGGTCCCAAGCCGTCCTGTCAAACCGCACCCCCTCCTGCCCTTCCTGGCCTGGCCTTCTCGCCCAGGCCCCTCTCCCCCCTAGCCCGCTGAGGGCCCCACACAGTGTCCACAGGCCCCAGCCCTGCCTCCCCGGTCTCCATCCCCTTGAGCTGCCCTTGCCTCTCCGGCAAGCATCTGCACAGGGCTCTGCAGATGGCCCCGTCCGTTTTGCAGGAAATATTACCTCAACGTTGGAAAGGATCACGTTTCTCCTGTTAGGAATTACAAGTCTGGATTTCATTTTCTCTTGCACTTTTTTTTTCTTCCCCTCCTCCCAACCCTGGGAAAGAAAGGTGACTGCTCTCTGACACACAGGACGTGTCGGGGAATTTTGTTCTAATCCAGCCTAGCACTGGCTCCTGCACGGTTCTTTATCTACACGTAGGGCGTCGACAATATATTTACATACAGCCTACAAATGCAGGCTGACTCGCAGCCCCGCCATTTCATTTATAAGTGCACAGCATCGCAGGGGAAAGAAGTGCAGGTGGACATTTTTCAAACTCTCTCTCTCTCTCTCTCTCTCCCCTTCTATTTTTAATCTTCTGTAGCATATGAAAAGAAAAAAGCATCCATCACCCCTCTCTTGGAAAGGTGAACATCTCACTGGTGCCTCTTTGTACGTTTCAAGTAGACTCACACAGGCCCTACAGGCCTCAAGAAAAGCAGTCAGGAACCATTAGGTCTCAGAAACACTTCCAGAGGGAGTGAGAAGTGCTGGCCTGAGCCCATGGACCCTGGAGGGGTCTGAGCAGCAGGAAGGAAGGGGCCTGTGCCCCCCAAAGCCTGCCAGGCCCCACCCCCAGCACGTGGTCTCAGGCCACACTGGAATCTGCAGGGCCCTACCCTGTACCCTGCGGACAGCTTCTCTCTCTCTCTCTCTCTCTCTCTCTCTCTCTCTCTTTCAATCCTCCTTCTCTTCCCTCCTCCTCCTCCTCCTCCTCCTTCTTTTCTCTCTCACTCCCTGCTAGCGCTTCAGGGTCCTGGACCCACTTTTTCACACAGAAGGAGACAGAGGAAAGGAAAGGGAGCTTCTGGGTGCGCCGGGAACCAGGCTCAGACCTGGGTGAGGAACACAGCAGAGCAGAGCCCTCCCAGGCGACCTGGCTTGCCAGCTTCTTTCTTTCTCCTTCTCTCATTCCTTCCCTCCTTCTTCCTCCCATCCCTCAACCCTTCACTTCCCTCTCTTTCTTTTTCCTTCCTTTCCTTTCTTCCTTCCTCCCTCCCTTCCTCTACCAGAACAGCTCTCTGGCTTCAGACACCAGTGATGCTGGGACCAGAGCCTGGACGCCCTTGTGAGCCAGTCCTGAGCACTGCTGCCTCGGTCTCCCTGGCCCGACAGGTGGCCGCCTTCTGTCTCTCAGGAGCTCCCAGACGGGGAGAAAGGACCCGGCATACAGTAGCCTGTCCCTCCTTTGCTGTGTGAAGAGGTGTCCTTGCACATTTCTCTCCCGAGGAAGCCACGCTCTGGCATGCAGAGGGACCCTCCCGGACAGGACAGGCACAGGCTCCACGCGGGCTGAGCAGAGCCGGGCAGAATGGGCAGCTTCTCTGGTTCCAGACAGCAGCTTGGCCCCGCTCCTGAGGGAGACCCCTGGCAACAGCAGAGGCTTCAGGGTCTGTGTCCCCAAATGCTGAACCTTTGTCCCCGCTCCTGCCCAGCCCCTCCGCCCCTCACCTCCTGGAACAGATGCTGCTGAAGCCTTATGGAACAGCCTTCCTGAGTCTCCACCTCATTAATTCCCCACCTCATGTCTAACTTCCTTGGAAAACATCTTTCCCCCCTCGTTCTCTTGCTGCCCAGCCTCAGATCCCTGTCTGCCCAAGCAAAGCCAGAGGTGTGCAGCCCAGAGCCTGGGAGCCAGCATTCCTGGGAGGCTGCAGACCCAGCCACCCTCCCTCCTCCCCACGCCACTGCTCGGGGTCAGCTGCCTTGGCCATGGCCACCGGGGGACCCACAGAGGTTGGGGGCAGGGTGGGCAGCCCAGGCTGGCAGCTGCCTGGAAGGTGAGCGGAGCCCTTGGGGGCATCTCTGCAGCTGTGGGGGCCCTGCCCAGCCCCCCACTCCTGCCCTGTTCAAGAGACAGATGGCCGGCCCAGCGACAGCCTAGAAAGCGCTCCCTGAGGGGCTGCCTCCGCCATGCCAGCCTGGCTCGGGGCGCGGAAGCCAGGACTACTGTGAGGAGGGGACACAGGCTGGTCCTGGAACTGGGGGGCAGCCTCGGGGAGGGCAGCCAGGGAGAGGAGAGTAGGGGCCACCCCACCCCTCACTCTGGGCAGCGGCTGCCTCTCTTTACCCCCATTTCACGGGAGATCCGACAGCTGCCTCCCAGACAGGGAGGATTCCGGAGCTGGGGGCCCCTCTCCCCCATCTGGAAAGAAGCCCAAGGTCACCCCACCTGCAGAGGATGAAGCCTCCCAGTGGAAACTCAGCAAGCAGGGACCCCAGAGTGGGCTAAGTGTCCTAGCCCTGCCCCTGGCAGCCACAGGGACTCCAGCCCTGATGTGACATGATGCTCACTCTGCAGAAATCACCTCAAAGCTGGGGACTGGGAACAGGAAAGCAGCTGCAGGTGAGGCCAGGCTGCTGTAAGGCTGAGTTCAGGGCAGGTGTGTTCACAGCTGGGCCTCCGGGCGGAGAGGGAGTTGAGGCTCAGGGACAGAGGTGGCTGCACTCTGACAGTCCCCTCACCGTGTGGGGGCTGGGAGGTCGCCCACATGCAACGCACAAGCTTACTCCAGCACAGGGCACTGGGTTCAAGTCCAAGCACCACCTGGATGGCACTGGGGAAGCTCCATGGGAGGGGGACACCTTTCCTCTGTGTTTCCATTTCCCTCCCTCTTCATATCTGTATTTACAAAATGAAGCAGTCACTATTTGAAAGATGCTTTTGCTCCTGCATGACAATGAGAAGTGTAGGGAAAGGGGCCTAGTAGTGACGCACCCAGTTAAGCGCAAGAACCGGAGTAAGGATCCAGGTTTGAGCCCCCAGCTCCCCACCCACAGCAGGGAGACTTCAAAAGCGGTGGAGCATGGTTGCAGGTGTCCTTGTCTTTCTCTCTCCCTCTCTAGCTCCCCCTCCTCTCTCAATTTCTCTCTGTCCTGTCTATTACAATGCAATAACTGGCCTCCAGGAGCAGTGGAATCATAGTGCCAACCCTGAGCCCCAGTGATGACCCTGGAGGCAAAAGAAACAGAAGTGGAGGGAGAGAGATCACATGGCCCCATCTATCCTGCATGGAGAGTATTTAAACACACTTCTCTGTGGATATTCTATAGATGAGCAGATGGGTGGATGATGGATGGGTGGATGGATGGATGGATGGATGGATGGATGGATGGATGGATGGATCTAAGAAAGACTGAGCTCCTGACCTGAAGGTGACTGGTTGGACTAAGCAGCAGGTCACCCTGCCTTCAGGGCCCCTGTTCTCACACAGGGCAAGGCTCAGCCTTGTCTGTCCCCACCCTTCTCCCCCTGCTGGCTCCTGTTCACATGCCAATTCACAGAGATGCCACCAGCTGCCAGGGGCGAGGTGTCCTGCAGGACAGAGGCTGGTCTGAGCAGAGGAGCTAGCTGCTACCCTGGGTTACGGTCAGCCCCAAGCCTTCCTCCTGGAAATAGGACCTTCCACCCACTACCCAAGAGCCAGAGAAGTGAGGGCTGCCCAGCCAGACACAGGACTCCCCTGAGGCAGGCAGAGGGGTGAACCCCCAGGACCCTCCTTAGGGTGCCCAGACTCTAGTCCTAGTACCACGTGGCAGTGGCAGTGCCTGGGAGCTAGGGGATGCTCTGGTGCAGTGGTATGTTTGAATGAAAAGTTGCCTCAGGGGCGGTGGGATCAATCAAGACCCTGGATCTGCAAGAAAAAGAGAGAGGAAGGAAGGAAGGAAGGAAGGAAGGAAGGAAGGAAGGAAGGAAGGAAAGAAAGAAAGAAGGAAGGGAGGGAAGAAGGAATGGAAGATAGGGGAAAAAAGCAGGAAAAAAGAAAGAGAGAGAGAAAGTGAAGGAAAAGGGAGAAGCCCTCACCCATGGACATGGCAACCTCTAAAATGCCAGCCTTCTGGGTCATTTCTTGTTTCCCAGAAGGCCTCAGCCCCACACCCCTTGTTGTAGAGTCTGTAAGCATCTGATGGCTCCCCTCGATAAGACCAGTGTGATCGTTGTGGTTCTATTCTGGGATGAGGTTGTTCCAGGGACTGAACCTGCGGCCTCGGGGACTTCAGGCTTGCAAGGTTATTTTCTGACAGGCTGAGCTGTCTCTGTGGCCCCGGTTCTGGCTTGTTCATAGCAGACGTGGGAGGGGATGAACCCCACCATGATTTCCAAGTGTCTTATCAGCCACGCTTGTATTCCAAGCACATAGACTCGGCAAGGTCTTGATTTGCTGGAGGAGCAGAGAGTAGCCGGGGGTCCCCTACTGCCACGTTCTGAGGCAGCCCCTCTGTGCACTTGGCATGGTCTGAGCTAGGAAGAAGGCTTTCGCTTCTCTACTCACTGGACCTCGTGCAGGAGACAAGTCCCTGTGGGTTCAGCCCCCATCAGCTGCGTCAAGACGGTCCTGGAAGTGTATGGAAATGCCCCCTGCCCCACGCTGAAACAGGGACAGAGCAAGACCCACAGAAACCCCAGGCTACAGTCCTGAGAGGAATCTGGTTAAAATGTGGGTGATATATATAACTCCTCTCCTGGGGACAGATCCTAAGGAACCCAACACACCCATCCAAAGAGATCTGTGTGCACCTGTGTTCACAGCAGCACAATGTGTAACAGCCAAAACCTGGGAGCCACCCAGGTGTCCAACAACAGATGAGTGGCTGAGCAAGCTGTGGTCTAGATACACAACGGAACAGTACTCAGGTATGAAGAATGTTGGCCTCACCTTCTTCACCTCATCTTGGATGGAGCTTGAATGAATCATGGGAAACGAGAGAAGCCAGAAAGAGAAGGACGAAGATGAGACTATCTCACTCTTGGACAGAAGTGGAGAAATAGGAACAGAGAGGGAAATACAGAGTGAAATTTGGTGTATGATTTTTTAAGAAGCCAAACATATCTGTAAAAGAAAAAAGGGGTCTGGAATCAGCAAGAGCTGCCCCACGTTGCTGGATGGGGAACTGGGGGCCGGGCGGGGGCGAGGGAGGTGGGCAGCTGAACTGGGCCTTGTGGCTTATCTTTGTGGCTGCTGCCCGTCTCCACGGGCACCTGTGCGGGCCGTACCCACCTGGGAGGCACAGAGGCGGCACAACCAGGGAGGCCTCACAAAAGAGAAGGCCGCACCCCTACTCCTCCTGCCCCCCCTCTCCCCTGCTCCCCACAGCTGCCTGTGGATGAATGCTGCGGGGTCCCTCACCCAGATATCTGCTTGGCACAGGCTGCACTCAGCTGGGACTCGCTCTAAGGAGCTCGCTTTCCTGGACAAACACAGCTTCACCTGCCGGCCCG
Source organism: Erinaceus europaeus (assembly GCF_950295315.1). Taxonomy (NCBI): domain Eukaryota; kingdom Metazoa; phylum Chordata; class Mammalia; order Eulipotyphla; family Erinaceidae; genus Erinaceus; species Erinaceus europaeus. The sequence continues at coordinate 1,626,300 of NC_080175.1, forward strand.
CCCGCCCGGCCCCTCTCAGCTGAGCTACGGTAATCAGGTAGGGGACTCGAGGTAACGTTGGAGTCATTCAGCCAATTAGGGCCTGAATTGTTTGCATCCAGCAGCATTTTGTATTTCTGCAAATGTGTGAAATGCAAAATGTGCCCTCCAGCAAAAACGACAGCCGCCTTGTACTGGCTCCGTGTCAACAGACCGGGGGCCTGCCGGCTAATAGCCATGCGTGCATATGCTCGGAGGGCCAGGCCTGCTTCCTGCGCCCCGAGAGCCGGGGAGGCAGCACGGGGGTCTTCATGGCAGATGGGCCAGGGTAGCGGGGATTGGCTAATCCCAGATCTGCATTTTCTTCTTCTCTTCCCCACGCAGCAACTGGGGAAAGATGAGGCCAGCTGTCAAATGGAAGACTTTCATGCTCCCCTGCACACAACAGCTGCACCCGCCCTGCCTGCTTGGTTCTAAATTATTAAACATCTTCTTAGTTTGTTCCAGCTGCAGGCATCAGTGTGTTTATGCAGCCTTTGTGCATACTACATATGATTCCTTCCCCCTCCTCTCATCAGAATGGTGTTTGTAAAAGTCATTATGCCATCTGTGCCCCGATTTGGCCAAACAGCCCAAGACAAATCCGAAGCCACCCTCCTTCCAGGACACTCGGGGAGCCGAAGAGGACTGCTAGGACGTGGGACTCAACGTGGGGGCCATCTGGACCACCTCGCTGCCACCTGTCGAGCGGGGTCTTCTCCCGCTTCATCCTGGCCCCGGAGTCCATGCTAAGCCGGCAAGGCTCTAGAGAAAAAAAACTGCCAATGCAAACGTGCCAAGACAAGGGGACTGACCTTGGCAGCTGAGGGCGGGCGGCGAGGTAGAGCAGGGCCCTGGGACACGTCCCCAGCAGTCCCTCCCTCCTGCTTACCTGCCCCGGAAGCGATGGGACAAACTGCTGGGACACAGCCAGCTTGGAGGAAAGATGAAGTCAGTGCAGCTCCGGGTCTATCTGGGAAGGGACAGTGTCACCCACAACCCCCCCAGGCAGGACTGAGCTAACCAGTAGGCTTCCTGGTCCCCGAAAGGAGGAGCATATTGAAGCAGCTACGTCCTACGGGGCTCCACACAGCCAGGTTCCCACTCAGGGTGAAAGACAGTTGCTCTGTGTGTGGCCACAGCCTACCCCCTCTAAAGAGTGCTCTGGGGGCACGGAGGCCAGCAGGGGCCTGGCAGCAGGGCGGACAGGGGATTGGCTGCTCCTTTCTGGGCCTTCCCTGCCGCCTCCCCAGAGTCCAGAGCCACTTACGTTGGTGCAAGTGACCCTGCTGGGCTGGCTGGGTAGGGTGTGAGCGGCTTCCTCTGGGCACTGCCAGGTGGCCTCTGTCTTGGCAGACATGTGTCCGACCATGACATGTGTCTTCATGGATTTCTGTAAAAAAAATTTTTTTTCTTTATTTAAGAAAGGATAAATTAACAAAACCATAGGATAGGAGGGGTACAACTCCACACAATTCCCACCACCCAATCTCCATATCCCACCCCCTCCCCTGATAGCTTTCCCATTCTCTATCCCTCTGGGAGCATGGACCCAGGGTCATGGTGGGATGCAGAAGGTAGAAGGTCTGGCTTCTGTAATTGCTTCCCCGCTGAACATGGGCGTTGACTGGTCGGTCCATACTCCCAGTCTGCCTCTCTCTTTCCCTAGTAGGGTGGGTCTCTGGGGAAGCAGAGCTCCAGGACACATTGGTGGGGTCTTCAGTCCAGGGAACCCTGGCCGGCATCCTGATGGCATCTGGAACCTGGTGGCTGAAAAGAGAGTTAACATAGGAAGCCAAACAAATTGCTGAGCAATCATGGACCCAAAGCTTGGAATAGTGGAGAGGAAGTGTTAGGGGGATACTCACTGCAAACTCTAGTGTACTTCTGCTTTCAGGTATACATTTTGCAGTAGTTTATGGATACGTGTGAACATATGCTCTCTCTCACAGAAACAGGTGTATATCTAGGTTTTGGAACTTTATTAGAAAGTGAACCACCTGGGATGAAATTAGAGTGTACTATGAAAGGAAAGGTCTCACCCGAGTAATGAAGCTGAAGGGTTGTCATTCCACATGTGAAGTCTCTGGACACAGCCTGAAGTGAAGCATGTTGAGGTGGCAACCGTTGTGTTGATTAGGTTGTGTTCGGCAGATGCAATATTATTTGATATGGATTGGGATTTAAAAAAAAAAAATTTTTTAATTTTTTTTAAAAAAAGCTTCATTCATTTTATTTGGTAGAATCAGAGAAATTGAGAGGGAGGGGGAGAAAGAGAGACACCTACTGCCCTGCTTCACCACTTATGAAGCTTTCCCCCTGCAGATGGGGAGCCGGGGCTTGAACCTGGGTCCTTGTGCTTGATAATATGTGTGTTTAACCAGCTAGGCCACCGCCTGGACCATCAAGGGAACATCTACTGGTGTCCAAGTCTGAACCTGAACTTTCTCCCCTGCTAGGCTGGGCCTCGGTCCCCTTGACCGGCCTCTCTGGGCTTTGAGGCCTCAGTAGGGACCCCCAAGCTATGACTGAAGCCCCTCTTGGGGAATGGGGTGGAGGCTCAGGACTGTCTCTACGAGTCCCTAGCATGTGTGAACTCATCCTCCTTTAACTTCACTGCTCAGGGTCTCGCGATAGACGTGGAGGGAAGCCGGTTTCCAGGCTGGCTGAGGACTCGGCTCCCCTGTCTTGCCAGGGTGCATAATGAGGATGGGAGGGGTGCCCCCAGCATTGGGGAGGGGTCACAGAAGCCCAGGCTTCACACAGCAGACAAATGACTCTTGTTTTTACCCCGTTTTTAATTAGCCTTCTTTTTAATGACCTGAGTTAATAAGTGTCAAAAGGGGCAGTGCACAGCATGGCTTCATGGTGAGAGTAGAAATTGGCCTTCCATCTCCAAGGGGCTGGTCCCAGCTTTGGGACGACCAGCTCGGAAAGGCTTTGCCACCATGGGCCGGGATCCCTGGGCACCTCACAGGGACAGTGGGCAGTGGGGAAGGGGGACCCCAGGGCTTCTGGCTTTCTCTTCTCCAGTGCCTAGACCTTTTCACCCCCAGCTCCACCTTCTGTGGGCCCACTCGCTGCTGTGACACTCCCCCAAGAGGGTCACCATCCTTGAAGCGTTTTATGGGGAGACTGATGAGGGCCCTGGGAGTGACAGTGATTCCATCTGGGTCCAAACCCCACCCCTTCCCGGTGATAGTGCCAGGCAATAGGAAGGCCCTGATCTGCAGAGCTCATTTCTAGACCCTTCTCCCTGCTTGAGCCCTGGCACAGGACTCAATGCACCGTCTTTATTGCCTTTGCTGCCTCGCCAGCTTCCATCAGACCAAGAGGACCCAGAAACACCCAAGGGTGCACAGCAGAGTGGGAGGGGGGCACTTTCCAGCTCTGAGTCTCCTGGCAGGGCCCATGGGGTCCCAGAGCTGTGGAAGCTCGGGCACTGCACGTGTGGGCTCCTGCGAGGATGCACGTGTGAGCCAGAGCCCACGTTGCATTCCCTCAGCTCTGGTTCTGGGGCCTGGAAGACATGCTCTGCTTTGCGGCCAATGAGCCCCACTCCACCAGGTTCTGCAGACTTCGGAGCCCACAGGGAAGCTTCAGCCCCAGGGTGGCTTTATCTGCATCTGCATTTCCTGGGGAGGGAGGGCGATGCCAGCTTCTTGGGGTTCTGATTCACCACGCACCCTGTGGATGGGGGTGTGCTATCTCCAAGGTTTATCTATGAGGAGAGAGAGAGCGAGAGGAAGAGAGAAAGAAAAGGATGAATATGGGGTAATCACACAGACAGAAGCTGAAAAATGCTACTATGACTCCACCCTGCCTTCTCCGGGCAGACACCCTCACCATGTGTCCTGGAACTTGCCCTCTCCAGAGCCCTGCCCCACTAGGGAAAGACAGAGACAGGTTGGGGGTGTGCATCCACCTGCCAACACCCATGTCCAGTGGAGAGGCAATGACAGAAGCCAGAACTCCCACCTTCTGCTCCCCATAAAGATCTTTAGTCCACACTCCCACAGGGGGATAAAGAACAGGGAAGCTTCCAATGGAGGGGATGGGACAGGGAACTCTGGTTGTGGGAACTGTGTAGACTTGTACTTCTGTTATCCGACAGTCTTGTCAACCATTATTAAATCAATAATAAAAAGAAGGAGGAGGAGGAGGGGGGAGAAGTTGTTGAACAATAAGAACTGAAGGGAAAACACTAAGCAGAACGTGGACTGAAGTTGGTGTATTGCACCAAAGAAAAAGACTCTGGGGTTGGGGGGTGGTGTTCAGGTTCTGGAACATGGTGAAGAGGAGGACCTAGTGGGGGTTGTTTTGTGGGAAACTTAGAAATGTTACATTAAGTATCAACTACTGTGTTTTACTGTTGACTGCAAACTATTACCCCGCAATAAAGAAACTTTTCATTAGAAAAACTAGAAAATAAAGTTAGGCTAATGAATGGCAACTTGCTCACCTGTGAGGGGACCTGCCACTGTACAGAGTGCACCGTCCAGATCTGAGCCTGGCCCTGACAGGGAAGTGGGGAGTGGGGGTTGCTGTGGTAATTTTTTTTGTCTCTCTGATTCTGATCTGAAAAAAGCTTGCTGGAAGTAGTGAAGCCCTGGCACAAGAAAGAAAAAAAGAAAGAAAGAAAGGAAGGAAGGATGGAAGGAAAGAAGAAGGAGGGAGGGAGGGCAGGAGGAAGGAAGGGAGTGAGGGAGAGAGGGAGGAAGGGGGGAGGGAGGGAGGGAGGGAGGGAGGGAGGAAGGGAGGAAGGGAAGAAGGAAGGAGGGAGGGAGAGAGGAAGGAAGGGGGGAGGGAGGGAGGGAGGAAGGGAGGAAGGGAAGAAGGAAGGGAGTGAGGGAGAGAGGAAGGAAGGGGGGAGGGAGGGAGGGAGGAAGGGAGGAAGGGAAGAAGGAAGGGAGTGAGGGAGAGAGGAAGGAAGGGGGAGGGAGGGAGGGAGGAAGGGAGGAAGGGAAGAAGGAAGGAGGGAGGGAGGAATGAAGGGAAGAAAGGAAGGGAGGGAGGAAGATAAAGTTGAGATGAGCAGAAGTTTTTAAAGACCTGGAGGAGCCTACAGTGAGGGACTTGAGGTGGGCTCATTAAGATGCATGTCCAGGGAGTTCCAGACTCGGGCTATGGAGCAGCAGTAGCTGTTTCTCTCATCTCTTCTCATGGGTCAGCTAGGAACACCAAAGGAGACTACCTCGGACCACAACAAGACAGGACTAGAACGATTTCAGGAAGCCATCAAATCACCAGTGAGAGCAAACACATGTGGCTCATGGACAGAAAGGAGCCTAGGGAAAGATTAAGTGACTGGTAACAGTCCGGCAGTTTACCAGTTGAAACACCACCTCCAGTCTGTTCCACCAACAAAAAAAAAACAGCTGAAGGGAGGAGAGGACTGCCCTAAGACTCACCAAATGCAACTGTGAGTCTCCATTGCTACTGCCCTCAGAGGCTGGAGCAGCAGCAGGGAGGCCCTGGGCTGACACCAGGGGACAGAGAACTAATCAGGAAACTCAGGAGAAGACCTGTAACTTGGTGGCCTAGCAGTGGGGCTGTGAGAGTCTCTTTGCATAACCACTGGATTATCTCTGCCCCACCCTGCTTTATCTCTTGGTCAGGAGTCGCTGATCAAACTAAGAGGCCTACTTATAGTTTAAAAGCCCTCAGGCTCCCATAGCCTACAGGGAAGAAAAAGAACAAAAGAAGATTTTAAGCCACTGAGCTCCAACTCAGGGATTAAAATAATATTGTAATAACTGTCAATTTCCACAACTGTGAATCCTTTAATTATCTTATTTAGACACAAGTCAATCCAGGCAACAGTGATCAGTAATTTGAAAAGTACTGAGAGAGGAACCTCATAGCACACTATATAAAATGGTTAAACCAATAAGAAGAAATATTGGCAAAAATAACCAGGACAAGTGTCCAGCTAAAAGCCCACCAAAGGTTGAAGCACAAAATAATGAGGTCAACATCAAAACACTAGTTAAGAAAATAATCACAGGAGTGAGTAAATTCTTAAAAAGAATTGTCATAAGAAATGCAGAAACAACAAATGAGACCCTGGAATAAAATACTAATTATTTCAAGATTATTAGAGAGCTGAAAGCTGAAATAGCTAAGCTAAGAACACAACTTGCTGGACAAGCTAAAACAGTATCAGAGCAGGGTAACAAAATAGATGAACTCCAGAAAACAGTAGAGGGGAGAGAGAATCAAATAAATGAGGCTGAAGACAGAATTAGGTAGATCAAGAATGAATTAGAAACAACTAAAAAAGAAGTCAGAGATCTCAAAAAGAGATTAAGAGATACTGAAAACAACAACAGAGACCTATGGGATGACTTCAAAAGAAATAATATATGCATTATTGCCTTACCAGAGGAAGAGAGGGAGGGGAATAAAGCATTCTGCAGGACATAATAGCTGAGAACTTCTCTAGTCTAGACAACATCAAAGACATAAAGGTTCAAGAAGCCCAGAGGGTCCCAAACAGAATTAACCCAGACTTAAAGACACCAAGACACGTCATATTTAAGGAATAAGGATAAAGAAAGGATCCTGAAGGCTGCAAGAGAAAAACAAAGAGTCACCTGCAGAGGAAAACCCATAAGATTAGCAGCAGACTTCTCCACACAAACACTATAGGCCAGAAGAGAATGGCAAGATATCTATCGAGTGCTCAATGAGAAAGGCTTTCAGCCAAGAATACTATATCCTGCTAGACTGTCATTCAGACTAGATGGAGGCATAAAAACCTTCTCAGACAAGCAACAGTTGAAAGAATCAACTATCACCAAGCCTTCCCTGAAAAAAGTTCTGAAAGTTCTCCTATATACAGTAAGACCACCATAAACAGGACATATATCAGAACACTCTACAAGAATGGCATTAACATAGCTTCAGTCTTTGATATCAATAAATGTCAGTGGCCTGAAGTCACCTTTTAAAAAGCATAGAGTGGGAAGATGGATCAGAAAACACAACCCAACAATATGCTGTCTACAGGAAACCCACCTAAGTCAACAAGACAAACACAGACTCAAATGAAAGGATGGAAAATAATCATACAAGCCAATGGCCCACAAACAAGGGAAGGAACAGCTATTTTCATATCTGACACCATAGAATTTAAAATCAATAAAATTAAAAAAGATAGACATGGACACTACTTAATGCTCAGAGGATCAGTCAATCAAGACACCTAACAATTATTAATATCTAGGCATCCAATGAGACTCTATCTAAATACATCAAGCATCTACTGAAAGAGCTACAGCAATATTTAACAACAACAGTCATAGTAGGGGACCTCAACACCCCACTGTCTCAACTTGACAGATCATCCAGGCAGAAAATCAATAACGACATGAGGGAGCTAAATGAGGAGGTAGATAAACTAGAACTATTGGACATTTTCAGAGTCATTCATTCCAAGAAACTGGAATACACATTTCACTCAAGTCCACATGGGTCTTTCTCAAGGATAGACCATATGTTAGGCTACAAAGACAGCATCTGCAAATTCAAGAGCATTGAAACCATCCCAAGCATCGTCTCAGACCACAGTGGAATTAAACTAACACTAAACAATCAACAAAAGATTAGTAATAGTCCCAAAATGTGGAAGCTCAACAGTACACTCCTTAACAACTACTGGGTCAAGAAGAAATAAAGGAAGAAATCAAAATGTTTCAAGAGTTCAGTGAAAATAAAGACACAAACTAACAAAATATTTGAGACACAGCTAAGGCAGTACTGAGAGGGAAATTAATAGCCATACAAGCACACAGTAGGAAACAAGAAAAAGCACAAATAAACAGCCTGATTGCACATCTTAAAGACCTAGAAGAACAACAACAACAAAGGAACCCTAAAGCAACCAGAAGGACAGAAATCACTAAAGTTAGGGCAGAAATCAATATCATTGAAAATAAGAAAACCATACAAAAGATCAAAGAAAGTAAATGTTGATTCTTCGAAAGAGTGAACAAAATCGACAAAACTTTAACCAGACTCACAAAACAAAAAAGGGAGAAGACCCAAATAAATTGGATCATAAATGAAAGAGGAAATATCACAACAGACAACACAGAAATTCAGCATATTATACAAGACTTCTATGAACAACTATATGCCACCAAGCTAGAGAACCTGGAAGAAATGGATGATTTTCTAGATACCTACCAATATCTAAACTTAAGTAAAGATAAACTAGATAACATGAATAGGCCCATCACAACTAATGAAATTGAAGCAGTTATCAAAAACCTCCCCCAAAATAAAAGTCCTGGACCAGATGGTTTTACAAATGAATTCTACAAAATCTTCAAAGAAGAACTATTACCTCTACTTTTAAAAGTCTTCCAGAAGATTGAAAACACTGGAATACTCCTTTGCAGCTTCTATGAAGCCAACATCACCCTGATACCAAAAGCAGACAGAGACACAACCAAAAAAGAAAACTACAGACCAATATCTCTGATGAACATAGATGCGAAAATATTGAACAAAATTCTAGCCAACCAGATACAGCAGTATATCAAAAAGATTGTTCATCATGACCAAGTGGGGTTTATCCCGGGCATGCAAAGTTGGTTTAATATACGTAAATCAATCAATGTGATCCACCACATCAACAAAAGCAAGACCAAAAACCACATGGTCATATCAATAGATGCAGAGAAAGCCTTTGACAAAATACAACATCCCTTTATGATCAAAACACTACAAAAAATGGGAATAGATGGAAAATTCCTCAAGATAGTGGAGTCTATATATAGCAAACCTACAGCCAACATCATACTCAATGGTGAAAAACTGGAAGCATTTCCCCTCAGATCAGGTACTAGACAGGGCTGCTCACCATAGTGTTGGAAGTTCTTGCCATAGCAATCAGGCAGGAACAAGGAATTAAAGGGATACAGGTTGGAAGAGAAGTCAAACTCTCCCTATTTTGATGACATAATAGTATACATAAAAAACCTAAGGAATCCAGCAAGAAGCTTTTGGAAATCATCAGGCAATATAGTAAGGTGTCAGGCTACAAAATTAACATTCAAATGTCAGTGGCATTCCTCTATGCAAACACTAAATTAGAATAAGTTGTAATCCAGAAAGCAATTCCTTTTACTACAGCAACAAAAACAATAAAATATCTAGGAATAAACCTAACCAAGGAAGTGAAAGACTTGTATACTGAAAATTATGGGTCACTACACAAGGAAATTGAAAAAGACACAAAGAAGTGGAAAGATATTCCATGTTCATGGGTTGGAAGAATTAACATCATCAAAATGAAGATACTACCTATAAATTTTAGGTATCTATAAATTTAATGCTATCCCCTTCAAGATCCCAACCACATTTTTTAGGAGAATAGAACAAATGCTACAAATGTTTATCTGGAACCAGAAAAGACCTAGAATTGCCAAAACATTCTTGAGAAGAAAGAACAGAACCAGAGGCATCACACTCCCAGACTTCAAATGGTATTATAGGGCCATTGTAATTAAAACTGCTTGGTACTGGAACATAAATAGACACACTGACCAGTGGAATAGAACTGAGAGCCCAGAAGTAAGACCCAACACCTATGGTCATCTAATCTTTGACAAAGGTGCCCAGACTATTAAATGAGGAAAGCAGAGTCTCTTCAACAAATGGTGTTGGAAAAATGGGTTGAAACATGCAGAAGAATGAAACTGAAACACTATATTTCGCCAAATACAAAAGTAAATTCCAAGTGGATCAAGGACTTGGATGTTAGACCAGAAACTATCAGATACTTAGAGGAAAATATTGGCAGAACTCCTTTCTGCATCAATTTAAAAGACATCTTCAATGAAACGAATCCAATTACAAAGAAGACTAAGCCAAGCACAAACCTATGGGACTACATCAAATTAAAAAGCTTCTGCACAGCAAAAGAAACCACTATCCAAACCAAGAGACCCCTCACAGAATGGGAGATCTCTACATGCCATACATCAGACAACAGGCTAATAACCAGAATATATAAAGAGTTTGCCAGACTCAACAACAAGACAAATAACCCCATTCAAAAATGGGGAGAGGACTTGGACAGAATATTCACCACAGAAGATATCCAAAAGGCCAAGGAACACATGAAAAAATGCTCCAAGTCTCTGATTGTCAGAGAAATGCAAATCAAGACAACAATGAGATACCACTTCACTCCTGTGAGAATGTCATACGTCAGAAAAGGTAACAGCAGCAAATGCTGGAGAGGGTGTGGAGTCAAAGGAACCCTCCTGCACTGCTGGTGGGAATGTCAATGGGTCCAACCTCTGTGGAGAACAGTCTGGAGAACTCTCAGAAGGCTAGAAATGGACCTACCCTATGACCCTGCAATTCCCCTCCTGGGGATATATCCTAAGGAACCCAACACATCCATCCAAAAAGATCTGTGTACACATATGTTCTTGGCAGCACAATTTGTAATAGCCAAAACCTGGAAGCAGCCCAGGTGTCCAACAACAGATGAGTGGTACATATACATAATGGAATACTACTCAGCTATTAAAAATGGTGACTTCACCATTTTCAGCCGATCTTCGATGGCCCTTGAAAAATTCATGTTAAGTGAAATAAGTCAGAAACAGAAGGATGAATATGGGATGATCTCAGTCTCAGGCGGAAGTTGAAAAACAAGATCAGAAAAGAAAACACAGGTAGAACCTGAACTGGAATTGGCGTATTGCACCAAAATAAATGACTCTGAGGGGTGCGTGAGGGGGAGAATACAGGTCCAGGAAGGATGGCAGAGGACCTAGTGGGGGTTGTGTTGTTATGTGGAAAACTGAGAAATGTTATGCATGTACAAACTATTGTATTTACTGTCAAATGTAAAACATTAATTCCCCAATAATGAAATTAAAAAAATGCATGTCCAAATTTCTGCATGTAAATAAAAACAGGTTTGGAGTGGAGGTTTGCCAGGGCAGGTAATTTCCATAAAAATTAATATTCCTGACTTTACTGGAACTAAATAATTAAGAAAGTATATTACAATAATAAAATTATCAACCAAGTTTTGACAAGCAGCCCTGTGCTTGTAAATGAAATTTATTTAGGTGCCACTCAAAACACTGTAATGAAGAGGTACAGAGTGCATTACCAGATGGTTCCTGTTCAGTGTCTATTTCCTTTTGAGAACAAGGGCCTTGAATGGGCACTAACCAGCACCTGAAGCAGCCTGTCACCCCAAGCTGCCAAAACAATACCATACCCCAAACCATGCACCAGAGCTGCCCTCTCCGGACCCTTCTTCTTCTTCTTCTTCTTCTTCTTCTTCTTCTTCTTCTTCTCCTTCTTCTTCTTCTTCTTCTTCTTCTTCTTCTTCTTCTTCTTCTTCTTCTTCTTCTTCTTCTTCTTCTTCTTCTTCTTCTTCTTCTTCCTCTTCTTCTTCTTCTTCTTCTTCTTCTTCTTCTTCTCCTCCTCCTCCTCCTCCTCCTCCTCCTCCTCCTCCTCCTCCTCCTCCTCCTCCTCCTCCTCCTCCTCCTTCTTCTTCTTCTAGCGTTTGCCCTTCTTCCGTAGCCAGTCAACAGCGTCAGGTTGAGCCTGATGTCAAGTTTCGAGACCTCCTTTGAATCTGGAGAGGTGGCAGTCGTTGACTATGTGGGTCATAGTCTGTCTGTAGCCGCAGGGGCAGTTCGGGTCGTCTCTGGCTCCCCAGCGATGGAACATAGCGGCGCACCGGCCATGGCCTGTTCGATAGCGATTGAGGAGGGCCCAATCATAAGGTGCTAGGTCAAAGCCGGGTTGACTCTCGCAGGGGTCTGTGATGAGGTGTTTGTTCTTTACCTCAGCTGACTGCCAACTCTGTTTCCAAGAGTCTGGAACAGAGAAGTTCAGTGTAGGCGTAGGGGACCAGATTGGGTGACGAGACATCAAGCGTTGGACAGGGTGGACTCGAAGAGCAGGACCAACAGCTTGAAAGCTGTCAGGAGCTTGTTGCTGGCTTTGAAAGTGACTGGGATCCATGTGGATTCAGTCGGCTAGGAAGGATCGTCAGTTTCCCCAATGAATGGGTACTCGCGGGACGCACTACGGGAAGGTCGATCCAATGCATCCGGACCATACAACCTGGCCACAGACAGGACGGCCCAGGGCTGGCTTCAACCAAATGAGAACGAGAGGACAGCCACTGGGAGAATTCTGGGGGTTAGAGGCATGGGGGCCTCTAAATAAGGGAAGAAGTCCATCAAGACGGCCGGCTGCACTGTGGGGGCTAAGTTTCTGCTCCAGCGGCAGTGGCTCTTCAAGGTAAGATACCTTAGCTGGGCGGGGTGCCGGCTGTCAGAGCACTGCGCTGCAGGGAGTTTGCAATGCTGTGCTGCCTTCCTTCTGTCTGTCTCTTTGCACCACCCCTCCTCTCTTCCTCTCTTCCTCTCCTTTTCTCTCTCTTAGAAAAAGTTGACCCTGGGCAACCACATATAAAAACTGTGTGGTTCTTTATTCTAAGAGAAATGTGTGGCTTCCCTGGCCATAGGCCTCAGGAGCCTAAGGCAGGAGCAGAGGATGGTCTAACTGTCTCTGAGCCTCAGAGATGCCGTGGGAGTCAGCCCAGGTGACACAGGAGTCGGGAGGTGCGCTAGCTGTCCGGATGTGTTTTTCCAAAGGACCATGGGCAGGGCAGTGCAAGCAGCTGGCCTTCAGAGAGCAGGCTGGGTGGTGGCTCACAGGACTGGTGTGCCCAGAAGCAGTCCCCGGCTCTGCCATGTGCCCAGGGCTAAGGAGAACTGTGAGAAAAAAATGAGGAAAATGGGGGACTGGTGGTGGAACCCCTGGTTGAACACACACATTACAGTGTGCAAGGACCTGGGTTCAAGCCCTTGGTCCCCACCTGCAGGGGGAAAGCTTTGAGAGTGGTGAAGCAGGGCTACAGGTGTCTCTCTGTCTCTCTCCTTCTCTGTTGGGTGGTACGCCAGCTTCCCCCTGCTTAAAGCCCCTGCTTAACGCCAGATGCCGGGACAGCCTGAGGGTGCTTCTTCCCGAGCAAGTGCTCTCTGGGTTGGAGAGAACTCGACAGGAGCCAACCTAGGCTGCTGCGTGGGAGAGGGATCAGGGACTCGTGCTGGGCTAGCCTCGCAGGGGAGAGACTATGGGACTCTGGGACTCTCTCGGAGCTGGAAGGCAATTCCATGTGTGTTTAATCAGAAGAACAGCTGTATTTATACTCGCCAAGTAGGGTGGAAACAGGATGTGACGTAGAGAGGGTGGAGCGAAACTTAGTCTCTTTTCTTTTTTTTTCTTTATTTTATTTTATTTTTTAATTTATTTCTTTATTGGGGAATTAATGTTTTACATTCAACAGTAAATACAATAGTTTGTACATGCATAACATTCCCCAGTTTCCCATTAAACAATACAACCCCACTATGTCATTTATCATCCTTCATGGACCTGTATTCTCCCCACCCACCCACCCCAGAGTCTTTTACTTTGGTGCAATACGCCAATTCCATTTCAGGTTCAAAAAGAGAGTACAAACTAGTGGTGGAAATCAGGGTGTGACTGGGAGAGGGGGTGGAGCAAAAGGAGAGTGTGAACCAGTGGGGATTAAACCAGTGCCCTGCAGGCAGGGCGGTTCTTAAGTAACAGTGGTTATGTAAACAGTGAGCATTAAGCAGGGGGAAGCTGGCGTACTTCCCAACACTTCTCTATCTTCCCCTCCCATCTCGATTTCTCTCTGCCTCCATCTAATAATAAATAAATATAAGAACATTTTATAAAGAAAACTAAGTAAGTGGCCGGGTGGTGGCACGCCTGTTTGAGCGCACATGTCACAATGCGCAAGGACCCAGTTCAAGCCCCCAGACCCCACCTGCAGGGGCAAAGTTTATAGCAAGTGGTGAAGCAGGGCTGCAGGTGTCTCTCTGTCTCTCTCCCTCTCTCCCACCCCCTTCCCTCTTGATTTCTGACTGTCTCTATCCAATAAATAAAGATCATAAAAAAAAAATTTTAAAGAGAGAAGAAAAGAAAACAGAAAAAATAATAAGGAGAATGAGCACACGTGCTTCTCCGACGTGTCGCGCCCCAGCGTGGGCCCCTGGCCAGCAGCTCCTTTCCTGAGCTCACCCCTGCTGCCCACGGCACCTTCCTCCCTGGAGCTCCATGGGCTTTAGCTCTGTGCACGGCAGGGTCTGGCCTTCTCCTCTATCAGCTTGCCTGTCGCACTGGCCGGGCCCCTAGTCACCCCAGTCACCTCTTGAGAGGCCTGTTTGTAAACACAGTCACACTCCCCATTCCAGGCAGCAGGAAGGGGCCGGAGGCTGAGGACAGGAGGAGGGACTGAGTGGGGGAAGGGGTTCCAGGTGGGATTCAGTGAAGGAGTCAGAGAGCGTTGGGTTCCACATGCACTCTTCCTGTAAGCGGGGAGACAGTGGGCGCAGGAGGCCTGAAGGACTTAGCTGGAGCCAGGAGAGGCCTCGGCCATAGGTGTACAGGCCTGGCGCTGGACAGGATCCCCAGTGCCACATGGGGAGGCCACAGTAACAGGGGAATCCCGTGGATGATGGAGTAGTCTCTTTCTTTCCCAAAGAAATAAAGGGAAAAAATGCCCCAGAAATAGTAGCTTCACATATCAGCAAGGCCCAGGCGTTAGCAAAAGAAGGAGAAATCAGCTGTGACAAAGCTGGTCGAGGGAACAAGAAAATACGTCAAGGACAAAGCGAGACAGGCTGCAACCTACCATGCCGAGATGTGGACAGAGATGTGGACATGAACGTGGACGTGGACAGGAGACGTGGACATGAACATGAACAGAGATGGATGTGGACAGAGACGTGGACATGAACGTGGACGTGGGCAGGAGACGTGGACATGAACATGGACGGAGATGAATGTGGACAGAGACGTGGACATGAACGTGGACATGGACAGGAGACGTGGACATGAACATGGACGGAGATGAATGTGGACAGAGACGTGGACATGAACGTGGACGTGGACAGGAGACGTGGACATGAACATGGACGGAGATGGATGTGGACAGAGACATGGACATGAACGTGGACGTGGACAGGAGACGTGGACATGAACATGGACGGAGATGGATGTGGACAGAGACGTGGACATGAACATGGACGTGGACAGGAGACGTGGACATGAACATGGACGGAGATGGATGTGGACAGAGACGTGGACATGAACGTGGACGTGGACAGGAGACGTGGACATGAAAATGGACAGGAGACAGATGTAGACGGAGACGTGGATATTAACGTGGACGTGGACAGGAGACGTGGACATGAACATGGACGGAGATGGATGTGGACAGAGACGTGGACATGAACGTGGACGTGGACAGGAGACGTGGACATGAACATGGACGGAGATGGATGTGGACAGAGATGTGGACATGAACATGGACATGGACAGGAGACGTGGACATGAACATGGACGGGAGACAGATGTAGACAGAGACGTGGATATGAACGTGGACGTGGACAGGAGACATGAACATGGACAGAGATGGATATGGACAGAGACGTGGATATGAATGTGGACGTGGACGGGAGCTGTGGATGTGGACAGAAGACGGCGCTCATGGGCAGGACAACGAGACCTGCCGGAGAACACAGGTGCCCACATGTATAAGTGACCCGGCGCCAGGAAACGAGCCACGGGCAGCCCCATCCTGTCCTCACCGGCCTCGCCTTCACCGCTTGGGCTCCAGCATGCCTCGTCTTGACGGCCCAGAGTGTGCCCTGGCATGGTGCTTGGCCAAGCTCGGTGACAGGCACTGGGCGGGGGCCAAAGGAGAGTGACACCCCCGGGGGGAGGTGTGGGCGGCAGGCTGTCTTGCAGAAGCTGCTGAGCAGGGGGTCTGTGGACACTTGTGCTGGCCAGTGTCCTTGGTGGCAGGTTCGATCAACAGACACCAGCTCTGGAGGCCCAGAGGACAGAAGCTCCCTCCCCGTGTCCCACTGAGCCCCCTGCTCTCAACCCTTCTCTGTGTAAACGCCAAGACGCTGGGGTTCCGGGTGGAGGGTGAAATGTTTTTATTCTGAGACATAAGTCTGCCATCTTCTCAGGTTTCTGAAAAAAACAACTCATCCTCCTCAAACTCATCCTATTATGATTATGATTATGATTATGATTATGATTAATAATATCATCATCATTTATGCAATAGATAGAGATAGCCAGAAACTGAGAGGAAAGAGACAGAGAAAGAGGGAGAGGGACCAGGCGGTGGCGCACCTGGTTGAGCGCACATGTTACAGTGCACAAGGACCCAGGTTCAAGCCCCCAGTTCCCACTTGCAGGGGGGAAGCTTTATAAATGGCAAAGCAGGGCTGCAGGTGTCTCTCTGCCTCTCTCCCTCTCTAGTCTCCCTTTCTTCTAAATCTCTTTCCAACTCTATCCAATAATAAATAAGTAATATTAAAATATATATTTTTAGCAAGAGGGAGCTCGGCCAGGTGCCCCCTCATTCTTGTTTCCTGACGGGTTTGCTGTCCTCTGCATTTGCTGGCCGCTGTGTCTCTGATCTCCGTGAGCAGAGACGGGTAGCAGGTGCCCCCCTCACGCCACCCTCCCAGCAGCAGTGAACACACCCAGGCTGGAATTTGGTCTCTAACGTCCATTGTCTGCCAAGGGAAGATGGGCTTGCTGGAGAGATGTCTGGCCTCAGGGCTGGAGAGAAGCAGGAGGTCATTCCAGAGCCTACTGCATGCCAGAAAAAAATGATACCGATTCAAGCTTACAAAACCAACAGGGCCTGTCTAGAGGTGGAAGGGGCAGCTCTAAGGGCAAGTCATGTCCCCAGACTTGGGGCTGTTTGAGCAGCAAAGCGGACACGTGGTGGGAGTGGGGGGTTCTAGTCCATGGCAGGAGCCCAGACAGACAGAAGCCAACAAGCTGATCCACAGGAGCAAAGGAAAAAGCTCTTTCCTTCCAAATAGCAAAGGGCACCTAAGGGAGGAGAGATGGTGTCAGACCGTGCTGAGGAGGCCTCACAGAAACGGCTCTCAGAGAGGGTCCCGGGTGGCGGCACATCTGGTTAAATGCACTTATCACCAAGCGCAAGGGTCCAGGTTCGGTCCCCCTCTTCTCACCCACGCTTCGGGAGCGGTGACGCAGGTCTGCAGGTGTCTCTCTCTCTCTCCCTCTCTCTATCTCCCCCTCCTCTCTCAATTTCTCTCTGTCCTGATAAAAATTAGAAAAAAGAAGAAACAAATGGGGGGGTGGCCTTATCATGAGACCACGTAGACACTCCGGGAATACTGTGCACCTGTTTGTATTTCATACTCGAGTTTGGGTAAACAGATCTCGGTCCCTCTTCAAAAGCGTCTGAGCAGCAGATTTCAGGACATGGAGTATATGTTCCTGGGATCTTGTCTTTTTTCCCTAGAGACAGAAAGGCAACGTGTTGGAGTGCTTCAAGTGGGGACGGGGGCCTGACTCCCTCTGGGTCTCACGGGGTGAAGTAAAGTATTACGCGCCAGCTCTTTCCTGTGACCTGACGAGTCCAGTAATCTGACCTGTAATAATAAAATTTCAATTAAAAACATTTTTGTCCAAATATATATTCACCGCACCCAGAAGGGTCTGAGTGCTCAGCCGTAGGGAATGGATTTGCTTGGGGTCACCCACCGACCCGACTACTAAGAAGTCGCTGCCTACAGGGGTCATAGAAACTGACTCTGAGGCCAGCTGGTGGGGCATCTGTCCAGTGCACGTTCCCATGCACAATACCTGGTTCAAGCCCGCGGTCCCCACCATAAGAGGAAAAGCTTCGTGAGTAACAAAGCAGTACTGCAGTCATCTCTCTGTCTCTCTCGCCTCCATCTCTTTCCCTGTCAGTCAGTTTCTCTCTATCCTATCCAATGAAAAAAGAATTAAAAGAAAAGCTTTAAAAAAAAAGTCTGTGGAAGATTGTGACGACTTGCATAAAAGGAAGGTAAAGCAACCTATGTATTCTTTACATAAAAGTCTTCAGTTTTTAAAGTTTAAATTAAAAATAAAACTACCAAAAGAAAAAAAAAGCACAGGTGAGCTTTGCTGGTGAAAATGCCAGTGAGGTTTTTCTCTTCTTTCTCTGTCTGGACTTGCCAGAAGCCTGCTGATGTGCACGCCCGGTTGTTTAAAGGATAAACAAAATGAAGTCATTTCTGTCAAGGAACTGGACCGGGGACTAAGGTAAACTGAGTCTCAGGACCTGTGAACAGACAGCAAGAAGTCACAGTGGAGCGACTCAGAGTGGGCAGCAAGCAGCCCTCCTAAACGTGAGAGGAACACGCCAAGATGCAGGGTGCGAGCTGTGAACACCTGGGTCTGGGGGGCACTGGAGGTGGGTGAGGGACAGCGCACCTCCTGGGAGCCGTGCGGCCACTCCCCGCACAGCAGCAGAGGCAGCAAGGCACAAGGCAGGGAGGTGGGGCTGTCGGGAAAGAAGGGGAGTCCATGCGAGACTCTGCATTGCCTCAGAGAGTCCATGGAACTGAAATAAACCTTGTGGTGATCAATGGCAGTCCCCCAGGACTGAGTGAGAATATGGGGGTGGCAGGAAGCTGAACCGCCATGTGGGGGTGGGTGGGTGGGTGGGTGAGGGGTCAGGGACGCTGAGACCTGGAGTTCTGGCAGAAGGAACCGGACAGGCGGCAGTTTGCAGGGACACAGCCCTGCAGAAATGGGTTCACTGCACAGAGGAGGGGCAGGCAGAGCTGGGGGGCAGGAGGGCTGCAGAGGACTTGATCCACAGCCAACAGCGTTCTGAGAGAGCGATAATGGCACCCGGAGACACTGGGTGATTAAAATATCTCTTCAAATGGAGAGGTTGTGGAGAAATGGGACTCTGCCCCTCTGCTGGTGGGAATGCAGCTGGGGCAGCCCCTGTGGAGACTGTGTGGAGAGTCCTTAAACAAAAAATAAAATAAATGGCATCACCTTATGACCCAGCAATCCCACTCTCAGGCATTTACCCAACAGACACTCAAACACTAATCAGAAGGGACGCGTGACCCTGTGCTCACAGCTGCACTGTTGACGGCAGCCAGAGTGTGGAAGCAGCCTAGGTGCCCCTCTTCAGACGACTGGATAAAGAAGTTACGGATACAGACTCCATGGAGTACTACTCTGCAGACAAACAAAAAGGTGATGCTGTGTCCTTTGGGACAAAATGGATGGAACTGGAGGTGATGGTGCTTAGTGAAATAAGTAAAGAGAAGAAAGACGGCTGCCAGATGTGGAAACTAGAGAACTCGGACGCATGAGCTTACAGGAAGGGAGGAAGAAAGAAAGAAAGAAAGAAAGAAAGGAAGGAAGGAAGGAAGAAAGAAGAGAAGAGAAGAGAAGAGAAGAGAAGAGAAGAGAAGAGAAGAGAAGAGAAGAGAAGAGAAGAGAAGAAAAGAAAAGAGAAAAAGGAAAAAGAAAAGGTAGCTGGGGGTCGGGCGGTGGCACAGCGGGTTAAGCACAGGTGGTGCAAAGTGCAAGGACCCGAGTAAGAATCCCAGTTCGAGGCACCGGCTCCCCATCTGCAGCAGGGTCACTTCACAGGCGGTGAAGCAGGTCTGCAGGTGTCTGTCTTTCTCTCCCCCTCTCTGTCTTCCCCTCCTCTCTCCATTTCTCTCTGTCCTAGCCAACAATGAACAACATCAACAATGGCAATAATAATAACCACAACGAGGCTACAGCAACAAGGGCAACAAAAGGGGGAAAATGGCCTCCAGGAGCGGTGGATTCATGGTGCAGGCACCGAGCCCAGCAATAACCCTGGAGGAGGAAAAAAAAAAAGGCAGCTTAGAACTTTTGTTCTAAGAGAACTCTGGTGTTGATCTTTGGGAGGTGGGAGGGTGTGGGCACAGAGCTCTGGCGGTGGCTGTGGGGTGGGACCAGACCCTGCAACCTTACAGTCTTGTGCGAGGAGGACAGGGCTTCACGTTGGCTTTGGCTTGGCTTTGCCCCCAGGGTTCCCGCTGGGGCTCAGTGCCCACGGGAACACACCGCTCTGGGCGACCCTTCCGTTTCCTCCTGTCCTGAGTGTGGGAGACAGAGAAGGTGAGAGACAGAGATTAGAAGACACTTTTTCTGAGTAGGGATCGAAGGATGTGCTCTTCTAGAAAGCTTCCCCTGCAGGTGGCTTGCCCCTGTCCTCACTCAGGATAGCCTCTCCCAGGTGTGCACTGTCAGCTGCCCACACCGTCAGATATTCACATAGTCAGTCCCCACGTGTGCTCAATCCCAACTGTGCTTGTAAATCCACCCCATCGACACATCCCTGCGTTGGCAGCCCCTGTGGCCATCGCCAACCCACACAGACAGCTGAAAGCACAGGGCTGGGGGACGGTGGGGTACAGTGACTTCCGTGTGAGGTGTCCAGAAAGCTGTATGGTAGGCATCAGGTGGCGTCCCCAGATCTTCTGTCCACACCCACGTCACAGCCATCACTCCATCAGACCCAGCACGGCCTGCATGGCAGTCTGTTTCGGCTGCCAGAGTGGCGTTCCTTTTCATCTGACCGTCACCCCATGCTATGGCCCTAAAGTAACCCACAAGTGCAGCGTGGGGGCAGGGGCGGCCCCTGCAGATGTGCTGGCAGCAGTGAGCCAGCAGGGCGGAGGAGCTGCGTGTCCCAGCAACTGTGAATGAGCTGGCTAATAGCTGTCTCTCCCCTTGACTTGCATCCAGTGCCCGAGACCCCCTCCTCTTCCCCCTTTGCAGCAGGGGGAAGTATCACACACGTAGGAGGCCTTGTCTCATTCCCAGGCTCGGCATAAAAGAAGTCACGGGAGTCACAGGGTAGGGTGCAGGCCTTAACATGAGTGAGGCCCAGGCTTGAGCCCTGGTTCCCTATGGAAATACTCAGGGCACCAGGAGAAACTCTGATGTGGTAGTTTCACTTCCTTTATCTCTTTGGATCAAAACAATTGTTCTAAGAGTGATGAGATCATGCCTGCATGAGGCCACAGCTCCATAAATAAAAGAAAAAAGCGGAACGTCACAGCCTGCATGTCTGAGTGCCCGACACACCATTCCATCCCACTGCTCCAGCCCCCCTGGGCAGTGCTGTCTTGCTCAGGAGTCCCTGCCCTGTGCACTCACTGCACACGCTGCCACCACACCCCAGCTTCTCCAGAGCAGGGGAGGAGGGAGGAGAGGAGGGAGGGAAAGAGAGAGAGAGAGGAGGGTGAGAGTCCACTCAGACTACGCTCCTGGTCAGCCTTTGCCTGGTCCAGCGAACCTGGGGCGCTTTCTGCTGGGCCGTGGCTCTGTTCTGTCTCCTGGTCCACACGTGAGCAGCAGGAGACCTGGAGTCTGTTCTTCCTCCAGCACACAGGCGGGGCAGGGTGGGCCTCTCCCGGTCAGGACACGTCTTCAGCGGGGGCCTCTGCCATAGCTCCCCACCTGCATTGCTAGGAATGCTCCCCCAAGCCCCCCAGAAGGTAGGAGAAACGAGGTGGGCTTCACGGCAGCGGCCCGTGGCCACCGGGTCTCTGTGACCCAGGAGGCCCCTGCAGAGACCTGCTGACTTCTCTCTGGGGGAAGCTGACCCCTCAGTAAAGGCCTGGCAGTGAGGGCCAGAGAAGAGAGCAGCTGAAGGCCGGACCAGAACGATTTGAAGGAATGAGGACAGCAAATCGGAATTTGTTGGGACTTAAATCACTAACGACAAAGAAGGGTTTGCAAAAATGTTCCCAGCGGGTCTGGCAAAGGGGAGGGATGTCAGGGTGAGGGCAGGAGAGGAGGGTTGAGAGCCGCGGGGGACAGTGGCCACAGTGCTCCCCAAAGTGGGGGCCACAGCAGTTCTGCCCCAGAGGAATGTGCTTTGATGGACGCCAGACCCCGCTGCTGTGAAAGTCCACTCACACCCCCAGAGCGGGTCAGAGCCCCTACCCTGCTGGACACAGCCTGGCCGGAGGAGCGGGGTGATTTGCAGCACCTGGAGTTGCACTGTGACCTAACACCTGTGCCACCGGTGACCTGCACCACATGCAAGCAGAACAGACATGCTGTGTGAGTGTGAGTGTGTGAGTGTGTGTGTGAGTGTGTGTGAGTGTGTGTGTGTGATTGTGTGAGTGTGTGTGTGAGTGTGTGTGAGTGTGTGTGTGTGAGTGTGTGTGTGTGTGAGTGTGTGTGTGTGATTGTGTGAGTGTGTGTGTGAGTGTGTGTGTGTGAGTGTGTGTGTGTGAGTGTGTGTGAGTGAGTGTGTGTGTGTGAGTGTGTGAGTGTGTGTGTGAGTGTGTGTGAGTGTGTGTGTGTGTGAGTGTGTGTGTGTGAGTGAGTGTGAGTGTGATTGTGTGTGAGTGTGTGTGTGAGTGTGTGTGTGTGATTGTGTGTGAGTGATTGTGTGAGTGTGTGTGAGTGTGTGTGTGTGTGAGAGTGAGTGTGTGTGTGAGTGTGTATGAGTGTGTGTGTGAGTGTGTGCGTGATTGTGTGTGTGAGTGTGAGTGTGTGAGTGTGTGTGTGGGTGTGTATGTGGGTGTGGGTGTGAGTGGTGTGAGTTTGTATGAGTGTGTGTGTATGAGTGTGTATGAGTGTGTATGAGTGTGTGTGAGTGTGTGTGTGAGTGTGTGTGTGAGTGTGGGTGTGGGTGTGGGTGTGTGTGAGTGTGAGTGTGTGTGAGTGTGTATGTGGGGGTGTGTGTGAGTGTGTGTGTGTGTGAGTGTGTGTGTATGAGTGTGTGTGAGTGTGAGTGTGTGTGTGTGTGAGTGAGTGTGTATGAGTGTGTGTGAGTGTGAGTGTGTGTGTGTGAGTGTGTGAGTGTGTGTGTGTTGGGGTGATCCTGGGATCCAGTCCCCGTGACACGATAAACCTACCTCTCAGTCTGCCCACCCCACCCCCACACTCCAGGGCTTTGCACCAGGAGTGGGGGCTCTTTTCTTGACCTGAACCCCAAGAACATGCTGATGATTCAGGAGAGGGGGGGTTCTCACTGCTGCTGTGGGATGCTGACTTCCGGCCTCACCACATCAGGGGCTCCCCACATCCCCCCGGAAGCTTCTCGGGCTGAAAGTGGGCCTGTCTCACTTTGCACGTCTGCTGGGCGCCAGGAGCTGAGTCCAGGACACCTTTTTTTCCAGAATATGAAACCCAATCTCCCCACACTGACTGCGTGGTTTAAAAAGGGCAATGTGGTTCGTAATCCACATTTATTGCAGACGTTTAAGCCGCGTGTCCCGTATAAATATGGCTACGGAGTTGCCTCAGTTATTAAATCCTTATTGCTTATAAAAGGGGCGGCCGGAAGTGTGTAACCTGCCAAAGAGGATGGGGGTGGGGGCTGTGGATGTGATGGGGGGCCGGTGGGAGGGGGGCCAGCTGGCCTGGGACTTTGCTCCCTTTTCTTTGCTTTGCCTCCCAGTAGGCCTCCTTGGGTGTGACTCAGCTCAAAGCACACCCCCCTACACATGGCAAGCGACATTTTGCCTTTCGACTAATTAAAATGGAACCCCACTCTTGAAAGAAATGGGTTGAAAGTGTCTCCCCGCCCCTGTATTTCTGCCACACAGCTGAGACCAGATGAAAAACCAGAGCTTCCACAAGGTCAGGGTTCAAAGCCGCTTCGGCTCACAGCGCACAGGCCATGCTGGGCCCGCCTTGTGGGGTGTGTGTTCTGATTAACAAGGCGGCTCCCCCACACACACACTGTCTGCTCCTGGGGGCTCACTGTCCCCACATGGTGAACACCTGTCCTATCCAGGGGAGCCCTGAAGGCAGCTCAGAACAGTGGGGCAGAGACACTTCCCACCAGAGCGAGCTCCCTTGAAGGCCAGTGCGTGGTCCGTTGGGATCAGGGCCGCTGAGTGGAATGAGGGAAGGGACATCCTAACAAGGAGAGTGTTTGATGGCCGTCACCTCTGAGAACAGGTGGAGACTTTCAGACACACACACAGTTTATTTTTTTTGCACATAATGAGATGCCCCTGCCAGGACCCTCACCAATGCAACACTGTTCCTGTCCCTTGCAGATTTCAGGGTCAATAACCCCAAAACAACCTCAAACAGGGAGCATTTTCCTTTCCCGGGCTCGGGGCTGAGCCTCGAACCCCAAGGTGACTTCTGTCAAAGCTGGTCCCCATCTGTCGCCTGCTGTCACTTCTCCCAGAGACGAAGGGCCAATGTCCCTCTAACTGCAGGCAGTAAGAAGACCCACAGAGAGTGCCTGCCCGCCCGGACGTGGGGACCTTCCGGCGTGATGACACGATAGAGACAGTCGTCCCCTGAGTGGCAGTGCCTCTGATATTTGGAAAAGTGTCATGTTTTCTTTACAGGGAAACCTGTCAGGGTCTTACTAGCAAAAAAAAAAAAACTCGGCACTTCCCACCATTGTGATTTCCTGGTTTGCAACAAAATGTCACCTAGGCTCATGACAGGTTTTTGTTTGGCTTGCAGCCTGTATGCACTGGAAACATTCACGTGGAGCAGAAAGAGAGAGAGAGAGAGAGAGGCCAGCAGCAGCTGCTGGCCTCTGTCCTGGTCACCGTGGCGGACCAGCAGGTCCCGGGCAGGGGAGAGGGCAGTGCAGTCTTGCTCAGGCTGGACCCAAGCTTCTAGCATCCCTGTGCTCTTTGCAAAGCCGCCAGAAGAAAGACATGTGATCGTTGTGCACAGCTGCTCTTAAGAGACATCCAGGAGGGAGCAGAGCAAGTTTTAAAATCCGCCGTCTGCCACCGCACGGCCGCACCGAAAGGGAACAGAGTAGATGGTTCCATGCAGCGGCCAGCTTTGCATGTCTCATGGAGACTCGTAGATATGATCCAGTTGCTGCCCCTGGTCCAGTTTAATCTCCTCCTGGACAACATGCATCTGTCACACACAGTCACATGCATGCACATGCATGCACACGCACGCACACACACACACGCACACGCACACCATTCCTGGGTGTCAGTCTTAGAGCACAGAGCAGGATCTAAACCTAATAAATAGTGGTTTAGGTGACAGAGAGAGAGTGAAACTGGAGTAAATGCAGAATCCATGAGAGATATGTTTTTTTTTTTCCTCTTGGCTTCTTTGAAGACCTAAAATAAGAAGAAACTGTCTCTATTTAATTCCTCTGTCTGGCCAGACAGAAGTGCAGACATTTAAATTCAGTCTTTTTTTCCCCCTCCGTTGTTGTTGCGAATTCAGCACATGAAAAGGCAAAGCCTATACAATTCAGTGGAAATCACCAAGTGATGTTGTGAATAACCAGTGTTCCCTTCGAGGATCTGCCTCGAGCCAGGGGAGGCACTAAACTGTTTGGTTAAAGGAACAAGTCGAGTCTTATCCCAGGGATGACAAGTGGAGGAAAAATCAGACCTCGTGACTCTGCTTTCCCGGTCCTTTGGCACTTGGGGCTGGAGCCGAGTGAAAAATAGACATGAAACAATAACGTAACAGAGGAGGGCTTCTCTCTCTGGCTGGGCCCAGCAGGGTTTTCGGGCCACCTTGGAAAACGCAATTTCTGGCTCAGCGCTCAAGGGACAGGTAGGGCCGAGGCTACGCAGAGGCACAGACTCCCCTCTGCAAAGACATCTCGTTTGGTGCCAACGGAGTCTGGGGTCTGAATTGAGTCTGTCCTTATAAGTCTGGAATAATTGCCACTCAGCCCAGCCCTGCTGCAGTGGCTCTGTGGTTAGGGCAGAAGGTGAGGTATTCTCTCTTTTTCTCCCCACTCTCTGTGGGCAAGCACAAAGGCCTTGGGACAGGAGATGCAAATTTGCATCCATGGGTGTAGAAAGGACGGCTAGGACAGAGGCTCTACAAGGTCCTGCCTCTGGGTTTTGGAGACCAGACCTTTCTGCCAAGCTGCCACTGAATGGGGAAGAGCAAGTAGAGAATCCTGACTTGGTTCGTGCTTTGGGGCTTGCTCTCAGTAGCTGGTCTGTCTGCAGTTTTGTGTGGCTTTGTACCATCGTTGTCCAAATAGAATTGCTTTGCCCAGCGATCACGGGCCAGCTGCTGGCTGCGTCCTCATCCTGGGGAGGAAGACTGCTGGCATGGTCTGCAGACAGTAGTAGTGGCGTGTCTGGCAAGGCAACAAGGGTGCTTGTATGAGCATCATGACAAGGCCAGCTGGGGCGGGGGTGGGGGGCACCTTTTATTTCCACTCAGAGGGGAGCAGGCCAGCCATTCGATGGAGGGACAGTGTTCCTGGCACCGCCAGAGAGGTGTTGGCACAGAGCAGCTGCAAGGAGGAAGTAACTTCTGCAGTGTGTATGCGCCGTGCGGGGAGACGCTTGGGGAACGCATTCCCTGTCTGCAGCCATCTGCAGAGCCAGAGTGCTGCTTTGGAAGGGGACGAAGGGGACAGGACAGTTGACCCCTGCCTTAGCTGGAGGGGCTTTTCTAGGATGGGGGGGTATAAAAATAAAGTCCTTCCCTCTGCCTCCCACCTTGGAAATGAACCTGGCACAGTCTGCAGTGTCTTGGATCCATCTCAGCAAAAATGTGAATGTTTCTCCTGCTCAGCGCACAGCTGCATGTGTGTGTGTGTGTGTGTGTGTGTGAATGTGTGTGTGAGTGTGTGTGAATGTGTGTGTGAGTGTGGGGGTGTGAGTGTGTGTGTAAGAATGTGTGTGTGAGAGTATGTGTGTATATGAGTGTGTGTATGTGTGTGTGAGTGAGTGTGTGTGAGTGTGTGTGTCTGTTTCTGTGTGTGTCTGTGTATGAGTGTGTGTGTATAAGTGAGTGTGTGTGTGAGTGTGTGTGTCTCCGTGTGTCTGTGTGAGTGTGTGTATGAATGTGAGTGAGTGTGTATGTGTGTCTGTTTCTGTGTGTGAGTGTATCTGTGTGTGAGTGTGTCTGTGTGTGAGTGTGTCTGTGTCCGTCTGTGTGAATGTGTGTTTGGGGGTGGGGAGCAGGCAGCCTGACAGAGATCTCCATCAGGCCATGACACAACATAGTTGGGGTGTTTTCACTTAAGAACCTGAACAGCACTGGCTCGATGATACTTCACAGCAACCTGAGATCTTTCTCATCTGGGGCCCGAGTCACATTTCACAGTGATGTTTATATAATGCTTAGCTGGCGGTTCTTGCTTAAAAAAAAAAAAAAGGAAGGAAAGAAAGAAAGGAAGAAAGAATGACTGTTTCAAGGCAAGGCCTCCGTTCTAATGGGAGGGCTTTCTTTCCTGTGCATAGTAATATATCCTGCTGAAATTCCAAAGGTTTCTGGTGCATTTCAGTCACCACCTCCAGTCAGAACCATTGAGTTCAGCTATAAAAGAATATCATAAATTTAACCTGACCTAACTGGGAATTTTTAAGCAGCCAATTTTTTTTTTAATTGTGTATCTGTGTACTCCCAATGCCCATATATATATTTTCCCCTCTTGCCCGGTTCTGGAGTTCAAACTTACGTCCTGAGGTATCATTGTCTCTGTCTGGAGATGGTACAGGCTCTCAGAGATGCTGTGGAAAAGGTATGCTTGGAGAGAAAAGGCATTTCTGACCATCTTCACTGGGAGCTTGACGCTCCCAGCCCCTGAATCCCAGTGCCATTCTGATGTGCCCACCTCCAGAGTTCCTGGGAAGCGGCTGTGGGCTGCGGGGCAGTGGGCAGGAGTGCAGGCAGGGCGGTTTGGGGGGTTCCCTGCCCAAGAAGTGCCTGGGGCCACCTAGTTATGTGCCCTGTACCCAGGAGCCCAGAAGCTCTCCAGGGCAGATAGTTTCGCTCTTGCCAAGAAGTAAACTTCTGCGCTCTGGTTCAGATGTAATCAATGGTTTTGTTTTGCAGCCTTTGTAGATTGAGTCTTTGTTAAGCAAGCCTTTTTTTTCCCCCTACACCAGAGGAGATCCCTGGCCTCAGAGCGCCCCCAAAAGGCAGTCCAGGGAAGGAGTCTGGGCCCACTGACCTTTAGCTAGACAAGGAAGGTTATGCACATAACATTTGCTTGTTTGCTTTGCAAAACCAGCAGCGAGTCAGACAAGCCTGGAAAAGGCAACCGGGGACCTTCCCTGCCGGGGCCGGGGCTCCCCAGGCTTCTCAGCAGCTTTGCCCCAAGTCTGTATCTGCTGCAACCTTCACAACGCCACTGAGATGCTCAGATAATCACAGCTGGAGCTGCAGGCAGAGGGGTTAAAGGAGGGGAGAGAGCGCAAAGCCAGGGTCTGTGTTCTGGAGGTGCTGGGTGGCTGGCAGGGACCTATGCGGGATGGGGTCACCACAGAAGCACAGCTGTGGACCTGGGGCCAGGGGTCCTGTGGGTGGATTTGACAGAGAGAGAGAGAGAGTCCAGACTGGTTCACAGTGGACCTCAAACCATGTCAGCTAAAAACCAAAGAGACAAAAAAAGTGACAGCTGTGGTGAGGGCTCTGCAGGCAGTGATCGGTGCCTATGATTGATTGTCCCATCTGCCTCTCTCTGTGAGGACAAGTTCCCCTGATTTGGTGAAAATGAAAAGGACCTTAGAGAGACCAACGTGGGTTTTGAAAATGTGCAGAAACTTTTTTTTTTTTTCAAATTCCTGATTTATGTCCCTTGTTCCCATATAGAAAGTTAGCTGCTCTGCTTGGGTCTGGGAATGGGAGGGGGATGTGCCTCCTCCATCCCTACCCCTACTCCCTCCACCTGGGCTGTAGATTCAGGATCCTGGGGCTCAGGGCCCCAATCCAGCCAAGAGGTTATGGGGGGTGGGGGGGATACAGCAAGGAGTGCCTCACATGCAGATTTCTCCAGGGCAAGACCCCCTCCTTGCAGAGCTGAGCCACAGAGAAGGACAGAGGAGCAAGACCACCCCTTCAGACCCCCAGCCTCATCCCCTGAAGCTCTATGGCATGTCCTCGGATTCTAATAAAAGTTTTATGCCGGTCAGCAGTTTTCAGCCAATTTCCCATGAAGAGGCCTGTGGGTGTCGGTGGTGCATGAAAAGTTTTGGACTCTCCTGCCTTGCAGGGCCTCTGGAGCCCTGACCTGGTGGCCGGCACTTCCTGGCTGGAGGCTTGGGGCTGCCTGGACCAGACCAGCCGGGTATGGAGGCTGCTCTCTGGCTTGTCTCAGATGTCTGCTTTCACTGCAAGTGTTTTCCTGAACTGGGGGAAACGCTTTCCTTATTTCAAACTGTCTATCCAGAGAAGCTGGAATCCCTCTCTCTCTCTCTCTCTCTCTCTCTCTCTCTCTCTCTTCTTTTTGCTTTTGGAGTAAATCAAAAAAGGGGGAGGGTTGGAAGACAACAACGGGGGAGGGGCTGAGAACAGGCCAGAGTGCAGGGGACAAGGGAGAAAGAGAGAGAGAGAGAGAGAGGCGTCTTGGGCTTGGCAGCTACTGTGGAGAGGGGCAGGCCCCAGGGGGCCAGTTCTGCTTTCGGAACATGTCTCTGTCAGGCCGGGGTCAACATCTTTACGTCTTTTTTCCATTATTCAAAATAAGTATTGATGTTATGTTTTAGCTATTTAAAAGCCAGCTGCCTGGCTTGTTCGGAGCCCCATTCCTGGGCTGATTGTACGTGGTCTGCCTCTCGTCTTTCACAAAATCTAGCCTTTCAGAGCCGCGGTCTTCAAATGATATCAATCAAAATTGATGCAGTTCAAAATCCGCATGTACAGAGTCCCAGCTCACCTCATTTCGTGATAATAGTAAACCACATGTTGTGTACATGTCGAAAACACTTTTCTCCTCCTTGACTGCGTTAACCCCAGGGGCGCCCTGCTCCGGGAGGCTCACCCTGTGGGCCACAGAGCACAGTGATTAGTGGGCGCCAGCCGCGGAGACCTGGAATAATCAAACGGGGAGCGAGGTACACGCAACCCGGTGACTCGGGAGCATGGCAGGAGACGGGTGTTAACATAAACAGCCCGGGCAGCCTGTCCGGATGCCTGGCACTTTCTGACCCAACTCCTTGTCTGTCTGGGCTCAAAATACACAGCAAAAAGCGCTTCGGTGTGGCCGGGTCCTGCCCGGTGCCCACACAAGCGCTGTACCCGCAGCCAGGTGAAATGACACCTCCATCCCTAGTGAGGCTCGAAATCCCTTAGAATTCATTCCAGTCCCTCCATCCTCAGTAGGAAAAATCAAAGTGGTGACTCTCGGGGTTCCTTTCAGTGTCCCGGAGAGCTGGTCAATAGAATGCTATACCCCCCCAACACACACAATTGCACCCCCGCCTCCCAGGAAACAGCTGACAGGTAGCAGCTGCGTGAGACCGGGGTGTGCAGGCTGGTGACCTTTCAGGGGCCCGTCAGGGCAGGTGGCCCAGGTGGCTTCTAAGGGCCAAGCCTCTGCTCTCCCTGGCACCGGCCTCCCTCCCATCTCTTCTCATCCGAAGCAGAACTGCTAACCGTTCCTAGTTGCACCGTAACATTTGCTTCTGACAGGATGCATTATTTACTTCAGGTTTAATATACACTACAAATAAGATTTGCTTTCACAGAAAAAAAAATAATAAAAGAGCATTAAAAACATTTGGCAAGGGAAGGGCTGAACATTTCCCTTAATTTGTTTTGGCAACTCTGAAAAATAGAGGTCATTACACACGCCGCTCCATTCCAGAAACAAAACAAGGAACAAACAGCATAAGAAAATCAAGATATAATTAAGAATGCTGCAGTGTCCCGGGAAGGGAGAAGGCTGGGCTGCACCGGCCAGGGGCCACCGAGTGGCTGTGACAAGGGACTTAAAATTAGAGGCAAAGGCTCTAAAAGTATTTCTCCTGAAAATACTGAGAAAAAAAAAAAAAAAAAAGGACCCAGCCTCATCTCAATCTCTCAGCCTCACACAAAAGCAGCTTCATTTTCTTGTCTAGGAAATCAGCCACTTCGAAGCACCTACTCAAAGGACCCTGTCTCTCTAATGCAATCGCTTGGGTTCTGGGGAGAATGAAAGCTGCAAATTTAAACTCACTTCTGTTTGGGTCTGAGCAAATCCTCTTTCTCTCTCTCTCTCTTCCCCCCCCCCCTCTCTCTCCTTCCCTCCCTCCCTCCCTTTCTCTCCCTCTCTCTCTCTTTCTCTTCTTCTCTCTCTTCCCTCAGAAGGAGCCCAGTTGGAACAAGAGAGAGCTGTTGACAAATTAATACTTTAAGAAAATAAACGCCGATCATGCTCCACACAGAGCAACTTTATCCTGATTCATTTGTGTTGGAGACCCTCCAGCCCCTGCTCACAGGGCCCCGCAGTTTGTACGAATGTAATTTCCTAATATTTACATGAGCAGGAGTCTCGGCAGCTCAGCTCTGCCACGGTGCTAGTTCTGTGGTTTGAAAAAAAAATTTTTTTTTAAAGACAATAAAAACACAGAGAGGTAATTGTAAGCACATTTGGAAAAGCAAAAAGAAAGGATTTCTTCTCTCCTCCTCCTTGGAAGGGGCTATAAAGGTGGCCTTGGGGGCAGGCAGGCAGCGGGCCCATGGAGTCTTGAGTAACATGACACAGGGAGCACTCGCTAATGTGGCCCGGCCACCAAGCTCACTAACAAATGAGCAGCCACTGTCTGCACACGGCTCTTTTGTGTCCTGACATAATTCATCTTTGTCCATCTCCGTGGTCTTGTCATCTCCTGCCTTTATTTATATCGAACATTAGACACTTGCATGTCTGTCTGATTTAATAAATGGGGGGGAGAAATGCAGTTGTAATGTGTCGCTTTGTTCCTTGAATATTAAAAAAATAACCTTTCATTTTAATGAGATTTCCCCCCATCAGTTTACACAATTTTCCAGATGCAAAATGAGCTTTTGGCTGTAAAATATTTTATCACATTGTCTTACACAATAAAGATTAGATGTTTCTCTCTCTCTCTCTCTCAGCTGCACTGCAATTATTTTTTAGTGTTTGCAAATCATAATATCATTTAAAAACCATATTTTATACCTCATCTACAATACTTTTATAGCAAGATGATGAAAAAAATAACATCTATTTAACCACTCTTTTTAAGTGGCTGTTATGTGCTTTCGTCTAATTTTCCAGCAAAAGGCACAGCTAAAAAGCCTGGCTTTCTTTGAAAACATCTCTCGCTAACAACATCTTCGCAAAATGTCCCCAGAATTGAATTCCCCCAGCTAGTAAACACAGAGCGTCTGAGTGTAAAAATAGTAGCCCTGCCATTTCACATTCATTAAGTGTGAAACTCAGAAATTAATAATGTAAAAATATGCTTTTTAATTAGTCTTACATTCTGCCCAATGTACTTAAATGGGATCAGTGACTCCCTAATGATTTTTTTTTTTCTTAATAAAGTATTGGCCTGTGATGCCCAGAGGTTGACAGGTATGATAAACTGGAAAGTACTTTTGGAAGCGTGTGAATGATACCAAAATAGTCCTTGTCCATTTACATGTAATTAACATCAGAGAGCAATATTACAAGGAGAGAAGCCTGCAAGAGTTTTATTTCAGAAGGGTTTCGTTTTTTTCATTTCGTATTTTATGAGGAGTTTGATGACTGCTGCAATGATCTTATAATTTAATTACCTTTGCTGAAAGCTAAGCGGCCACTAGCAGTAGGTCAGCAGAATCATAGAAGAACCTTCAACAATATTTTTAAAGAAAGAGAGAGAGATAAAGAGAGGAAAAGCAATCCCTCTGAATGAGTGTTTCCAGTGTAAAGGGAGAGCATTTCTGTGTGGCTGAGGAGAGTTAGAGCTTATGATTCAGGGTGTGTGTAGATCGCAGCTCTGTGTCAAGAGACGTGTCCATGTGCAGCTGGCTGCCTGTCTGTCTGTCCAGGAGGAAGCATGTCACCTGTGCATATGCCTGCTGGGGGTTTAACACCAGGACCACGGAAGACACTGTGTTTGCTTGTCCAGATGGCTGGAATTATTATACTTTTATTTTCTAAAAGATAATATTTATGTATGAGAGAGAGAGAGAGAACCAGAGCCTGACAGACAGGTTCAACGCCAGGAATCCGACTCACAGCTTCAAGTGCCACCTCCCGGACTGTAAAAGGAATTTTTAAACACCCCAGTAGGGGTGAGGGGTGGGGAAAGGAAGAAGGCCCTCCCCCACCCCAGAATATATTCTGATCAGCACAGGATTACTAAAAGTCACTACTGACTAAGAGACCAGCCTTAACAGCTGCCTGACTTCCTCTCCCTGGGTAGCCAGCGGCAGGGCAGGCCACTTCCCGGCCCCAGGAATAGGATCAGGTGGAGGCTTCACGCCCTTCAGTGCCCACTGGCGGTATCCTGCACCCTGGACACCCACCCCCAGCCCCTGCATTTCACAGTCTTTTCCAGCCTGTTAAAGGAGAAAGAGTGAAGGGGTCCAGGTATAGGCACACCTCCAAAGGCCCTGCGTGCACCTCTTCCCCACTGGGTTGGGGGAGTGCAAATGTGGCCCCTGACCCAGACTCTCCCCAGGGCAGGGCGCTCACCACCCAGAGGGCTCTCTGTACTCAGCCTCTGGGGCCCTGCGCCCATGCCCATAGGTGAGCTGGGCCCAAACCCGGGCGTTGCTTTTTCAATTAGCCTCAAGAACAAGAACAAAGGAGGACTCAGAGCTGTGATTTATTATTTGCCCGGCCTGCCGACAGCTTGGTCGAGCCCTGGGAACACCTAGCTCTCCATTTTTTCCAGAAGCAAACGCAGAGCCGAGTTCCAGAAGCATCCAAGGTCTCCCAGCAGGTCCACTTCCGCGGGTCTTCCTCCCTGACAAGCCCGTGCGCAGCCGGGTCCGCCCACGCCAGCTCCCCTGTGATCATGGTCCTTTCTGGAGACCCTGCAGCAGCTGGTGAGGGACAGACAGGGCTGCCCATCTAATGACAGGCCGGGCCCTCAGATCTCTGCCCGGCTTCACCAGCAAGCCTCTCCCTGTGGGATCTGAGAAGAAAAAGGCCTGGGGACTGAGTAGCAAGCACTGCTTTTCACTCTTCACCTAAATCCAGGTGGACAGCCTCCTCCTGGAACCTCCACGAAGGAGAGGCAGGTGTTTCCTGGCCCACTTTGCAGGTCCCAAGCCCAGTCCTGGGGAAAGAGGATGCCGTGTCAGCCCCCGCCCTGGGAGTGTGGTGGCGTTTCTATCACCTCAGAGGAGGAATGGGAAGCCTTGACAGCTGTTGTTCGCTTGTTGCTTCTCCTGACATGAAATGGAAATGCCTCTCCAGCTTGTCACACAAGATGCCAGCAGAGTCACTGCCGGAACACAGCAGCGCCGGGGAGGACACGCTCAGAACACCAAGCACAAGACGCCCTGGTCACCCTCCCCAACACCGCCTTACACGCCTCAGAGTTGCCAGGACAGAGGATGGGAACTGCCCTCACCCCAGACACACACACACACACACACACACACACACACACACACACACACACACGCCCCAGAAAATAATGATGGGGCTGGGAGGTGCAGCGGAGAGGGAGGGAGGGAGGGTGGGCAGACGTTTCCTGCTGCGATAAATACATCAAGTCGACACGTCGCACACCTGAAGCTTACACATGTCCGTTGTCAATTCTACCTGCTTTAAAAATTAATAAATAAAGCCGAGAGAAAAAGCGAGTGTTTGAGGAAATCACAGGGCTGGAACAAGCCTTTCAGCCCTCAGCCATTCAGATGTCATGGGCTCCTAAGCAGGTCACCGGAACCGGCAGCCCGCTGCTGAGACCCTGCTTCGTGTGGCTCCCATCAGCTGTCCCCGGGAAACGACAGCCAAGGCAGCTGCAGGACCACTCCCTCCTTGACTTCTTTTTTTTCCTTGGCCTTTTCTTTCTCCTACGCTACGGAGAGCGTCGCCCTTGCAGTGGATCATTTTGCTTTGTTGGAGAAACACCAAAAGGTTCACTGACCTTTCAGCAGAGATGGTTTTAATGACATTAGCTGTTAAACCAAGAACACCGCCACGGTAAACTCACTCCTTTGTGTGGCCAGGACCCGCACGGGAAGAGTCGTGATGAGTGCTGGAGTGTCTGTGAGATCTGACTGAAATTCCACTCGCCCGGGGATTAACAGGAAGGCCGTCTTATTAAGAGACTCCTTGGTAGTACAGTGAGCAAAATAATAATAAGCCACCTGTGAAGGGCAGCCAGGACACTTAGGAGCTGAGCTTCCAGGTATGATGTCCACCAAGGAGAGAGCTGATCCTCCTGGAGGCCTAGGCTTGAAAAATAGATGTTTTATTTAGGGTGTCACTCTCTGCTTCTCTGCTTATGCCATCACATAGAGAAGAGAGCAGGGTTCAGCTCCGGCATGATGTCCTGCCTGTGTTCTCGGGAAGCTCAGGCCTGCGGTCGGTGCTCCAGAAACCCAGTCTGTCTCGGGCTGGCTGAGCAGATTCTAGGGAGCCGTTTCCGGAAGAGAACGTGCAGGGAGCTTGATCAAACCTGCACCCTGTCAGACAGCTCTCAGAAGGCGTGGAGGGAGGCAGAGGTGCTGGGAAGCTGAGCACTCAGGAGAGCCAGGGAGAGCAGAGCCAGGCTCCCCTGGGAGCAGCCCGGAGCAGGCAGGCGTGCCTGCCATCTGTACTTGGGGTCCAGTGGCCTTTGGATGCTGGGAGCTGGGGGACTTGGCAGTGGGAGCCAAGCTGCAGGAGGCCGACTCCATAGCTCTCCACACCAGGAGGCGTCGCCAAGGTAGAGCAGGCCTGGCACGTGGCACGCAGGTACCCAGGTTCAGTCCCTGCTACTGTGTCAGCCAGAGCTGAGCAGAGGGCTGGGTGCCCTCCACAAATAAATCAGTAAGTGAATAAGTGAACTTAGGGGGAGTGAAATGAAATAATACGAGGTGATCCTTTTAGCTGGTGAGTCTGCTTGTCTTCATTGGTTTTCTCCCTGCTCACCGTCTGGCTCGCTTTTACTGCCGTCAGGTTTTATCGAAGGCTTCCACCACTCCCTGGGACTCTTTTCACTTCTGGGTTTATTTATTTGTTCATTCATTTGTTTTTTTTTTTTTTTTTTTGGTGCTCTGTTTTGTTTTAAAGAAAGGATGAGACACTAAGAAGAAAAATAGAAGGAGAGAGCACAAAAGAGAAGAGAGAATGAGGGGAAGAGACCCCTCAGCGCTGCTCTTCTCTTGTGCGGCGCCTCTGGGAGGGCCGGGGTCTCGAACCCCAGTCCCAGAAAGTAGTAAGGAGTGTGCGCTGCTGACTGGGCTTCCACCAGCCCCCTCTTCCACTTTTCTTTCTTGTTCTTTTCTTGCTCACTCCTTATTTTTATTCCCTCCTTCCCTTCCCCTCGCTACTTCCTTTCTTTGTATTTTATTCTTCTCCCTCTCTCTCTCTCTCTCTCTCTCTCTCTCTCTCTCTCCCTTCCTGCTTCCTTTCCTTTCTCTCCCTCTTTCCTTCTTCCTTCCCTCTCCTTCCCTTGCTTCTTTCCTTTCTCTATTTTCTCTAAGGCATCTCTGAGGCGTCGGTAGCCTCCTCTCCCCTGCCTATTTTTCCTCCTTTAGGGGAAGACACCTTCGCCATCCCCTGAGGGAGCAGCGTTTCTTCTCTTTGGGGAATGGAGAGCCTTCCTCTGAGAGCTCCCTGGCCCACAGAGGGAAGCCAGGCGTCTGCTTGGCGAGGGGCAGCCCTGGGGGCCTGGCTCTGCAGCCTTCTGCCACCTCCCCTGTCAAGCTGGCAGTCAGGCGGGGTGAGTGTGACCAGCCTGTGTCACAGGCTGCTGAGTCCTGTCCCCTCACAGACCCACCAGGCCCACGCAGAGCAGGCGAGATGCGCCCCCCCCCCCCCACACACACGCGCCACCTGCCTCCCGGCCCCGCCAATTCCCGGGCTCTCTCTCCAGTCTCTCTCCTCACTACAGGCTCTGCAAAGACAGGGTTTGCTTGAGTGCAAAGTGAACTCAGAGGAGGCTGCGGTGGAGAGGGGTGTGTGAGGGGTACAGATGGGTGGAGACACGCAGATTCACTGAAGACCTGCTTCATCAGAACACCTGCTTCCCAGCGACCCAGGAATGCGGGGCCCAACCCCAGCCAGGCTCAAGGACACAGGGACAGCCTCCAGCCTTCTGGAAACCCAGTGGCTTCCTGGCTAAACAGGACCCCACCCACACACACACAGGCTCCTAGGGCCCACGCATGCTCTGGGGCTGTGCGGCCTCCTCACTGCCCGAGTTGAGGACACCCTGAGTGTGAGTGTGAGGAGCAAAGGCCGGGGGCACCAGAAGAGGGACTGGGGGTGCAGAAGCTGTAGGAATCTCCACAGACCATCCCGGTGGGGAGTCCACAGAGCCCTGAGCCCTCAGCTTCTGCTGCAGCAGCAAAAGGGGCAGAAATGTCACCCAGAGACACTCTATCAGCAGGCCAAGCAGGAGAGGCCTCCAGGGCTCCCATCCCCTCAGCCCACTGGGGCTTCCACAGGAGGGGTGACCGGTAGCCCCAACACCAGCACAGACCCCAGACCACAGGCAGCCACCGGTGCACCTGGAATCTCAGAAGGAAAAAGCTCTCCTGAGGGGTGGGAAGTGGTAACCCTGGCTAAGCACACATAGTAGGAAGCTCAAGGTCCCGGGTTCTAGTCCCCGCTCCCCACCTAGAGGGGGGAAGCTTCACGAGTGGTGAAGCAGGTCTGCAGGTGTCTCTCTTTCTCTCTCCCTCTCTGTCTCCCCTTCTCTCTCAATTTCTCTCTGTCCTGTGTAACAAAATGGGAAATATGGCTGCCAACAGCAGTGGATTTGTAGTGCTGGCACTGAGCCCCCAGCTAGAACCCTGGAGGCAAAAAAATAAAGAAAGAAAGAAAGAAAGAGGAAAGAAAAGAAAAGAAAAGAAAAGAAAAGAAAAGAAAAGAAAAGAAAAGAAAAGAATTAAAAGAAAAGAGAAAGCTCTCCTTGGTACTGACTCTGG
The DNA here is from genome assembly GCF_950295315.1 of Erinaceus europaeus. Taxonomy (NCBI): domain Eukaryota; kingdom Metazoa; phylum Chordata; class Mammalia; order Eulipotyphla; family Erinaceidae; genus Erinaceus; species Erinaceus europaeus. The sequence continues at coordinate 1,663,986 of NC_080175.1, forward strand.
TTCCAAGCCTGAATTTAAGGGACCAAGAAATGCCTCAGCGGGTAAGGGGCCTGCCTCGCCTTTGCATGACGGAGCTCTGACTCTGGCACTGCCTGGGGGTTCTGGTGGCCCTGGGAGGAGCCCTTGTGGTGTGAAGTCTCTCCCTCCGTCTCTCTCTTTCTCTCACTGAATGGAAAAGATTAGACGCAGTGGGGGCATGTGCGCGAGAAGCAGTGAGGGTATGTGTGTGTGAGGCTCTGCCTTTGCAACAGCAGCAGCAGCAAACTTGAGCTTGTGTCAGATGGAAGCTTCGGTGCAAATCCGGCAGGACTGCACTGAGTAGATTCCACGGCGCCTCAGGCAACGTGGGGGCCTGGGGGGAGTCAGGCCGGGGCACGGGGAGGAAGCCCGAGGAATCGGGAGGCCGCGCCAGCACCACCATGAGCCACAGCTGAGCAGTGCTCTGCGTCCCCTTAAATAAAATGAATAAAATATTTTAAAATAGTCGAGAGAGGGGGTCAGATGGTGGCACACCACATTAAGTGTACATATAACCATGTGCGAGGACAGGGGTTCAAGTCCCCGCTCCCTACCTACAGGGGTCCACTTCTCTCTCTCTCTCCTGGTCCTCTCTCAAATTCTCTTTGTCCTATCTAATAATTAAAAAAAAAATAGTAAAAAAGAAAAGGAAAGGGAGTTAGGCGGTGGCACAGTGGGTTAAGCACACGTGGCGCAGAGCACAAGGACCAGCTCAAGGATCCCGGTTCGAGTCCCTGGCTCCCCGCCTGCAGGGGGGTCACTTCACAAGCAGTGAAGCAGGTCTGCAGCTGTCTGTCTATCTTTCTCTCTCTCTCTCTCTGTTTCCCCTCCTCTCTCCATTTCTCTCTGTCCTATCCAACAACAATAAGCAATAACGACAACAACAATAACAACAACAACAACAACAAAAGAACAACAAGGGCAACAAAAGGGGAAAAATAGCCTCCAGGAGTAGTGGATTCATAGTGCAGACACTGATATCCAGTGATAAACCTAGAAGCAGAAAGAAAGAAAGAAAGAAAGAAAGAGAGAGAGAGAGAGAGAGAGAGAAAGAAAGAAAGAAAGAAAGAAAGAAAGAAAGAAAGGGGGAAAAAATACCTACCAGGAGCAGTGGTTTCTCATGTTGGAACTAAGTCCCAGCAA
>NC_080175.1:1665346-1707846 GCF_950295315.1 Erinaceus europaeus
GGTGAACTGAGCCTGGAACTTTAGAGGCTGAGGCAAGAAGGTCTTTGGTGTGACCATCATTCTGTACTACATCCCCAGCCCAGAACTGCTAAGAATTGTCACCGAGAACTTTCCATTTGCAATCTGCAAGCTGGCTGCAGCAGGCCACACAGCCTGTGGTCTTGATGGTGCTCTCTCCTGTCCTCTCCTTCTTGCTTCAAGCTGACTCCAGGAGACAGAGAGGGAAGTCAGGCACCAGGGCACATGCTACATGATCCAGTTCTATAGTGGCCATGAACACAGCTGGTGAAGAGGCTTTGAAATCCAGCTGCCACTGGAAAGGGAGTGTGGTCTGAAAGGGGGTGGAGGGGCTCTGGGGGGCTGGGAGTGTTTTTTTGTCTGTTTGTTTTAACTGGGAATGAACAGCTTTTTTTAATTTTTTTTTAATTTTCTGTTTATAAAAAGGAAACATTGACTAAAACACAGGATAAGAGGGGTACAACTTTGCACAGTTCCCACCACCAGAGCTCCGTATCCCATCCCCTCCCCTGATAGCTTTCCTATTCTCTATCCCTCTGGGAGTATGGACCCAGGGTCACTGTGGGATGCAGAAGGTGGAAGGTCTGGTTTCTGTAATTGCTTCCCCGCTGAACATGGGTGTTGACAGGTGGATCCACACTCCCAGCCTGTCTCTCTCTTTCCTAGTGGGGCGGGTCTCTGGGGAAGTGGAGCTCCAGGACACATTGGTGGGGTCGTCTGTCCAGGGAAGTCTGGTCACATCCTGCTGGCATCTGGAACCTGGTGGCTGAAAAGAGAGTTAACATACAAAGCCAAACAAATTGTTGGACAATCATGGAACTAAAGGCTGGAATAGTGCAGATGAAGAGTTGAAGGGGTCCTCCATTTTGTAGGTAGCTAGTAGGCATATTGTAGTAAGCTACACCCAGAATAACCGGCAAGGTGTGTAAGAACCAAGCATGTCATCTCCCATTGTCTAAATGCCAACAGCTGCAAAAGAGCAGTGTGAGACCGCCTGTGTCTGCCTGTGTCCGCCTGTGTCTGCCTGTGTCCGCCTGTGTCTGCCTGTCTTTTCACCAGACTGCTGGCCTCCACACGTGTGTGACTCAATAGCACAGTGTCTAAAGGCTTAGATCTTGTTCAGCTAAACCCTTGACCAGCATCCATCTGTCCCGCAAGAAGGTCAGCGAGCCTCACGCAATGCCCCACAACAGCAGGTGGCTCCCCTGTCACCAACACCAAGCCCCAAGTTCCTCCCAGGGTGGGGGGTCCCTGCTGCCGCCAACAGCCTCTGCGTATCTGGATGGATTGGTGGTGAAGGTGGTCGAGAGGAAGATGGACACACAGATGGACAGAGGGGTTCAAGGCCGTGTCCACTCCCAATGTCTTCTCCATGCTTTTCTTCCGAAACCTTTAGAATTAACTTATTTAACTTTGTAAGAGACACAGAAATGGATCCTTTGACCCATTTCTGGCCTATGGTGGTGGCAGCGATGGGGCCTGGGGCCTCGGATGCACGAGCCCTTTGCTCTGAGGCCCTGAGCAGTCTTCCCGACGCAGCACAGCTCCCTTTGTATTTGCTGACTACCAGCAGAGGAAGAGAGAGAGGGAATGAACAGCAAAGTGAACCCCTGGCCCTCTGCTGCAGTCAATGCCAAGGGGACTGGGGCCTCCTGCTTGAGAGGCCAACACCGTAGTGACTGCCGCAGCCCCTGGGCCACTGCTGTTTTCTGGGGCTAAAGTTTTTCCATGTCTGTTCACCAGGAATCCCATCAGGCCAGTGGTCTCTAGCAGGCTGCTGGGCACACAGGGTGGGACTCTGTGGGGGCTGATGGCGCCTGATGACCTGGCTGTGGTGGTCAGAGTGACTTCAAGAGGACAGGACATGAGGGAAAGGGCTGTGGGCCAGTCACCCAACGTCATCCATCATGACAAAGCCTCTGAACCTGTCCCTGTCTCTGTCCGTGTCCCCTGTCTCTGTCCCTGTCCCCTGTCCCTGTACCATGTCCCTGTCTCTGTCCTTTGTCCTTGTCCCCATCCCTGTCCCCTGTCCCTGTCTCCTTTTTCCTGCCCCTGTCCCTGTCCCTGTCCTCATCCCATGTCCCTGTCTCTGTCCCTGTCCCCTGCACCTGCCCCATCCCTGTCTCCTGTCCCCTGTCCCCTGTCCCTGACCCCTGTCCCTGACCCCTGACCCCTGTCCCGTGTCCCCTGTCTCTGTCCATTGTCCCCTGCCCCTGTCCCTGTGTCCTGTCCCCTGTCCCTGCCCCTGACCCCTGTCCATCAATGCCCTTGTCCCCTATCCCATATCCCGTCCCTGTCCCCTGTCCCATATCCCCTGTCCCTATCCTGTCCCTATCCCCGTCCCTTGTCCCTGTCTCTGTCCCATATCCCCTGTCCGTCAATGTCCCATATCCCCTGTCCCTATCCCCTGTCCCATATCCCCTGTCCCTATCCCTTGTCCCTGTCCCTGTCCCTGTCCCTGCCCCTGTCCCCTATATGCAGTGTTATCTGGTCTCTCTCCTGTGGTCACTCTTCAAAGTGAGGGCAGGAGGCAGCTGGTCTTGGCAGGTACAGCTCAAGTATGTCTGCCATGCTCTGTGGGTCCAAGCCTGCCCACTGTCCCAACATCTGCTGGAGAAACTAGAGAAGGGCCAGGTGGAGGTGCACCAGGTTAAGTGCACACATTATAATGCTCAAGGACCCAGGTTCAAGTCCTTGGTTCCTACCTGCAGGGAGAAAGCTTCACGAGTGATGAAGCAGGGCTGCAGGTGTCTCTGTCTCTCTCACTTGCTAGCTCTCTCTCCCCTCTCAAGTCTTCTCTGTTTCTATCCAATAAAAATTAAATAAATGTATTAATTTTTTTCTTTAAAAGAGAGAGATGAGAGAAGAAACCCTCAAGATCCCTGCTGTCACTTTGTCGTCTCTTTTAGGAAGCATCTCTGTGACCCGGGGTGTCTGGAGTGTGTGGGACCAAAGTCCAGAGCAGGAAGAGAAACAGCTGGCCTCAGAGGGGACACCAGCCCTCCTGGCAGGTGGGGAGGATGGTGGGTCGTGGGTGCTGAGTTTCTGTCCCTGTAGGCCCAGCTCTGCCCTGACACCCGCAGATTGAGCCCGGGGAGAGGAACTGTGCCGGGAGAGGCAGACGGCATCCTCTCTGGACAGAGACTGTAGAAGTCACCTGTAGCAGGTGACTTTCTGTTCCAGGTGGGCATGCTGGCCTGGCAGACCAGCCCCTCACTCCCAACGCCAGAGCTCACTAAGGCAGCCCAGCCTTAGTGGATGACCATGGGCCAGGAAGTCGGAAGGGACCCCAGAGATCGCAGTTGCTATAGAAAGTCTAGTGGGGGTGGGGGGGCTGTAGGCAGTGGCGTAATGGGTTAAGCATACACATTACCATGCCCAAGGACCTGGGTTCGAGCCCCTGCTCCCCACCTGCACTCACCCATTTCACTAGCAGTGAAACAAATACTACAGGTCTCCCTCTCTATCTCCCCTTCCCCCTCTCAATTTCTCTCTGTCCTACTGAAGATGAAAGGAAGGAGGCAAGGAAGGAAGGGAGGGAGGGAGGAAGGAAGGAAGGAAAGGAGAAGGGTCTATCTACTCCTCCCTTCTCAGTTTCTCTCTGTTTTATCTAATAAAAAGAGAAAGAAAAAAAAAAAAGGGAGGAGGAATGGTCTCCAGGAGCAGTGGGTTTGTAGTGCAGGCACCGAGCCCCACCAATAACTCTGGTGGCAATAAAATAAAATAAAATATAAAAGTGGCTTTGGCTTTTCGTCTGGAACCTGAATTTGAGCGGGCATTTCTGCATTTTTCCTGGCATCCCTGCCAGGGCAGAAATCAGACCCACCTCATCCCTCCCACCTCCTCACATGACCCACCTTCCTCGCTTGGACGACACCCTATCCTGCCCCGGAGAAGGAAGCTGCGCCCCAAGAGCTAGAGGCCATATGGTCAGCCTCTCTCCTCCCCCAAGAGCCCCCAGAAACCAGAATGCCTGCATGGAGACCCTGGCCCCGCTCTGCTCTCACCCGTCGGCAGCTTCCCATGCCAGAGACAGAAGGAGAACTTTGCACAATGGGAAATCAATACAGCTTTTTTTTTCCCCCTCAAAGTGTGAGAAAATTCAAAGAGGCCGCCTAGTAATCTGTGAGCAGGAAGTACATGCTGTTCACACGTCTGGGCCCTCACATCCACCCTGCAAACTCCGCCTCCGCCTGCCCTGTGAGAGAGAGGAATGAAGGAAGCATCCAGTCCATCTGGAAGACACCTGTTAGAGGCCTCCAGCCAAGCAGAAAAGCAGCCCTCAAGCTTGGAGCTGCAGTCTGGGGCCGGGGAGACAACACAGTAGTTCTGCAGAAGACACTCCTGCCTGACGCTCTGGAGTCCCAGGTTCAGTGCCCAGCGCCACCATAAACCAGAGCTGATCAGGGCTCTGGGGAAAAACGGAGGAGGAGGATGAAGAAGAGAAGGAGGAAGAAGAGAAAGAGAAGGAGGAGGATGGGGAGAAGAGGTACGTGGCCATTTCAGGACTTTTCTGGGCTCAGAAGGGCTCCCACGTGTTCTGCCCACTCCTTTAATTCATCAGGGGGATTAATGGTTGACAGTAGATACAGCCATTGGTCCATGTGTAAAATTGCTCCATTTTCTGCAAAGCACTCTCCCCCACCCCCAGTCTAGGTCTTCCACCACCATCAGGCACCTGAAAGAACCCAGCCCCACCCCAGAGACTTTTTCACTGGTGTACGTCCCCAAACCCAGGTTCTGCTCTGCGTCTCCCCTTCTGCCCTTATTTCTCAGCTGCTATCTATGATGAGACCGTCCCACCTTCCTCCTTCTCTTTCTGACTGATCTCACTTCACAAGATTCCTTCAGTTCCATCCAAGATGAGGGGAAGAAGGGGACTTCATCCTTCTTCACAGCTGAGTAGGATTCCATCGTGTCTGTAGACTACAGGCTTCTCAGCCACTCACCTGTTGGCAGACACCTGGGTTGGCTCCAGGTTTGGGCTCTTCCTTCTGGCCATCCTCAGCACTCAGTCACCAGAGCTGGACAACTGGTGTGCAAGTAGCCTTAGCAGGAGGGGCTGGTGGAGAGACTCCCGTGTGCTGGGGACACGGGACAAACCGCAGTGGGGGACCCCCCCCCTTTACCTTCCAGCAGAGTTTTCTGGAAGCTGCCCTCCTCTGTGTTTGGGCTGCGGGCTGACACCAAAGTCACAGTGCGAGTCCTAGAGGGAAGTCAGAGGGCAGAGGGCACAGCCTTGCCTCCTGGGCCTTGAGCTCTCGGCAGTAACTCACCCCCAGTGGGCTCCAGGAGTGGGCACAGGACCCACCAGGAAGGACAGAGGAACCAGGGTGGGGGGGTGCTCTCCTGGCCACATGCCTGGGTGTTCCCATCAGCCCCTGGTGAGAATGTCACACATCAGAAGAGGGATAAAGAACAGGAAAGCTGTCAGAGGAGGGGATGGGATACGGAGTTCTGGTGGTGGGAATTGTGTGGAGTTGTACCCCTCTAATCCTATGGTTTTGTCAGTTTCTTTTTTATAAATAAAAAATAAAAACAAAAAATAAAAGATAGCAGCAGCAAATGCTGAAGAGGTTGTGGGGACAAAGGACCCTTCTGCACTGCTGGTGGGAATGTCAGTAGGTCCAACCTCTGTGGAGAGCAGCCTGGAGACTCTCAGAAGGATAGAAGTGGACCTGCCTTGTGACCCTGCAATTCCTCTCCTGGGGATAGATCCTAAGGAACCCAACACACCCATCCAAAGAGATCTGTGTGCACCTGTGTTCACAGCAGCACAATATGTAACAGCCAAAACCTGGGCGCAACCCAGGTGTCCAACAACAGATGAGTGACTGAGAAAGCTGTGGTCTAGATACACACAATGGAAAACTACTCAGCTGTGAAGAATGGTGGATTCACCTTTTTTACTTCATCTGGCATGGAGCTTGAAGGAATCCTGTGAAGAGAGATCATCTAGAAAGAGAAGGAAGAAGATGAGATCATCTCACTCAGGGGCAGAAGTTGAGAAATAAGAACAGAAGGGGAGACACCAAGCAGAACTTGGCTTCGGTTTGGTGTCTTGTACCAAAGTCAAGGCCTCTGGGGTGGGAGGGAGGAGTGTTCAGGTCCTGATGCCTGATGGTGAAGGCTGGTGGTGAGAGTGTTTTTCAGAAAACAGAATTTTTAAACAATTTTTTATTATTTTTAATTATTTATTGGATAGAGGTAGCCAGAAATCAAAAAAGGAAGAGACAGAGAGACACCTGCAGCCCTGCTTCACCACTTGCAAAGCTTTCCCCCTGCAGGTGGGGACCAGGAGCTTGAACCCGGGTCCTTGTGCACTGTAACACGTGCGCTCAACCAGATGCGTCACCACCTGGCACCCCAAAACTGAGAACTTTTATACATAGACCAAGAACTGTATTTACTGTTGACAGGAAAGTATTGATCCTCCTGATATAAAAGAGAGAGAAAGGAAGGGAGAGAGAGAAGGAAGGAAGGAAGGAAGGAAGGAAGGAAGGAAGGAAGGAAAGAAGGAAGAAGGAAGGGAGGGAGGGAGGGAGGGAGAGAAGAAGACAGAAGCCAGGAGAAGATGGGCAGAAGCTGAGCAGGAGACATGAAGCGGGCCAGGCCTGCAGCACAGGCAGCACTTCCAAATAAACTTGTCACGGGGCTGAATTTGCTCTGCCCCCACCCGGCAGCTTCAGAAATCCCCCGAGGGGTGTGGCGTGCAGTGGCCCCACGCGGGTATCAGGCCCTGGGCCCTCAGGCACAAACACAGAGCACAGGCAGGAGGCGGGAAGCCCGCTGAACGTCTGTGCTTCGGGTAAGTTGGGGCGGCCTCCCAGAGACAAGTAGCCACAGAGTGGCCTGGGGGTCGGCCTGGGGGGGCGCAGACTGCTGGAGCGAAAACCCGCTCGCTCACTCGGCTCTACGACCAGGAGAATGTCCCTGAGGCCCTCGGGAGCTTGGCCATCTGACCATAAGCCAAGGGTGTGGGAGCTCGGCCATTTCTGCCCAGGGTATTTCCGGACAGCTCCAACTGGTCCTGGCCCTGCACCCCGGCCTGGGCTTCCTTCCTCTTCCTCTTCCTCTTTTTCTCTCTCCTCTCTTTCTTTCTTCTTCTCTGTCATCACGGGGACTCACCACTGTCTGGACCAACTTCTTTAGATGGGGAGGGGCGGGCAGGAGGCGGTGCACCCAGTTAAGCGCACATAGTACGAAGCTCAAAGACCCACACAAGGATCCAGGTTCGAGCCCCCGCTCCCCACCTACTGGGAGGATCCTTCACTAGCAGTGAAGCAGGGCCGCAGTTGTCTCTCTTCCTCTATCTCCCCCTTCCTCTCTCAATTTCTCTCTGTAATATCCAATAAAATGAGACGAAATGGCAGTCAGGAGCAGGGGATTCGTAGTGCTGGCACCAAGCCGCAGTGATCACCCTGGAGGCAGAGAGAGAGAGGGAGAGAGAGAGAGAGAGAGAGAGAGAGGGATGTCACAGCACCAAAATCTCTTCTACTGTGGTGGAGAGCTGCCTTGAGCTTGGGTCATGTCGCTGGTCATGTAATCACGGCCACCAAGTGAGCCCTTTCTGTCTCCATGCGTTTTCTTTCTAATTTCACATTCACCAGCAACTTTCCTTTAAGATGATGAAGATCTCACTACAATATGACACAACAAAATCTCAGAGCTCACTACTGGCTCCTTTAAAAACATCATTTTTTTAACCCACAGTGATTTTTTTCCCTCTTATTTAAATTTATTATATACGAGGGCCCGGGTGGCAGCACAGCTGGTTGAGCGCACATGTTACAGCGCACAAGGCCCTGGGTTCGTGCCCCCAGTCCCCACCTGCAGGGAGGAGGCTTTGCGAGTGGTGAAGCAGGGCTGCAGGTCTTACTCTGTCTCTCTTCCTCCCTATCTCCCCTCCTCCCCTCTCAGTTTCTCACTGTCTCTATCCAACAAATAACAAACATAATTAGTAAGAATAAGTAACTAAATTTATCATGTAAATCTAAATTATTATGTCAACTTATTTGCATTTTCTCTTTTAAAAAGACAAATATGAGGTGGGGACACATAAGTTTGGTGCAGGCGCGACATGGAAACAGACCAGGGAAGCTAACAGACCGCCACAAACAAAAATGGGTTAGTCCTCCACAAATTTTGGTAAGCGTCACTGGTAGAAAAATATCTCCGTGCGTAGAGAAAGGAAACTGTTGCTGGTGGCTCTCCCGTTCCTGTGTGGAGTTGAGTGCGTCTCTGTGGCTCTGATGAGGCGGTGTTACCGGTCACTTGTTCACGTAGGTGCTTACTGACAGGTAGCTTGGGAGTCCACAGAACCCTGGGCAGCACTCTGGGACTCAGAGTGCCATTCCAACAACTGCTGCCCCAGCCCTCACAGTCTTCTTAATTAGGTCAAAGACCGATGTGAAATCCACTCGCCGAATTCCCTCATTCCTGCTAGCAAACAGCTATCAAAATGGCTGATAATTAAAGTAAATACAGGCCTGCATCCTCCATCAATCTGCTGTCTACAGAGAGCCGACGTGAACAAACGCACTGGGAAAGTTTCTAGAAATTATAGTGCGGAGGCCCCAGACGCCGGCAAACGGCCTGCTGAGGAAACAAAGAGATGATTCTTCACTTTTTTTTCTCTACATTTGCATAAAAATTTAAAATAGCCAGCAAGCTGTTGAATCAGTCATTTTTGACTCAGGAGATCCAGAAGACTGACTGTAAAAAAGATGCTAATTTTCCATCTCAAATGGAAGGTAAGCAAAGTGTGAGATGTTAAGAAGCTCCACAGGAGCCACTGCATGTGCAGAGGGACGAAGATGAGGACGTTGCCACTTGCTTCGTACTTTTCTGTTTGCCTTGTTGTTGTTGTTGTTGTTGTTGTTGTTGTTACCAGAGCACTGCTCGGCTCTGGCTTATGATGGTGCGGGGAATTGAAACTGGGAGTTTGGAGCCTCAGACATGAGACTCTCTTTGTATAACCACTATGCTATCTACCCCTGCCTCCTTTATATTTTTCTGGTTTATACTGACTGAGAAGCTATGGTGTCTGAATTGTGAATCATCAAATATGTCCACAGATGCTGGTAAATAACAGGGTACGTTCCCATGACACACCACGAGGAAATGAGTTGTCGATCTTCAGATGAATTCCATAACATTCTGAAGTGCAAAAACATCACACATTTTCACATAGTGCGAAGTGCAAGACTGGCGTAAGTATCCCAGTTCGAGCCCCCGGCTCCCCACCTGCAGGGGAGTCGCTTCACAGGCAGTGAAGCAGGTCTGCAGGTGTCTGTCTTTCTCTCTCCCTCTCTGTCTCCCCCTCCTCTCTCCATCTCTCTCTGTCCTATCCAACAACAACAACACTAATCAAAACAATAATAACTACAACAATAAAACAACAAGGGCAACAAAAGGGGATAAGTAAATATTCAAAAAAAAATTTTAAAGCATCACACATTTCATAATGGCCCTCATTTATCATAGAAAAGTGATGATTCTAGACAAATATAGTGAGAACAACTGTTCAAGTTAACAGCAGAAACAAAGGTCTGATTGTTATTATCACACTTATTTTTCTGGAAGCATAAGCCACACAAATAAGAGAAGATTAGCTACGTAATAGAAATGTGTGGGGGTCGGGCGGTAGCGCAGCACGTTAAGCGCACGTGGCACAAAGTGCAGGGACCGGCACGAGGATCCCGGTTCAAGCCTCCGGCTCCCCACCTGCAGGGGAGTCGCTTCACAGGCGGTGAAGCAGGTCTGCAGGTGTCTGTCTTTCTCTCCCCCTCTCTGTCTTCCTCTCCTCTCTCTGTCCTATCCAAAGACAAGGACATCAATAACAACAACAATAATAACTACAACAATAAAACAACAACAAGGGCAGCAAAAGGGAATAAATAAATATTTAAAAATTAAAAAAAAAAGAAATGTGTGATAATTGTCATCACATAAATGAGAATTCTGGGGCTGAGTGGTGGCAATCCCACTTGAGTACATGTCCTTTGGTGCATAAGGACCTGGGTTCAAGCCCCAAGACCCCACCTACAGGGGGAAAGCTTCCTAAGAGGTGAAGCAGAGCTGTGGGTGTCTCTCTCTCCCTCCTTATCTATCTCCTCCTCCCCTCACTATTTCTCTCTGTCTATATCCAATAAAATAAATAAAAGTTAAAATGTTTTGAAAACATTTTTTAAAAATGAACGATAATCTCTTACAATATGGAAGAGAATCAATTAGAAAAATATCTTGTGACTAATAGCACAGAATATAGGAGCTAACAAGCAAAGGTCACTAAGGTCCTGGACTCCTGGGAACACACCCAAAATAGACTTGCCAGCCTCTCTCCATAAAGTCCCTATTCTCATTGGCTCTATTCCTACTTTTTGGTTCCTGTTTACTAAGAAATATGTCCCACTTTCTATTTTATCAGCTTTCAGCCACCAAGTTGCAGATGCTCCCATGACGCCATCCTGACCTCCCTGGGCAGACGCCCTCACCCATGTATCCTGGAGCCTCTCCCCTCCCCAGAGCCCTGCCCCACTAGGGACAGACACAGGCTGGGGGTGTGGGTCCACCTGCCGACACCCATGTCCATCGGAGAAGCCACGACAGAAGCCAGAGCTCCCACCTGCTGCTCCCCATACTCCCAGAGGGAGGGAATGTTAGGGGAAGATGACCAGTGAGTTCTGAACTCCAATTCCACCAGGACCCGTAACATTTACCCCTGGGAATTTTTGTTTGTATACTATTACTAAAAGGGAAGGAGAAACTTTGGAAAACACCAGAGGAAGTGAGGCAGACTTTCCCTTATCTGAGGGAAGACTTCCCTTAAGAGGGAAGGACAAAGGAAGGGTGCCCAGAACTAGTAACAGATGCAGGGGTGACCTAGGAAGGAAGTGAGTGACTTGGAAAGGCAGGCCATAGATGTGAATAAAAATGGACAGACAATGTAGATCTAGAGAGAGAGAGAGAGAGAGAGAGAGAGAGAGAGAAATAGAGAGATATATAGAGTCGACCCGTATCTGTGACCCGTGGAGAATTATGGCAGTTTCTGCTGGAAGGGAATAAGGACACCTCTGGTGGTGGGACTGATACAGAATTATGTCCCTATCATCTTATGCTTTTTAAATAACTATGAAGTCACTAATATAAAGTAAAATTTAAAACAAATATGCGAGCTAACACCAGCTAAGCATATTCAAAATCCAAATTGCACCTATATAATTTCTTCAAAAACTACAAGCAAAATTTTTCAAAAGATGATTTCCCTTTCTGATAAGACAGAAAAGCCAGGACTCACCTCAGCCTTGAAACTGCTCCTCAGAGCGTGTAAGGCGTCCCAGGCGGAGAGAGGAGAGGCCTGAGGCTGAGAGCTCAGGGTCAAGGTAAGCTGGCAGGTGTTGGGCTGAGACTGAACTGCAGTGACGGAAAGGTGGCATCAGGCGCTCACCTGGGCCTGGTGCCGCTCCTCCTGCCCTCTTGAATTAGAGAAGCTGGTGGTTGGGGGGAGGGTGGCACCACACCAGATTAAGCACGCATAGTACAAAGCACAAGAACCCGCACAAGGATGCTGGTTCCAGCCTCCAGCTCCACACTTAGGATGGGGGGAGAGTCACTGCACAGGCGGTGAAGCAGGTCTGCAGGTCTCTCTCTTTCTCTCCCCTCTCCCTCCCCCCTCCCCTCTCTTCTTCCCCTCCTCTCTCAATTTCTCTCTGTTCCATCCAACAACAGCAGCAGCAACAACAATGTTAAAAAAAATGGCCACCAAGAGCAGTGGGTTCATAGTGCAGGCAGCGAGCCCCAGGACAACCCTGGGAGAGAGAAAGAGACAGGGAGAGAGAGAGAGACAGGGAGAGAGAGAGACAGGGAGGGAGGGAGAGAGCTCTAGTTCAGACTTAATGTCTCGGCTTTGTTTGCGGGGTCAGAGTCCAGGAGGTGGGAAGGAGACCTGAGACCCCTTTCTGCTTGCCCTCCAATCCAGCTCTTGGCTGCCCTGCCCTGCCCCCCAACTTGGGTGAATGCTGACTCCCTCCTGAGGGGAGGAGAGCTGATCTCAGCATCTGTTCTTCCCTGCAGCTGCAGGCCTGAGCTGAGCATCAGCAGAGCTCTCTGCCCTTGTGGCTGAGCTGGTGTGGTGAGCCTGGCATTCTGGGACACCAGAAGCAGCTTCTCATCCTGCTGGACCCTCACCAGCAAACAGCCAGAGACACAAAAAGAATAAATCGCCAAAATCTGCTTTCAAGACACTGGACACCAGACAAGAAAAAAGGAAGATCTGGGATCGATGTGAACCCTACAAGGGCTCTAGCTTTGCCCCTGGAGAATCACAGGAAGAGAAACTGAGGCAGAGACCTGGCAGACACCTTGAGCTAAAAAGATGAAGCAGAGAGTTAAGCTTCTCAGATAGAGTCAAGGCAGAGAGAGAGAACACCAAGAGATAGGGCTCAGGGTTGTGCGGGAGCACAGCAGGTTGGGCGCACGCGATGCGAAGCTCAAGGACCGGCGTAGGGATCCTGGTTCGAGCCCCCAGCTCCCCACCTGCAGGGGTTCACTTTATGATCCGTGAAGCAGGTCTGCAGGCATCTGTCTTTCTCCTTCTCTATGTTTTCCCCTCCTCTCTCTATTTCTCTCTGTCCTACCCAACAATAGTAACAACAATGATAATAACCATAACAATGAAAAATCAACAAGGACAACAAAAGGGGGAGAAACAGCCTCCAGGAGCGGTGGATTTGTGGTGCAAACACCGAGCCCAGCAATAACCCTGGAGGCAAAAAAAAAAAAAAAAAAAACAAGAAACAAACAAACAAACAAGAGATAGGGCTCATGGCACATGAGAAAGATGATGGAATTAGGGGGGGAGCACAGGGTCCCCATCATCACACAAGGTGGGTAGTGACTGAGGGCTGTGGTCAGCTCTGATCACATTCTAACCCATCATTCACAGAGCAGTGTGAGCAGAAGGCCTCGACGCAGAGCCGGGGACCAGCTAGAGCTGCAGAAGCCCCAGAGGAGATCTTTGGCCAAAGGTTAGCTTCCTGGGAGGATCCCTGAAGGCAGGAATTTAGCTTTAAAAAGAAATGTCAGGGCTGGTGGTGGCATACCTCGCTGAGCACACACATTACAGTGAGCAAGGACCCAGCTCGAGCCTCTGGTCCCCACTCGCAGGGGAGAAGCTTCATGAGGGTGAAGCAGGGCCGCAGGTATCTCTTCCATCTCAATTTCTCTCTGCCTCTATCCAAAATAAATAAATTAAAATTAAACACACAAAGGAGTCTCCCCAAAACAGAATGGAAATCTGTGTACATTTGCTATGGAACACTACTTGGACAGTCCTTAAAGAAATAGCAATGGAATTACCTTATGATACAACAACACCACTCCTGGGCATTTATGCAAAGGACAGGAAAACACTAATTCAAAGGACACATGCACCCCTGTGCAGCCAGAGAGTGGAAGCAGCCTAAATGCCCATTCACACATGACTGGGCGAAGAAGTTATGGGACATATACTCCATGGAATACTACTCTGCCAGCAAAAAAAGACAAATTTGTATCATTTGGAGGAAAGTGGATGGACCTGAAGGTGGGATTATGCTAAGTGATGTCGGGCCTTAAAGCCAGCCCCCCCCTGCTCCATGCTCCACTGCTGACACTATGGTCTATTTACATAATCATTGTTTTGCCTAAAAGATCCCCACCACATCATCCCCTCAGGGTATTGCTTCTTCTTCTTCTAGCGTTTGCCCTTCTTCCGTAGCCAGTCAACAGCAACAGGTTGAGCCTGATGTAAAGTTTCGAGACCTCCTTTGAATCTGGAGAGGTGGCAGTCGCTGACTATATGGGTCATAGTCTGTCTGGAGCCGCAGGGGCAGTTCGGGTCGTCTCTGGCTCCCCAGCGATGGAACAGAGCGGCGCACCGGCCGTGGCCTGTTCGATAGCGATTGAGGAGAGGTATTGCTAATTCAGTTAAAACCATCGCAACAGTGGCTAAGGATGCTTCCACCTTCCCAGCATGCCTTTTGCCTTTCTCCACCCCCTTTCCTAGCCAATCCCATTCCCGATTTGCCACTTCTGTTTTTACCCTATAAAACCCGCTGCTGTTCCTGGTTTTGCTTTTATCTCTTCCACGTCCTGACCTGGAGAAGACCTGGAAAAGGGCTGGCATGCATAGCGGGAGGCAGCCATTTTGCTAGCTCCACATGGCCTAAACCCACTGTGCTCACACCCGACTCTGGGATGTCAGCATCAATAAAGAATTGTATTACCATGCCGCCAAGAGTTCCTTGTCTGTCTCTCTGGTGAAGCTAGGCCAGGAAAGTGAAACCATAAAGAGATGAAGAACAAGCACCAGGTGGTTTCACTATCTGTGGTTTCACTATAGCTAACACTAAACAAAGAAACCTGTCAAAGTAGCTGCCTCTTGGATTTTTGTGAGAACTGAGATGGTGACAGGGGCAGAGGGACTTTGCACCTTGCACACGTCTCAAGTGGGTGTGAGATTATAGCCCTGTAATTGTACACATTTTTTAAAACACTGGTAAATCCCTAATAAAAATAAGGGGGAAAGACCATACAGACAGTAAGCTGGAGTTGTTTCTGAAGTAGTTGTCTGACAGATTTTCCTGCAAACCGCCCAAGAGCAAGTTTTCTTCAGTTCTGTGGGTCGTCTAATTGACTGTACGGCATCCTGAGTGCTGTGAGGGGAAAGCAGATATCCACCTGTGAAATTATGCTCTAACAGATCATTTTTAGTAAGATGTTTCTAAAAAAATTAATAAATAGAAGTGAATGACAGAAAACTGCCAGTGAGGTTAGACAATATTCAGAAATTAGATAAAACATTATAAGGTGAGATGGGTCAGGTGAGAATTCCAAAGGGGTGGTGATGGAACCAAAGTAAAAGACTCTTGCTGGGGGGGGGGGGGCTCAGGTGCCAGAACATGATGGCAGAGGAGGAGCTAGGTGGGGGCTAGTGTTACACAGGAAACAGAGAAATGTTACACATGGACCAACTTCTCTATACTACTGTTGACTGTAAACCATTAATCCCCCCCCAACAAAGAGGTGAAAAAAAGACATTCCAAAGGGAAATAAAAATTCATTCCAGTTTAGAGAAAATGAAGCAGAACGTTATCAATAGGTAACCATGTTATTGAAGCAGGACTTGGAAGGGGAAAGATGGAATTAGATGTCTATCTTAGAACTTAATATCTCAAATCAGTTATCTCGGTATATTATCACTCTAATAAACCATAAAAATTAAAACCATGAACTGTAATCTGGAATAAATAGAAGAAAAGTGATAAAGGTCAGAAAAGAAATAAGTAAGACATTTAAAAAAAAAGATGCAGAAAGAAGAAAATTCATGCAACCAAAAGCTCTGAGTAAATCAATAAAATTACTAAACCTCTGGTCAGAATGATCAGAAAGAAAGGGCCACAGAAGAAAGAAACCACCAATCAGTAATGAGAGGAGACATCACAACACACTATGAAGATATTAGGAGAATAATAAACGGGGGTTATAAAATGTTATGTCAATAAATTTGACAACTCAAGATGAAGTGGACACATTCCTCGAGAGGCATAAGCTGCCAACATTCACTCAGAAAGGAACTGGTGACCTGCATTTTTAGTTTAAAACATCTTCACGGGAAGAAAAAACAAGCCTATAAAGACATAGTTGCCTTCACCAGTGAAAGCATCAAACACAAAGAGTGGGAGCACACTGGCTCCACACATCCTCTGACAACAGAACAGTAGCACCATGTGAATTCACCTTAGTTCTGATGCCAAAACAGTGAGAAGATGAAGTCTAGAGTCTCGACAGGACAGTTCCAAAAATTAATGCAATGTTTCTAAAAGTGAAAAGACAATGGGAACAGCTAAGACTAGCCGGACACTTAGGAGAGAATTAAATATAAAAAAAACTTACTCCACTGATTCCAAGACTTAATGAAAAGCAACAATCAACAAGACAGCAGTGCAGAGGGCTAGGGATAGACCTGGATCAATCGAAAGATTGGAGGTCAGAAATTGTCCTGTGCACGTGATCAATGAATTTTTGACAGTGGTGGCCAAGGAAATTCAATGGGTATCCATCCTCGTGGGAGGAATAAACTTCCATCTGATGTCACTCCACCTCCCGGTCCCGGATTCTCATTTATGAGATGAGATGTCACTCGACGGTCCTTTCACGAGTCTGAGAAAGGATGTTCACGTCAGGCACCTAAGACAGGGCATTAGTTTGTAAGATTGCCCTAACGGTATTTACCAAGAGCTGACACGGACAACCCAACTTGTCACACAGAGTCTTTCCATCAGCATCGAGGTAACAGGATTTGATCAGTCTTAAGTCTCCATGTATTAAATGCTTGGGGAAAGGATTGTTTGTACTTTTAAGATTTATTTATTGTTTTTATCTAAAAGAATTCATCAGAGTAGTGAAGACCTTGCATCAACAGCAAGTAATAATAATGAAGATGCAATGGGGCAGGGACCAGGAACCAGTTCACTAGGTGGATGTGTGCCCCACTGGCTAGGAAGCCTGAAGTTTGGACCCCAGCTCCACACGGATTCGCCAGAAGAAGCTTCCCAGACGGTGCAGCAGTGTCCTCTCTCTTCTACGCCCCATATGTCTTTTCTGTCTCTATGTGGGATTCTTTAAAAAGGATGGTGAACCCAATCCAGGAACAGAGAAGTCCCTTGTATTGCCAATAATAATAATAGGTGGCTTCCAGGACTGATCTGTAGTGATTTAGTCTTGAGAAGTTGGCTGTCCTGCAGAAGACAAAAAGTAAAATGAAATCTTTCAATGAATTTCATCAGAGAGCAGTTCAGATCACTAAAGTCATTTGCCCTAGGAACATAAATAAAATAGATTCCCTAGGGTGTTGTTTTTTCACCCTGGGTCCCTATTCTCATCTGCACCATTTGTAGTCATTGGTTCCTGTTTCTTAAATAATTTGTCTTGCTTTATATCTTACTGTCTTTCAGCCACCAGGTTCCAGATGCTACCATGACACCATCCTGACCTCCCTGGGCAGACAACCTCACCAGTGTGTCCAGAGCCTCCCTTTCCCAGAGCCTTGCCACACTAGGGAAAGACAGAGACAGGCTGGGGGTGTGGATCCACCTGCCAACACCCATGTCCAGTGGAGAAGCAATTATAGAAGCCAGAACTCCCACCTTCTGGTCCCCAGAAAGAATCTTGGTTCATACTCCTAGAGGGGGAGAAATGTCAGGGGAAGATGACCAGAGGGCTCTGAACCCAATTCCACTAGGACCCAGAGAGAAGAGAAGGACATTTTGAAGGACATTTTGAAGTAGTAACAGGTATAGGTGTGAGCCTGCCAGCTATCTACAGAACGGAGACCCCCACCCAACTCTTCATCTGTACTACCCCAGCCTTTAGGTTCATGATTGGTCAACAATTTGTTTGAGTTTGTATGTTAAATCTCTTTTCAGCCACCAGGTTCCAGATTCTACCATGATGCCAACCAGACTTCCCTGGGCAGATGACATCACCAATGTGTCCTGGAGCCCTGCTTCCCAGAGCCCTGCCCCACTAGGGAAAGAGAGAGACAGGCTGGGAGTATCGACCCACCTGCCAACACCCATGTTCAGCGGGGAAGCAATTACAGAAGCCAGACCTTCCACCTTCTGCATCCCACAGTGACCCTGGGTCCATGCTCCCAGAGGGATAAAGAATAGGAAAGCCATCAGGGGAGGGGATGGGATACAGAGTTCTGGTGGTGGGAACTGTGTGGAGTTGTGCCCTCTTATCAGTGTTTCCTTTTTGTAAATAAATAATAAAAAAGAGAGAGAAGAGAAGGAAGGACCACTGGGGGAAAAAATGGGTAGGTGTGTGTGTGTGAGTGTGTGTGTGTGAGTGTGTGTGTGTGTGAGTGTGTGTGTGAGTGTGTGTGTGTGAGTGTGTGTGAGTGTGTGTGAGTGTGTGTGAGTGTGTGTGTGTGTGTGTGAGAGTGTGTGTGTGAGAGTGTGTGCGAGTGTGTGTGTGTGTGTGTGTGTGAGTGTGTGTGAGTGTGTGTGAGTGTGTGAGTGTGTGTGTGTGTGAGTGTGTGTGAGTGTGTGAGTGTGAGTGTGTGAGTGTGTGAGTGTGAGTGTGTGTGAGTGTGTGTGAGTGTGTGAGTGTGTGTGAGTGTGTGTGTGTGTGAGTGTGTGTGAGTGTGTGTGAGTGTGTGAGTGTGTGTGTGTGAGTGTGTGTGTGTGAGTGTGTGTGAGTGTGTGAGTGTGTGTGTATGTGTGTGTGAGTGTGTGTGTGTGTGTGAGAGTGTGTGTGTGAGTGTGTGTGAGTGTGTGTGTGTGTGTGTGAGAGTGTGTGTGTGAGTGTGTGTGAGTGTGTGTGTGTGAGTGTGTGTATGAGTGTGTGTGTGAGTGTGTGTGTGTGAGTGTGTGTGAGAGTGTGTGTGTGTGAGTGTGTGAGTGTGTGTGTGTGTGTGAGTGTGTGTGTGTGAGTGTGTGTGTGTGAGTGTGTGTGAGTGTGTGTGTGAGTGTGTGTGTGAGTGTGTGTGTGTGTGAGTGTGTGTGTGAGTGTGTGTGTGAGTGTGTGTGTGAGAGTGTGTGTGAGAGAGTGTGTTTGTGTGAGTGTGTGAGTGTGTGTGTGTGAGTGTGTGTGTGTGTGTGAGTGTGTGAGTGTGTGTGTGTGTGAGTGTGTGAGTGTGTGTGTGAGTGTGTGTGTGTGAGTGTGTGAGTGTGTGTGAGTGTGTGTGTGTGTGAGTGTGAGTGTGTGTGTGTGTGTGAGTGAGTGTGTGTGTGTGAGTGTGTGTGAGTGTGTGTGTGTGAGTGTGTGTGAGTGTGTGTGTGTGTGTGAGTGTGTGTGTGTGTGTGTGTGTGTGTGTGTGTGTGTGTGTGAGTGTATTTGTGTGTGTGTGTGTCCAGGGTTCTCACTGGGCTGGGTGCCAGCACTACGAATCCGCTGCTCCTGGCAACCATTTTTTCTATTTTGACAAGACAGAGAAATTGAAAGGGGAGAGGGAGGACAGATAGACACTTGCAGACCTGCTTTACCATTTTCGAAGCCCCCCCCCCCCGCAGGTGGGGAGCAGGGAGCTCAAACCTGGATCCTTATGCTGGTCATTGTGCTTAGTGCTATGTTTGCTTAATGGGGTGCACTATTGCCTGGCCTCCTATAAATCTAGATAGTTACAGAAACAATAGTCAACCTTTATCTGTGACCTTAGGAGAACCATTGCAGTCTCCAGTGGAAGGAATGGGGACACAGACCTCTGGTGGTGGGCACAGTGTTGGATTGTGCCCTTGTTATCTCATAATAGTGGCAAAGCAGGTCTGCAGGCATCACTCCTCTCTCTCTCTCTCTCTCTCTCTCTCTCTCTCTCTCTCCACTCCCTCCCTCCTCTCTCAATTTCTATCTGTTCTATCTAATAATGGAAAAAATATCTGTCAAGAGCAGTGGATTCATAATGAAGGCACTGAGCCCCAGCAGTAACCCTAGAGACAATATATATATTTTTTTCTAAAAATATATATATTTTTAAAAGTTACTTTATGGGAGGGGTAGATAGCATAATGGTTATGCAAAGAGACTCTCACATCTGAGGCTCCAAAGTCCCAGGTACAATCCCCTGCACCACCATAAGCCAGAGCTGAGCAGTGCTCTGGTAAAAAAAAAAAAAAGTTACTTTATAAACATATTAATTTTGTTCATCTGATTTCTATCCATAGGGTTCAAATTTTCTGTATAGTTAAGATAATCTAGAATAAATTGTTTCTGTTTTAGTGGGAAAATACATTTATAAATGGAAAGGAGACTGAAAAATAAATTTAGAGGCAATTAAAATTAAGGAAGTGCATAAGGATAAAATTTCTAAATCTTGAGAAAGTTGTGGTCTAGATACACAGTGGAATACTACTCATCTGTTAAAAATAATCAGTTCACCTTATTCCCCTCATCTTGGACGGAGCTTGAAGGAATCAAGTTAAGTGAGATAAGCCAGAAAGAGAAGGATGAACATGGGCTGATCTCACTCACAGGCAGAAGTTGAAAAACAAGATCAGAAGGGAAAACACAGAACAGAACTTGGACTGAAGTTGGTGTATTGCACCAAAGTCAAGGCCTCTGGGGTGAGGGTGGGGGGTTTCAGGTCCTGGAACATGTGGCAGAGGAGGACCTCGTGGGGGTTGTATTGTTATGTGGAAAATTGGAAATGTTACACATGTAAAAACTACTGTATTTTACTGTTGACTGTAAACCATTAATCCCCCAATAAAGAAAAAAAAAAAACATTCCTAAGTCTGTAGACATAGATAGTTGGGGCAGAGAATGTGGAGGTCAGTTCAGAACACTGGAGAATCCCAGAAAGGAAAGGCATTCCTCAATGAAGGTGGCAAGGAAGTCTGTTCCTCCGGAGAGGTTTATGAGTAAAGCCCTCTTGTAGAACAGCCTCCACCCTGTCCTCTAGGATCGGTGAGGATTAAGGAGACCTGGGTGCCCAGCTTATAGTGTGTCTGCGGTGACTGTGGTCTCTGGCCTCACGCATCCTGCCTGGGGACTGTGGCCCTCCTGGAGGCTCAGAATGCTGCAAAAGTTTCAGGATCTCTGGTGATGTCTAAGTCTGTGGCTACCTTCCTCCCACCGCAGGCTTAAAAATTTGGAGCCTCACTCACTCACACTCTCTGCCCCCAAGCTCCAGGGTGGTCACCCGTCTGTCCTATTCTTCTCACTGTGCACTTTTAATAAGATCGCTGTACCCAGAAGGGCAGGGGGCTGGAGGCAAGTCACTTGCTATTTATAAAAATCAGCTCGTGTTACAGACAAGAAGGGTGCATTCTGTGTCTCCATGTCAGTGTGAGAGAGGAGATTCTGCCAACTCCTCTCCCCCCAACCCCCAGAGCCTGGGGGCTGAGCAGGGCTGGGGGACAGGCCGTCTGCCCCCTGACCCCACACTTGGCCTCCACGCGGCCCTGCTGGCTGAGCCTGGGAGCTGACAGCTTGATTGGGGCCCCCGTGCCGCGGGTGACCTCCATGTAGCTGTCAGGGCCTGCCTTTTCTGCCACGCTGGCACCTGCAGACAGGACGCTGCCTCATTACGGCGGCTCTGAGTCTCGCTGGCTGCCGGCTCCTTCCTCCTGCGGCTGTTACCTGTGTGTCTCTGTCACACCTAATTGCTCCTCTGTCTCTTGCTGGGAGAAAGGCACCTTTGGTTCCACTGCTCAGGCCCAGGCTTTTCCAAGAGCTCTCCGGGCCTTTTTCTTCCCCGGGGTACGAAATCTACAACCTTATCTGGCAGTGTGGGCCCCATCCACGGAGGCCCATGGCTCTGTATGTCCTGCAGTAAGGTCCTGGCATTGCTCCGCTGTTGGGAACCAGTGACGTCCTTGCATGGCATCTGTGATGGCGCCAGATGTGACCCCCACCTGCCCACCCAGAGGTGGCCCTGTCTCACTGGCGAGGCTCCGATCTGGGAAGATCAGCCTTTGGAAAGAGCAAAAGCCTCGTCCTGAGGCGACTGTGCTTGTTTCCACACCAGCCACTCATTTTCTCAGGTCTTCTCAGGTTGAGTCACAGAAGTGTTTCGGAATCCCAAAATCCTGAGAAGTCGAGGGAGGAGGGAGACGGGGTTCCGCTTCCTCTTCACCTGCCCATCTGGAGAGCTCTGGAAGCCTAACTATCCTCCCCTCGTCATCTTCCTCCTCCTCCTCCTCCTCTTCCTCCAGAGTCCTCCCCGGTTAGGCTAAGCCGGACCTCCCCAACCCCATCAGGGCCTGGCCCGCCAGAGCCTCTTCTCAGCATCCTCCAGATTGATGGGCTTGTGTCCCCAGGGCCCCTGCACCTTAGGGTGTTTCTCTCTGCCCCCTCCCATCCCCCATCCCGGCTCCTCATGGATGGCCTGGGAGTGCAGCTTGGGCTGGAGGCAGCCTGGTTCTCAGCTCCAGCTCTGGTCTCCCCAGTGCCCGCCCGAGACACATTGACGCTGCGTTCATCTGTTCAGGAACAGCGACGGGGAGGGAAAGCTCTCGCCTCCAACACCAACAACGGCAGAATCCATTTCCACGCGAGTCTTCTGAGGAATTACCTGATTTCACAGCCTCAGCCGCTGATTTAGAATAATGCCAGTGCCAGCTAGAACCATTCGGCAAGCTCTCCTGACATCAGCTAAACATCTTTACTCCCTAAAATAGAATTACGCGGTGCAGAAAGGGATCGGCCCAGAATTACTCCCGGATAGAACAATGACAATGCAATTTCCTAGCTTTATGATGGGCTCCCTGGGAACCGGTTAAGTGGCCTAAAAGACTTAATGTCTCTCCCAAAGTGCCCGATTTGAATGTTTATAATGCCGTATATGCACAGTTTACGGAAACAGTTCATCTGTACCAGCCTCCGTCCAGAGAGAAATGTGGGCTGTTTAGGGTGAAGATGCCCTCTGGGCAGAAAGCATTAAACGCAGCAAGGCTGGGGCCCTAAATCAAATTGCCTCCAAGGAAGGGCAGGTGCCTTCTCCCCTTAGCACGTGAGAAGAATAACGTGTTCGCGCCTCCACACCCTCGCGGCCCAAAGGCCATTTCAGGTCCTGGTTAAACAGGAAGACGGTGCTTCCCGCTGCAGCCTGGCTGCCTCCCTTCCTGCCTGCTCTCACTCCCACCCACACTTGCTAACCACTGGGGCACTGTGGAGAATAAGGGAGATGGAGAGGGGGGTGGGGAAACTCCCCCAGGGGAAGCACTGGGAGAAGAGGCCAGGCAGTGACCCCCACACTGCAGTGGAGCCCCTCCCAGGACCTAGTCACAGTCAGCACAATGAGCACGAAGGTACTTTTCTGGCAGGGCAGAGATGGCTCCTCTCGCTGACGCAGGGCACCTGCGGCCTGTCCTGAGATGGAAACTGCACTTGCTCAACTCGGATGCCCTCTTCTCAGACAGTGTTTTTAGTCTACCTGCATGGTAGCTAGCAGGCGCATGTCCCAGAACCTCCCCTCCCCAGAGCCCTGCCCCACTAGGGACAGACAGACGCAGGCTGGGGGTGTGGATCCACCTGCCAACACCCATGTCCAGCGGAGAAGCAATGACAGAAACCAGAACTCCCACCTTCTGCTCCCCATGAAGATCTTCGGTCCATGCTCCCAGCGGGGTAAAGAATTGGGGAGCTTCCACTGGAGGGGATGGGATACAGAACTCTGGTGGTGGGAACTGTGTGGAATTGTAGTCCTGTTGTCTTACAGTCTTGAGACAGGAAGGGAAGGGAAGGGAAGGAAGGGAAGGGAAGGGAAGGGAAGGGAAGGGAAGGGAAGGGAAGGGAAGGGAAGGGAAGGGAAGGGAAGGTCAGGGAAGGGAAGGGAAGGGAAGGGGAAGGGGAAGGGAAGGGAAGGGAAGGGAAGGGAAGGGAAGGGAAGGGAAGGGAAGGGAGGGGAAAGGAGGGGAGGGGAAGGGAAGGGAAGGGGAAGAGGAAGGGGGAAGGGGAAGGGAGGGGAAGGGAGGGGGAAAGGAGGGGGAAAGGGGGGAGGGGAGGGGAGGGGAAGGGAAGGGAGGGGAGGGGAGGGGAGGAAAGTCTGGCCTCCACATTCCACCAAGGAAGCAAACTACTAAACTAAATTACTCTCCACTGCTCCTCTTGGCCATATAAGTCAATATTTGGCTATTCTTCCAGAATAAATCAACCTTCAATTCAAATTTGGATAGAAATTGGAAAGAAAAAAAAATTCTGTGGTCAAACCAAGGGAAATGTGTTCTCTTGGCATCATTCAGAAGCAAGGTCCATGACTCAAATGACTGAAGGTCACAGAAATCTTTCAAGAGCTGCTGTCTTTTTCAACATGTGTGGAGCACAGATATGTCACTAGGTTTAGTTCTAAGGGAAATCACTTAGCTGAAAGACCACAGGCTTTCGTGTGCCAGTTACCAGCTCTATTTCTGGTACAAGTACCACAGTGGTACTCTGGTCTCTCTCTCTCTCTCTCTCTATCTCTCTCTCTCTCTCCCTCCTTCTCTCTCTCTTTCTTAGCAAAATTCTTTAAAATGTGTTTTAGACTGGCCTTAGAAGTCTATTTCACTTTCCAATTAATGGAGACTAGAATATAGTAGTTATTCATATGTGCAATTTTCTGAGCCAAAGAAACTGCCAACGACTTTTTAAAAAATATTCTCTTAGGATTTCTAGACACGTAATCATTCCATCTGCAGATTCTGGTCTGCTTCTCTCTAAAATGTCTGTTTGACCATGTTTGTTCATTTCCTGTTCCATCACACTCCATAGGACTTCCAGGATGTGGTTCACCAAGGTGGGTCCCCTGGCAATTCAACCACGCTGCATACCTGGGCCCACCTTTGAAAGCTCTGCCCCATGGTGATGCACGGCCCATTTCAAACTGGCTTTCCATGTCGAGGAAGCATTCTCCTACTCCTGGCTTATTAAGATTTTATTAGAAATTGATGTTGAATTTTATCAAATGTCCTCTGAGAATTTATTGAAGCTTTTCCTCTTTTAATCTACCAATGTGCTATCTTTTATTAATAGTTATCTGAATATTAATGCCTGATCGCGTTCCTGTGCGTGGACGGGATAGGAAACTGTTGTTCTCAATTTGCTATCTATTATTTAGGATTTTTTGTTCTCTGATTCACCAACTGCAGTCTGCACCTCACCAGGATCCAAACCACCCAGCGTGTAACCTCACCCTTTCTCCCAGTGAGAAGGGCCCAGAATCAGCCCTTTCAGGCTTGAGATTTTGGCTCTGCTGGCCCCGTACAAGATACCAGGAGATATTTCTCCTCGTGCTGTAAGGTCTTCATAGCAGGGAGATCGATCATTGTGACAAGACTGAAATCCTTCACCCACAAACACTAAAGAACTCAGACAGTTCATCTGAAAGAGTGACCAAAATACCAAATAATAGCAAAAAGACAAACGGGTTCCTTCCAAACTATCACAAGTCTGTGGCAATGAGCTTTGAGATGTCTCTCCAGTTGTCTTACCAGTCTAGAAACAGAAGTTGCTCATTTTCTCCTGTGTCCCTCGGACATGAAGAGCTGCAGCTTCCTCAGACACATCTTTCCTTCACCGAATCTAACTAAATTATATGGAAGTATATATATGTTCACAGATTTTTTTTCCTTATCTTTGAACTCATCATAGTATTCTTTTTTTATTTTTACCAGAACACTGCTCAGCTCTGGCTTATGGTGCTGAGGGGGACTGAACTTGGGACTTGGAGCTTCAGGCATGAGAGTCTCTTTGCATCACCATTATGCTGTCTCCCCCGACCCAGTATCTTCTTGTTATTTGTTTGCGTGCTCGGTTGTATGCACTAACTCCTTAGTCTATATACACTTAAGCTTTCCTCCATTAGTCCTACTACTCGTCAAGCCATTTGAATGTGAGTGTCTCATCTACTAAGGCCCTAGAACGGGTCGACTCTGCTGTTTTGCTGTGTTCCCTTCCTAATTCTTTTTCTTAAACTTCATATGATGAATTTCAAGCAAACATGAAATCAACTGCCTGGCAACTCTCTCCTCTTGTGTCCTAGTTCAGCAGCAAATAGGCAGTGGGTCCTTGAAAACGTCCATTTCATTGGAATTTCTTCTTATAAGATGCTTGAAGAGGAAGAAGATAACACTCCCAGCCCACCTGGAACTAAGCGCTGTGTGAAGACTCATTTTCACCTCTGCCATTTCACTGCTCACCAGTTCCCAAGAGCCAGGGGAGGATGGGACGGGAGAGATTACTGGGCTTGGCAGGTACGTTTAACCTTGAACTAACCTTGGCTTCAGCCCTTAAATGTGTGCCTTTCCTTATT
This sequence comes from Erinaceus europaeus, assembly GCF_950295315.1. Taxonomy (NCBI): domain Eukaryota; kingdom Metazoa; phylum Chordata; class Mammalia; order Eulipotyphla; family Erinaceidae; genus Erinaceus; species Erinaceus europaeus. The sequence goes on from NC_080175.1 coordinate 1,691,139, forward strand.
TTTAATTATTCTTTATAATTGTCGGTTAGTTTTTTCTCTTACAGAGTAGTCACATAGGAGAGTATTGTTTTAATAATTTTAGTGTATTAAAGTTTGTGTTTCATTTCTGTTAGTAAAATTTCTGTCTAAGGGCTGGAGAGACAGCATCATGGGTAAACCGGCAGACTCTGATTCCTGAGGCTCCAGAGGTAGCAGACCCAGTCCTCAGCACTGCCATAGCCAGAGTTGAGGTGTGTTCTACTCAAATAACAATAAAATACATTTTACGGGGCCGGGTGGTGGTGCACCTGGTTGAGCACACATGTTACGGTGCACAAGGACCCGGGTTCAAGTCCCCGGTCCCCACCTGCAGGGGGAAAGCTTCTTGAGTGGTAAAGCAGGGCTGCAGGTGTCTCTCTGTCCCTCTTTCTCTCTACCCCCCTTTCCCTCTTGATTTCTGGCTGTCTCTATCCAATAAATCAAGATAATAAAAATTTTTAAATAAAAATAAAATAAATTTTAAATCTATTTTACTGTGGCTACAAATAGAATAATAGAATTCATGAATTTTTTTTCCTTGTAGGCTTCTTGTAGTGAAGGACCTTTATAAATATAACATGGACATCAACCTTCTTCATCGATTGGTAGAGAGCTCATTCTGCTTATTTAATATTGAATAAACCTGGCCTATTATATATGGTTTAGCTCTCTATTTTTGTCAGCTTGTATAACTCCATTAACCCTGACAGTCACTCTCACATGTCTTTGTGAACTCCTTGTGTTTTTAATTTACCTCACAAATTCAAATCATTCCATTCTATGCATATATCTTCAGGGTAGGATTTAACTTTTGTCTGTATAAGTATAACCTGTTAAAATGGTTTAAGATTTAGTTTGAAGTTACTGCCTGTTTTTATCTGTATTTACCTGATGTGTCTTTGTCTTTTTATTACCACTCGTTACCCCGTAGCTGTCTCTGGACTAAACTCTGTTCTACGTCATTGTCTTTAAATATTTCCCTTTCATCTCCTTACTAAGAAGCTATTCTTCCAGATCTTGGTTTTCCTTGACGGCTTAGTCTGAATCTGGTTTTCCCGCCTGTTGTCTTTTCACGTCTCCTTTTTACAAAAGTCCCATATTTTTCTCTAGTTGGATAAACACTGTGACATTATGCAATATCTCTCCCTAAATTCAACCAGGTTTTAATGCACATTCACTTTTTCCTCCAACTTGCCAAGTTTTGCCATTATCTAAGAGCTTAAACCAGATAATGAGTATTACATTACTCGCCTAATTTTTTTTTTTTTAACTTTTGCTCTTTTCAGTTCCTGTTGTTTTGCGTGTATTCCGACTCTGTCGGACTGGTGTTTGTCTGTCCCACTGCCATTCCCCATCCTCCCGCTGCTGGCTAGTCAGCTCACACTTGCCAGTAGCGGCTCCTGGTCTACTTTCCAGCCTCCTGGTGTCTCTGAGAATGTTCTTCCCTGCAGCTGGTGTGTGGACTGAAGGCCACATGCATGCCATGGACACCTGTGTTGTGTGGCAACTGTGCTAGGTCTCAGGAAGACAGAATTTCTCCAGCCAGCACAAACTTTGCAGCCCTTGCCTTAAGGACTAGTGAAAACATGCAGATGAAGTGGTTGCCACCTGATAATGACACAGTGGGTAGACGATTTAGCGGGGGCCAAATACTTATTTCTATGAGAATTCTGCAGCAGTGGTCATCTCTTACCTTGTCTTTATTATTGCAGACAAGTCTGTCAACTGCCCGGTTTATTCCAAGATACCTGTTATAGGGCGGAGTGGGATACCTGTTATCTTGGAATTCTACCTCTTTTTTATGATTATTATTTCACTGACTAGAGACCGAGAGAAGAGCAGAAGAGATAGCATGATGGTTATGCAAAGAGATGGTTATCTTTGGTTAACCAGAGATGGTTATGCAAAGACTCTTATGTCTAAGGCTTCGAAGTCCCAGGCTCAATCTCCTGTATAAGCCAGAGCTGAGCAGTGCTCTGGTAAAAATAAAACAAAGAAAACTTAAGGGGTCAGGCGGCAGCACAGTGGGTTAAGCTCACATGGCATGAAGGTCAAGAACTGGCACAGGGTCCTGATTTGAGCCCCTGGCTCCCCACCTGCAGGGGGATCGCTTCACAGGTGTTGAAGCAGGTCTGCGGGTATCTTGTCTTTCTCTCCCCCTCTGTCTCCTACTCCTCTCTTGATTTCTCTCTGTCCTATCCAACAACAACAACGGCAATGAAACAAAAACAATAATAACAACAAGGACAACAAAAATGGGGGGGGGGCTTCCAGGAGCAGTGGATTTATAGTGTAGGCACCAAGCCCCAGCAATAACCATGGGGGCAAAAAAAAAAAACCTTAGAAAAGGAAGACACTGAGAGAAATCAAGGGGTAAAAGGATGATAATATAGGGGGGAAAGAGAGAGAGACACCTGCAGCACAGCTTCACCACTTGTGAAGCTTTCCCCTGCACATGGGGACAAGGGACTTGAACCCAGGTCCTTGCACATGGTAACATGCACTCAACCAGGTGAGCCACACCCAGCCTCCTGAATTCTATCTCTTTTCAAAAGGAAATTTTCCAGCTAAGCAACTAACAAAATAACAAACCTGCCAAAACATTTAATAGGACTGCATATGAGTTGTGTATTCCAATAAAAGCAAAATGGGGGGGGGGGGTCGGGCGGTAGTGCGGCAGGCTAAGCACATGTGGCACAAAGCCCAAGGACCAGCCTCAGGATCCCCGTTCAAGCCCCCAGCTCCCCACCTGCAGGGGAGTCGCTTCATAGGCAGGTGAAGCAGGTCTGCAGGTGTCTGTCTTTCTCTCCCCCTCTCTGTCTTCCCCTCCTCTCTCCATTCCTCTCTGTCCTATCCAACAATGAACTACATCATCAACATCAATAATAACCACAACAAGGCTACAACAACAAGGGCAACAAAAGGTGGAAAAGACAGCCTCCAGGAGCAGTGGATTCATAGTGCAGGCACTTAGCCCCAGCAGTAACCCTGGAGGCAAAAATAAATAAATAAATAAAATAAATAGCAAAATGGACCCAGACATTTTGTAGAGAAAAAAAAAAAAAAACCCTGATTACAGTCTGATTTTATTTCTTTGGAAGTATTACTGCTTTTTCCCTAAGATGTGTGATTTCTCCCACCTTGAAACTGCCGTTCATTCTGCCTGGCACCCAGGAAACCCTTTGCTCCTTCACTGAGAAGCCTGGCGCCTGTGCTTGTTCTCCCTGAAGAGCCCCAGGACTCACACACTGGACCTACGGCCAATCCGGGCCTCCTGCCTTCTCCTCTGTCACGCTGTGGACTTCTCCCTCTAGAAGAGGGTCGCTGAGTCGTCACTCACTGGATAGCTTCGTCACAGCACACAGCTCTAGGTCGGTACACAGTCCGTCGGGGTCCTCCTGTTTCTCAGAAATGTCAGTCCTGATCTCACAGGTGTGATGCCATCTGCAAACTTGAAGATTTCTGGACATTTTGTATCCCTTGCTGTTGCTACAAATGGAAAGGCATGTGCTGGAAACTTTGATTCTCTTGTCAAAAGTGACTGTCTCCTGCCCATCTACAGAGAGGAAGGTTCCTCTGCGCGCCCTGCTCACATCCGGTGTCTTCTGTCACTCACAGATACTGTAAGACAAAGTAAAGCGGGCTCAGCCTCCCAGGGTGGGCTCTCCCCTGTCTGAGGGGTACCCTCCTCGAGTGGATTGGGACTCTGCCCATCGCCCACAGATGAGGCCCCGTTCTCAGCCTGGCATGACTGCTAGGGGATCCCCGTGTGCTCCCCAACCTCCTGAGATGCCAGGCGCCCTGCTCAGTCCCATCCTTTGAGGGCAGCTCTGCGGAGTCTTTTTCAGCAAGTCTGCCCAAAGCTCATCCTCTATGCTTCTGTCCAAAAGAGCCGGCCTGCCCTTCCTTTCACCTGGAGGCTTGGGACAGTTTATGGCAGAAGGGGGGGGGGGGTTTTGAGGGTGAGGAGTCAGGCTCCCAGGCCAGCTCTCTGGCACCCGTGGGTGGGGTGTCTAATTGGACATGCTAAGTTGTTAAGAGCAAGTTCGAGGGGATATAATTGTGCAGGTCTCCATGTGGACGTCAGAGCCTCCCCAGGGGCCTGTCCTGTCTGCAGCTGGGCCTGGCTTATCACACGCACACAGACACACACACACACTCACACACACACACAGACACACACACACTCACACACACACACACACATACACACACACTCACACACACTCACACTCACACACACACACAGACACACACTCACACACACACAGACACACACACACTCACACACACACACAGACACACACTCACACACACACAGACACACACACACTCACACACACACTCACACACACACACAGACACACACACACACTCACACACACACATTGACACACACAGACACACACACTCACACTCACACACACAGACACACACACTCACACACACACACTCACACACACATTGACACACACAGACACACACACACATACACACACACTCACACTCACACACACAGACACACACACACTCACACACACACATTGACACACACAGACACACACACACTCACACTCACACTCACACACACTCACACACACACATTGACACACACAGACACACACACTCACACATACACTCACACACATACACGTAGTGAGACACACACACTCACACACACACACTCACACACACTCACACACACACTCACACACACACACTCACACACAGACACACACTCCCACTCACACATACACTCACACACATACACGTAGTGAGACACACACACTCACACACACACTCACACACTCACACTCACACACAGACACACACACACTCACACACACACACAGACACACACACTCACACTCACACACACAATCACACACACACTCACACACACACACACACACACAGACACACACACTCACACTCACACACACAATCACACACACACTCACACACACACACTCACACACACATACACACACACTCACACACACTCACACACACTCACACTCACACACACACAGACACACACACTCACACACACAGACACACACACACTCACACACACACTCACACTCACACACACACAGACACACACACACACTCACACACACACATTGACACACACAGACACACACACTCACACTCACACACACAGACACACACACACTCACACACACACTCACACACACATTGACACACACAGACACACACACACACATACACACACACTCACACTCACACACACACAGACACACACACTCACACACACACATTGACACACACAGACACACACACACTCACACTCACACTCACACACACACACTCACACACACACATTGACACACACAGACACACACACTCACACATACACTCACACACATACACGTAGTGAGACACACACACTCACACACACACTCACACACAGACACACACACTCACACACACTCACACACACACACTCACACACAGACACACACTCCCACTCACACATACACTCACACACATACACGTAGTGAGACACACACACTCACACACACACTCACACACTCACACTCACACACAGACACACACACACTCACACACACACAGACACACACACTCACACTCACACACACAATCACACACACACTCACACACACACACTCATACACACACACAGACACACACACACTCACACACACACACAGACACACACACTCACACACACACTCACACACTCACACTCACACACAGACACACACACACACACTCACACTCACACACACACAGGCACACACACACTCACACTCACACACACACTCCCACTCACACACACTCACACACACAGAGACACACTCACACACACACACTCACACACACACACACTCACACACACACACTCCCACTCACACACACACTCACACACACACACACTCACACACACACACACACTCCCACTCACACACACACTCACACACACACACTCACACACACACACACACACACTCACACACACACACTCCCACTCACACACACACTCACACACACACACACACACACTCCCACTCACACACACACTCACACACACACACACACACTCACACACACACACACACACTCACACACACACACACTCACACACACTCACACACACACACACACACACTCACACACACACACTCCCACTCACACTCACACACACACTCACACACACACACACACGTAGTGAGAACACTCCTTCCCTGCGTAGAAAGAACAATGAAGGGGCTGGGCAGTGGTGCCAAGGGTCAAGCTCACCCATGACCAAGAGTGAGGACCTGAGTTCAAGCTGCATTTCCCACCACAGGAGGGGTGCTTCATAATGACGCAGGGCTACAGGCTTCTCTCTTCCTCTCTTCCTCTCTGTCTCCCCTTCCCCTCTCAATCGCTGTCCTATCAAATAATTTTTACAAAAGAAAAAATGGCCTTTGGGAGTGGTGGATTTGTCATGCAGGCACAGAGTCCCAGCAATAACCCTGAGAGTAGAAAGAGAGAGAGAGAGAGAGAGAGAGAGAGAAAGAAAGAAGTAAAAAAGGAAGAAAGGAAGGGAGGGGAGAAGGGAAGGAGGGAGGGAGGAAGGAAGGAAAGAATGCGGAAAGCCTGCAGTGACGGCCATGGAGGGGCAGCTGGCAAAAAGCAGAAGCCTCCAGGAAGCCCCAGGTGGAGGCTGAGGCAGGGCTGAGTTAGACCTCAATGGTAAGTTTAAGGGTTTTTTTTTTTAATATATATATTTATTTTCCCTTTTGTTGCCCTTGTTGTTTTATTGTTGTGGTTATTATTGTTGTTGTTACTGATGTCGTTGTTGTTGGATAGGACAGAGAGAAATGGAGAGAGGAGGGGAAGACAGAGAGGGGGAGAGAAAGACAGACACCTGCAGACCTGCTTCACCGCCTGTGAAACGACTCCCCTGCAGGTGGGGAGCCGGGGGCTCGAACCGGGATCCTTATACCGGTCCTTGTGCTTTGTGCCATGTGTATTTAACCCGCTGCGCTACCGCCCGACCCCCCCCCCTTGCTTTCTGTTGGCCTGACACCAGGGTACAGACCCAGAGAGGCAGAATGGGGAGACAGAAAGATGGAGGGGAACCCACCCCAGGGGCTTTCTTTCTTTCTAATTTTTTTTTAGTTATATAGGACAAAGAGAAATTGAGAAAGGAGAGGGAGGCAGATAGAGAGAGAAAGAGAGACACCTAGACCTGTCCTCACCAGTCCCCAGGCCTCTCCATTCACGGCCCTCTCCCCTCACCCTCACCACCCCGGGCAGGGCAGGGGAGTCACCGCCCCTTGCAGCCCTGGATGTGAAGACAGACTGCTCTGCGTCCCAGAGGGCCCCCACCCCTCCCATGGGGGAGTAGCCCAGGGCAGCACCCACGGGGACCCCACCTTGTCCCCAACCTGGGAAATCAGGACAGCGGGAGTGGGCAGCTCTCTGAGGCGGGGCTCCGGTCCAATGTGGCTTCCCCAGATCCCCGTGCTCCTGGAGGAGCCAGTACCACCCTGCATCCATCCCCCTGGTGCTTGTGGGGAGGACCAGCCTGCTCAGGACCTCTCTGGGGAGGACCGTGCTTGCTGGGTGCTCTTAGGGAGAACCAGTGTTGCCTGTGGCAAATGGAGTTCCTATCTCTGGCCCTGGCCCCAACGTCCACACCCCAGAGGGAGTAACACAGCTTCCTCTAGACTCTCCACAGCACCCCAAGACCAGGAGGCGAGGAGATCCTAATCCCTCCTGCCTTTGCCCTATTTACTCTCTCTCTCTCTGTCTGTCTCTGTCTGTCTGTCTCTCTCTGTCTCTCTGTCTCCCTCCCTCCATCTCTCTCTCCCACTCTGTCTCTGCCCTTCTCTCACTCCTTTTTCTCACCTTCTCTCTCTCTTCCTTTCTTCCAACACAGCCCTCTTTCTTTCCCTCTCTCTCTACCTCCTCTCTTCATTTTTCTTCCTCTCTCCTTCTCTCCCTCCTCTCCCCATCTCTCTCCTTTCTTTCTCCCTCTGCCTCTCTTTCTCTTTGTATCTCTCTCTTCCTCTCTCTTTCTCTCCCCCCTTTCTCTCTCTCACTGTCTCTTTCTCTCTCTCCCCTCCCTCTCTCTTTCTACCTCTCTTTTCTCTCTTTCTTTCCTTCTTCCTCTCCCTCCCCCTCTCCCCCTCCCTCTCTCCCAGGCCAGAGCCCACTTGGCGGGGCTGACAGGCTGGCGTGGAGCACGGGCACGTCTACAGTAAGTGGAGCTGGCGGCGGTGGCTCGGGGCTTGCCATCGATCCCCCTAATGAGGAGCGGCCAGCAGCTGCGGCTGAGGGCAGGTGTGCAGGATTAGCACCCCAAGGGGCTGGCGGGCTGGCTGGCCAAGCCCTGGGGCAAGGATGTACTTGAGAGGTCACTGAATCCAAAGGGGGGAGCAGCCCCCAACCCCAGAGAAGTGGGGCTCTGCGTCCCCCTCCCAGCTGAACTGCCAGCGCCCTCAGGAGCCTCCCCCCCCCCCCCCCCGCTCCCTAGGCCTCACCAGAGGTGCAGTCCCCCACACGTTGAGGGGCCCTGGCACGGGCACTGGGTGGCTGGGGTCTGAGCATGTGAACCCAAGAAGGCCAGACCTCTGGGTCCCTGATGGCCCCTTGGACCCTTGGCCACTGGCAGCGACTTACCTGGACCCGGCTGCTGTGTGACCCGCATTGGTGGCTGTGTGGTTCCTGGGCTTCCTGTCACCCACCTCGGAGATGAGAGCTGAGTGATGGGCAGAGGTGGGACTGGGGACCTTCTGGGGCCCGCTCCCCGCAGACCTTCCAGGACACTCCAGGCCGCACGTCCGAGCAGAAGGGGACCCATGGATTCTGGAGAAGATTAAAGACAGAGGCTGGCCAGGGCCTTCAGGGCCTTCAGGGAGTGTGACAGTGACAGCAAAAGGCAGGACAACTTGGGGGAGGGTTTCCTTTGTCTTCATGCTATAAATAGACAATTTTACTGCTAGCCTACAAGCACTTCACAAGTATAGGTAGTGGGGGTGGCCACTCGCAATTCAGACAAATCAATTCTCGGGGCTTCCAGTGTTCAAAGGCAGCGTCTTTGACCAGGTTCTGTTGGCTCAGGAACCAGAGGATAGGGGATGAGAGCTGGGAAAATAGGACAGAGATGCCACCTCCCTCAGTCACAGGAGCTACTGCCTGCAGGGGGTGGGGAGGTAGGTCCTGGGAAAGGAGACCCCACCTCCATCCAAATGCTCCCAGCCCCTCTGCTCACACCAGCCTCTGGGAGAGGGGCCGGAGACCAAGGCAGACTGGGAAACCCCTGGGCTGGGAAGCCCATAATGTGATGTTCACAAGAAGGGGTGGCCGTTCAGGGTGGGGGGAGTAATCTGCTCTCAGCGCCCAGTGTGGTGATGTCCACCACTTACATTTGCGAGAATGAGGGTGGCCAGGTGGTCAGAACGGGGACAGAGACAGCGACAGCTTGTGAAGACAGCTGTGCTTGGGGAGGCATTTGCTCCTGTTGCCCCACTCCCCAGTTACTCGGCATTCTGCTGAGCGGCCTTGTTCCAGCCCAGTGTCAGATGCCCCTGGACACACCAGGAAGCGGGTCTTGGGAGCCTGGGGAAATATCTCAGCTGCCAGAGAGCTGGACTGGCATACTCAAGGCTCCTAGTTCTAAGCCCAGGTGCCAGAGTGCTGCACTGGCTTCTCTCTCTCTCTCTGTGTGTGTGTGTGTGTGTGTGTGTGTGTGTGTGTGTGTCTGTCTGTCTGTCTGTCTGTCTGTCTGTCTATCTGTCTCTGTCTCTCCCTCTCTCTATCTCTCTCCCTCTCTCTATCTCTCTCCCTCTCTCTCTCCCTTCTTCTTCTAGCGTTTGGCCTTCTTCCATAGCCAGTCAACAGCGTCAGGTTGAAAGCTGTCAGGAGCTGCTTGTTGCTGGCTTTGAAAGTGACTGGGATCCATGTGGATTCAGTCGGCTAGGAAGGATCGTCAGTTTCCCCAATGAATGGGGACTCACGGGATGCACCACGAGAAGGTCGATCCAATGCATCCCTCTCTCCCTCTCTCTCTCTCTCTCTGCCTCCAGGGTTATTGCCAGGGCTCGGTACCAGCACTATAAATCCACTGCTCCTGGTGGCCATTTTTTCCATTTTATTGGATAGGACAGAGGAAAATTGGGAGGGGGGAGATAGGGAGAGCAACAGAGAGACATCTGCAGACCTGTTTCACCGCTCATGAAGCTTTCCCCCTGCAGGTAGGGAGTGGGGGCTCGAACCCAGATCCTTGTGCAGGTTCTTGTGCTTAGTACAGTGTGAGATTAACCAGGTGTGCTGCTGCCCAGTCCCCTGTCTTTTACTCTCTTCCCATCTCTTTCCACCAAAATGAAAACTCACCGCCTAAGCACAGAGGGTTGGATGAAATGGCAGAGCAGGTTCATGCTTAAAGGGCAAGAGTAGCTGTGGTGCGAGCGGGGGGCCTCAAGGGCAGTCACGCCACGAGGGTGCTGTCCGTCCGTGAGGAGTCCCGTCCGGCAGAGGCCAGGGATCCCCGGGCAGGGCCGCCGCTGTCTGTCCCCATTGGAGCTCAACTTCTGCCACTCTGGGGGCTACAGGTGGGGGCTTCGGACTCTAGCCGCCACTTAGCAGAGAGCAGGTGCGGTGAGGGCGAGAATGAGGAAGTGGACCCACTGCAGGTCCTCCCAGGGGGAGCAGCAGCTGGGGAAGGTGCCCCTGGATGGAAACCTCTCCATCTGCCTCCTTCTGAACATGCAACCAGGTCTCTGGCCCCAGAAACCTGGAATTTTAGGGTTCAGGTCTGCATTCCCAGGAGAGACCTCTTGGGTGTCCATTCCAGGGCCACAAACGCGCAGAGAGAGGTCAGATCTCATCTGCGGGAGCTCAGAGGGACACTGAGCACTGTCCTCCACTCTCAGGCCACAGAAACCACAGGCCACCTGGACAGAGGACACCCCGTGCCACCGCCAAGGCACTGAGGTTCCCGGATGTCTGCGGGACCTGGTCTGGTCTGTAGCGGATACCCAGCTTGACACCTGCAGGGGGTGAGTGGGTACACCTGGTTAAGTGCACATGTTACCAAGCGCAAGATCCCAGGTTCAAGTCCCCTGCTCACCACATGCAGGAGGGATGCTTCACAAATGGTGAAGCAGGTTTGCAAGTGTCTATCTTGATCTCCCTCTCTCTTTCTCTCCATCCTCACTCAATTACTTTCTGTCCTATCTAATAAAAGATATAGAAGGGGGGAAGAAAGAAGAAAAAATGGCCACCAACAGAGGTAGATTCATAGTGACAGCACCAAGTCTCAGCAATAACCCTGGAGACAGAGGAAGGAAGGAAGGAAGGAAGGAAGGAAGGAAGGAAGGAAGGAAGGAAGAAAGAGAGAGAGAGAGAGAAAAAGAAAGAAAGAAAGAAAGAAAGAGAGAGAAAAAGAAAGAAATAAAAAGAGAGAGAGAAAGAAAGAAAGAAAGAGAGAGAGAAAAAGAAAGAAAGAGAGAGAGAAAGAAAGAAAGAGAGAGAGAAAGAAAGAAAGAGAGAGAAAGAAAGAAAGAGAGAGAGAGAGAAAGAAAGAAAGAGAGAGAAAGAAAGAGAGAGAAAGAAAGAAAGAAAGAAAGAGAGAGAGAAAAAGAAAGAAAGAGAGAGAGAGAAAGAAAGAGAGAGAGAGAAAGAAAGAGAGAGAAAGAAAGAAAGAAAGAAAGAGAAAGAAAGAGAGAGAGAGAAAAAGAAAGAAAGAAAGAGAGAGAGAGAAAGAAAGAAAGAAAGAGAGAGAAAGAAAGAAAGAAAGAGAGAGAGAAAAAGAAAGAAAGAAAGAGAGAGAGAAAGAAAGAAAGAAAGAAAGAGAAAGAAAGAGAGAGAGAGAAAGAAAGAGAGAGAGAGAAAGAAAGAAAGAAAGAGAGAGAGAAAGAAAGAGAGAGAAAGAAAGAAAGAGAGAGAAAAAGAAAGAAATAAAAAGAGAGAGAGAAAGAAAGAAAGAAAGAGAGAGAGAAAGAAAGAGAGAGAAAGAAAGAGAGAGAGAGAAAGAAAGAGAGAGAGAGAAAGAAAGAAAGAAAGAGAGAGAGAAAGAAAGAGAGAGAAAGAAAGAAAGAAAGAAAGAGAGAGAGAAAAAGAAAGAAAGAGAGAGAGAGAAAAAAGAGAGAGAGAGAAAGAAAGAGAGAGAAAGAAAGAAAGAAAGAAAGAGAAAGAAAGAGAGAGAGAGAAAAAGAAAGAAAGAAAGAGAGAGAGAGAAAGAAAGAAAGAAAGAGAGAGAAAGAAAGAGAGAGAGAGAAAGAAAGAAAGAGAGAGAGAGAAAGAAAGAAAGAAAGAGAGAGAGAAAGAAAGAGAGAGAGAGAGAAAGAAAGGAAGGAAGGAAGGAAGGAAGGAAGGAAGGAAGAAAGAAAGAAAGAAAGAAAGAAAGAAAAGAAAGAAAGAAAGTCAGGCGGTAGCGCATCGGCTTGGTTAAGTGCAGGTGGCGCAAAGCCCAAAGACTGGCGTAAGGATCCCGGTTCGAGCCCCCGGCTCCCCACCTGCAGGGAGGGATCACTTCCCAGGCGGTGAGGCAGGTCTGCAGGTGTCTGTCTTTCTCTCCCCCTCTCTGTCTTCCCCTCCTCTCTCCATTTCTCTCTGTCCTATCCAACAATGACAACAATAACTACAACAATAAAACAATAAGGGCAACAAAAGGGAATAAGTAAATATTTTTAAAATTTTAAAAAAGAAAGAAAAGAAGGAAAAAAGGGAGGGAGAAGGAAAGAAAGAGTCAATGGAGGGAGGGAGAGAGGGAGGGAGAGATAAAGACCAGGTGGCGGCACACCTGGCTAAGCACTCACATCACAGGGCACAGGGACCCAGGTTCAAGCCCTCGGTCCCCACCTGCAGGGGGAAAGCTTCACGAGTGGTGAAGCAGGTCTGTCTCTCTCCCTCTCTACCTCCCTCTCCCCTCTCAACGTCTCTCTGTCTCTAGCCAATAATAAAAATTTAAAAAGAAAGGATGGTGGAGAAAGGAGGGGCATTTCAGCTCTCTGCAGTCCACGGAGCTCCCTGCTAGTGTCCCTGGCGCTGTCGCCTGTGGCGCCAGGACCCTGACCCAGGGTCTCGCGTGCGTGAAGGCCTGCTCACCCCTGCTGAGTACCCGCCCGCCTCTAGGTTTCTGCGGCCTCACCTTTCAAGAAACGCCTGCTTCACTGAAATCCTGAACACCTGGCAATGAAGTAACAGTAAAACAAGCACAGACTGAGGGCCTGTTCTGTGCGCTCTGACCCATCTAGTCACCAGAATAGCAGTAGGGGCTGTGCAGGGGCACACCCAGTTAAGCACACATGTCACAAAGCACAGGGACCAGAGTTCAAGACCTGCATCCCCACGTGTAAGCCAGAGGCTTCATGAGCAGTGAAACAGGGGTGCAGGAGTCTTTCTTCCTCTCTCCCTTTCTGTCTCTCCCTCCCCTCTCAACTGCCCTCTGTCTCTATCCAATGCATAAAATAAATACATAAATAAATAATTTTCTTAAATAGTACGATGAGCAATGTATAATTCTCAGGGGGGAAATTCAGACTCAGGAATTGGAAGCACCTGTCTGGGTGCTGAGCTGTGAGATTCTGAGACCAGGGGTGGGGTGGGGAGGGTGGGCCATGGTGCATTGAAAGAGGCTACAGGGCAGGGCCCACGGTCAGGGTCACTGAGCCAGGCCGAGCCTTCCTATTCCATGTGCCGAGACTTCCAGGAGTCCCGGTTCAGTCCCAGTCCGCCAACCTTCGTCAGGATGCACTATATACACTGGAAATTTGGCCAGAGCACAGCAAGGACAGAAAAATCACCACTTTCCACCCTGCAGGAGAAGGTCAATGATTTGTGAAGGCACGCCATTCTGTTCCGTCAGTCCTGCACACCCGAGTCAGTGCGTGTGAGAAGGCTGACAGGCCGGGAGCACAGAGAGGGGAGAGGGACTGGTGATTCCATGTGAGGTCACTGCAGGGTAGCAGCCAGCAAGCAAGCGGGATGAGCTCACACAGGTGTCGGACGCCACCGCCTCCCTGACACACGTTCCTTCACAACTATCTCCTGGAGCCCTGTCACGGGAGACGCAGACAGGTCCCCCCACCCTGACCCTGCAGGCGAGCTCCAAGGAGACCCCAGCCAAGCAAGTGCTAACTGCGGCTCTGAAGCCCTGTGGTCTCACGGTCTTCCATGAAAAGCCGAGCTCAGATCAATGAAGAATCAAAGGCCAGATCATAAGCGTTCAAAGGTCTCGCTCTTGAGGAACTGGGAAGTCAGCATAGCAGATAAAACCTGTTGCCTTTCCATGTGGGGAGATCTTGGCAGAGCCATGGGGGAAGACCACCAGACCAGTGGAGCCCTATAGATGGTGGGATAGTGTCTTGGTCTCTCCCTATCCGTCCCTCTCAAGAATGTAAATAAAAGGGGGGGACAGGCCTGAGAGATTCCCCAGTGGAGAAAGCTTGCACATGACATGTGTTTAATCCCAGCACATAGTGTGTTGTTTTTTTTAATATTGTATTTGTTTGTTTGGTTTGGATAGAGACAGAGAGAAATTAAGAGTGATGGGAAGGATAAGGGTAGAAAGAGAGGGCAGGTGGTAGCTTACCTGGTTAAGCACACGCATTACAATGCACGGGACTGGGGTTCAAGTCCCTGGTCCCCACCTGCAGGGGGAAAGCTTCAGGAGTGGTGAAGCAGGGCTGCAGGTGTCTGTCTCTCTCCCTATCTACCCCTCCCCTCTCAATTTCCCTTTTTCTCTATCAATAATAAATAAATAAATAAGATTAAATAAAAGAAGAAAAATAAAGCCTTAAAATAATTTTAAAAGAGACAGAGATAGGAAAAAAGAGATACCTGCAGCGCTGCTTAACCGCTTGTGAAAGAAACTCCCCTTTGTAGCTATGGTATGGAGTCTTGAACCCAGGTTCTTATGCAGAGTGATATGTGCACTCTTAAACAGATATGCCACTACCTGACAACCCGTTCAAAAATTATTTTTAAATAAAATAACCGGGCTGGTTAAGCACTCACAGTCCAGTGACAAGGACCTAGGTTCAAGCCCCTGTTCCCTACCAGTAGGGGGGAAGTTTCAGGAGTGGTGAAGCAGGGCTGTCTCTCTCTCCCTCCCTCTCTACCTCCCTCTCCCCTCTCAATTTCTCTCTGTCTCTATCCAATAATAAATAAATCAAAATATTTATTAATTTGTTTTTATTTTTTAATATTTATTTCATGGGAGAGAGCCCAAAGCACTGTTTGCTTCTGGCTTACGATGGTGCTGTGGAGAGAACCTAGAGCCTCCGAGGAGTGGAGTGTTCAAATCCCAAGCTCCATCCACTATGTTGGGTTACCTCCCCAGCCCCCCAGAAAGTGTTGGCTGCAAAGACATGTTTGTGTCGGTGCCACTGCACTTGCTAACCCAGTGGCTCTGAGGGCCAGCAGGAACGGAAGTGCCACTCAGACCATCAGTGCAACCCGGCATCTGCCGTGGGAGCACGTACCAGCTGCCCCCAGTGTCGGGGCTGAGAACAGGGACTGCTCCGTGCACATTCTTTGTCATGTTTCTGATGACTGGTGCGAATCTGCAAGCATCTCAAGGTGAGAACTTCTTCTCTGAGAAACTGGCTTTCAGTGGCAGACTCTGAACCTCACACAAACCAGAGCCATCCAGGCTGACCAGGTGGCTGAGTCTCTCCCCGGTTGTAGTTTCACAGCTCAGAGATTACTTGGTTATTCTCTATATTACAATCTCTCTTTGCGTTTTTCCAGGTCACTCCTCCCAGATCTTCCTGTCGTTGGCTCTGGTTACCCCACAGAAGCTGCCCCAAAGGCAATCCAGACATGACCACACTCTGCTCAGGACTGGTCTTGAGGAAACTTCCATAGGTTGGAGTGTTTAGACCTAAAGAAAAAAAAAAAAGTAAAAGAGATAAAATGTAGAAGAAATTTGGCTTGAGGAATATTTCTTTCAGTTTATTTATGTCTTTATAAGAGAGAGAGTAAGAGAGACTAGAGCCAGCACTCAGACACCCAGGTGCTGTAGTCGGGGCTGGACCTGGGGCCTTCCCACTGCAGGACTCACATTCAGTTTGTGAAGACGTTTCCCTGGCAGCTGGGTTATCTTCTTTCCAGTCACAGAAATATGGCCAGTTTAGCTACTCTTTTATAAGATAGACGAGGTAGGTAGACAGACAGACAGACAGACAGACAGAGAGATAGGTAGATAAGACAGAGAGAAGTTGAACAGGGAGGGGGAAATAGAGAAGAGGGACAGAGAGGGCCAGGTAGTGGCGCACCTGGTTGAGCACACACATTACCGCTCATAAGGTCCTGGCTTGGCAAACGCTAGAAGAAGAAGGTCCTGGCTTCAAGCCCCGTTCCCCATGTGCAGCTTCACAAATGGTGAACCGGTGCTGTGGCTGTCTCTCTGTCTCTCTCCCTCTTAATCTCCCTCTCCCCTCTCAATTGCTCTCTGTCTCTATCCAAAATAAATAAAGATTTGTTAAAGAGAGAAAGAGACAGAGAGACACCTGCATCACTGCTTCACTACTGTGAAGTTTCCTCCCTACAGGTAGGGGGGTGCGGGGGCTTGAGCCTGGGTGCTGTGCATGGTAACGTGGGCTCAACGGGTATGCAGCTGCCGGAGCTGCACCCTTGGCAGGTCTTTCCACATCACCATCCTCCCTTCTCTTCCTCTGTCCTATCCTTCAGTCCCCAGTGTCTT
>NC_080175.1:1710346-1732846 GCF_950295315.1 Erinaceus europaeus
GGCCTGAGTTCCTCCATGCCTGCAGAGTCCTGGTACCCCTTTGCCAGGTCCTGATCCATGGGCCCTTCTCAGCCAAGCTGGGCATCACCCCCAGAGCTCACCTCTGCCTCTTTTGGACCCCTCAAAAGTGTCAGGAGAGCATCTTCTTATCCCAGTGTCATAAAGAGAGTGTGTGCCCACACAGCCAGCCTAGCCCGGAGCTCAGTGGGCTCTCAGAGAGGAAGGAAGTGTCCTGCTCACTCAGGAAGCTGAGGGGAGACTCAGACCCCAGCTTCTCTATGCCAGCAGTCTTTCTTCTCTCTCCCTCTCTCTCTCTCTCTCTCTCTCTGTCTCTCCCTCCCTGTCTGGCTGTGTTCCAGTCTCCCAGGCTTCCTGCCTTTGCCCGAGTCCAAAGGCCGCACTGCCTCCCGGTGGGTGACATCACAACGGCCTAGGCTGGGCCTCCCACCCCAAGTCCCAAACAGCCTTCCTCCTCGGTGCCCTTTGAAATAAGCCACAACTGCCCCGTCCGATTCTCTCTGTGAGTTGCCACCTTGGCGAAGGACAGTTCTGACGGTGCTGTGATTTTCCTGGGAGAGGCAGAGAAGACAAGAGAGAGAGAAAGAGTACAGTTCCTGGAATAAAATGCAGGACCTGCACAAGCAATTCTCAAGTCTCCGTTTCCCTGCTGTCTGAACTGCTCCGGGGTCTTCTCCCACTTGGAGAAGCGAGAACAAAAACACTCACGAGAGAATCCACACTAACAACGGCACCGTCCCCAGCAAACATCTTTTGGGTGAAGTTCTGATTAAGAAGGCAATCCTACCTGCGCTTAATTTCGTAAAATCGCTGGAAGTCAAGACCTGCACGGGGCAGAAAGCCCAAGTCCCGGATCAGAAAAGGCCACGGATTAAGGTCTTTCATCTAGGAAATCTTTCGCTAAAAAAATAAATAAATAAATAAAGGAGAGAGAACATCAATCAGATATTATTTCCAATTATTTTTCCAATTGGAACAGAGAAAGAAAACACACACACATAAGCTTGACATGGTGTTAGTCAAGTTTATTGCTGGAAGGGAGACCCTTGCTTATATTGAAGTAAAGTTCTGAAAATAAGCAAAGAACAGATTTATTGATTTTGGGGGAGTCTGGGTGTAAGAAAGAGGAAGAATAAAGGAGAGTTCTTTGCCCGCTCTGTCCAAATGACATCCCCAGTGGCTTCCTTAATGGTGGGGGAGGGGCGGGGCAGGTGCCTAGCCGGGCACATGGACAGAGCTGCCCTTAGGCTAGAGCTAATGGTATTGGCTGAGCCTGCTGTAAGCCTCTCTTTTCTAATAGCCAACTTTCTCTGTGCGAGAAGACAGACAGATATTGATTGGTCCAAATGCCCTTGAGTTGACAACATCTGAAATGAAAATCCACAAGACTAGCACCAACTTTCTGCAAGTTCAATTTCTGGAATCTGATTATGACAGGGCAGTGGGGAGCCCTCCACACATGGAGACGGCCTCTCTGTGCCCGGACCCCCACCGGGCACCTGTAATTGCAGGCAGTTAAGTGGCTTCTTCCTGCTTGATATTCAAATGTCCAGGAGGCCAGCTCTGCAGATGCATCTCAGGTGATTAAGGGACCGGCTGCCCGCCTTTCTGCGGGGGCCGCACCCTGGTCAGACAGGAAGGGGGCCTGGTCTTAGCACTGACACACACGCACACACACACACACACACACACACACACACACACACACGCATATACACACGCATGCACAACCAGAGCCCCTGGTAAATACACATTCCCAGGGAAGTCCAGGCACCCAGCCTTTCCTGAAAGGGATTCTGGGATTGCTGTAGAGACTGGGTGTTGGTGGGTTGGTATATCCTGACGAATTCTCCGTGTCTTTCCTCCCTCCAGGGAGACACAGAAGCTGCAGCTCTTGGTGTGAAGGCCCAGGAAGAGGGAGCTCCAAGGCTCTCTATCTTGTCCTTCATGGACAGTGGCCTGGCCCTCAGACAAAGCTCTGTGCAGCTAGAAGGGCTGAGAGTATTAGCAGGTCACTGAGGAGCAGGGAAGGCAAGCTTGTCAAGAGAGCTGGGGCTGCGCCTCTGGGCTCAGGAACAGCAGATGGGGTGGAGGGGTGGTGCCCCTGGCCATATCCCATCACTGACTGCCTAGGCTCCTGCCCCACCAAGATCGCCAGTCCGAGAGACCACACTGGTGGACCAGACCATTCTGCTGAGAATGCCGTGGAGATAGGTTCAATTCCCGGGCACAGTAGATTAGTCTACAATCCTGTCTGGAGAAATATAGCCCTTTTCTTTTCTCTTTCCTCTCTCTCTCTCTCTCTCTCTCTCTCTCTCTCTCTTTCTATTGTAACAAGGCAGCAGTTGCCTTCTACAAGATGTGGTGGGGAGAGACAGGGCAAGAGAGGAGAAGAAGGAGAGGGCCCACAGGCAGGGCCTGAAGGGCAGCCTCTGGGAAGGTCTGACGTCAGCAGACATCATGAATGGTGGTGGCCCAAGGCAGGTAACTGTCACTGGCTGGTGGCATAAAGGAGCCTTGGTAATTCTTGCTCATGCCAACAGCTGACCCGACCAGTAGTCCACTGCCCACTGCTTCCTGAGGGCTTTTGCATGGGTGGGTGACAATGCCAACTTCTCAGTGACGTTCTCCCGATAAGAGAGAAAGATACCTAGAAAAAGAGGGGGGAAAGGAAGGGAAAAGGAGAAGGAAGAGTCAGAGAGAAAGAGGGAGGGGAAGCAGGTGGTGTAGCACCTGGTTAAGCACTCACTTTACAATGCTCAAGGACCCAGGTTCAATCCCCTGGTCCCCACCTGTAGGGAGAAAGCTTTACAGACAGTGAAGCAGGTCTGAAGATGTCTCTGTCTCCCTTTCTGCCTCCTCCTTCCCTCTCAATCTCTCTATCGCTATCTAGAAATAAATATATAATTTAAAAAAATAAAATCAAAGAGAGAGAGAGGGTCAGAGGGAGGGGAAAAAGGAAGAATTGACACAGCAAAGTCAAAGAAAGCTGAAGCACAAATTCTAAGTGTCTAATTTCTGAAAGTGAGAGGAAATCGCTAGAAGGGCAGGCAGGCAACTCTCACTCAGCCCAAATCAAAAGCATTACATGAAAGGCCTCAGACCCCATCTGAGATGCTGTATTCCGGGCACTGGAACCTCATGAACAGAGCATGCATGTTTTTAAAAAATGAATTTGTAAAAAGATCAACATCTGAATATATATTAAAGGCAAATCCAGACAGTTCGCAAGAGGCAGCGGAAAAGGGGCCCAACTTGTAGGTGTGCTTGGAGCAGCCCCCTGGGACGGGAGGCTAAGCGAGCCCGGCTCTGATCGCATCCGAATCAGGCGGCTCCAAATGGCAGCTGCTTTATTAGAAGGAAAAGAGAACACTCTGGGGCCAGGGAAAATAACTGATGTCAGCCCAGGCGGAGGGACGGAGCCCCTGTCTCTGGCACCCTGTCTTTCAGAGGCAATAATAAGAGAGGCCGCTGTCCTCAGGCCTTCCTGAATCTAGACGTGGTCTGGGGGTCAGTCCTGGGTGCTCTGACCTGGGTCAGCACCCAGGAGAGGTCATCTGGTCACAGGACTGCAGGGCCTGGCAGCACGGGTCTGCCCAGGTGGGCTTGGCCATGGTTCCTCATTCTCATCTCTGTCTCTCAGCTGCAAGAGGACGATTCACTTCCCCACCCAGCAGCCTTTCTGCCATCAAAAGGCCCCCCTTCCCCCCGAGAGGCACAGCCTTTGTGTCGATCATCTCACCCAGATCCAAGTGGCCTTGTCTGTGCCCACAGAGAAACTCGGTCTCCCTCGAAGGAGCAGACTGGCAAATGGCAGAGCCTGTGCTTTGCAAAGATTGGGCTCTCAGGGAGTCACGCCACATTTTTGCACAGAAGAAATGGAGAATTAATGCATGACTTCTCCAACAGCCCAATTTGAGGCTCTGGCTCTAATCCCTGACACCAAAACTAAATCAAGGAATAAATGGAAAATGAGTATCATGCTTTGAAGCCTGTCCCAAAAGGTGGCCTGACTGGGGTATGCCTCACTGCCTTTCAGCCACCAACTTGCAGTCACTAACATGATGCCATCCTGACTTCCCTGGGCAGACGACCTCACCAATATGTCCTGGAACCTCCTCTCCCCAGAGCCCTGCCACACGAGGGAAAGATAGAGACAGGCTGGGGGTGTGGATCCACCTGTCAACACCCATGTCCATCGGAGAAGCAATGACAGAAGCCAGAACTCCCACCTTCTGCTCCTCATAAAGATCTTTGGTCCATACCCCCAGAAGGATAAAGAATAGGGAAGATGGACTTCCAGAGGGGGGGACTACAGAGCAGCAGCAGCTGTGTTTCTCTCCTCTCCTCTCCCGGGTCAACTAGGAACACCAAAGGAGACCACCTCAGACCACAACAAGACAGGAATAGAATGACTTCAGGAAATCACCGATGAATGCAAACACATGTGGCTCGTGGACAGAAAGGAGCCTAGGGAAAGATTAAATGACTGGTAGCAGTCCAGCAGTTTCCAGTTGAGACACCACCTCCTGTCTGTTCCACCAACAAGAAGATGGCTGAAGGGAGGAAAGGACTCCCCTGAGACTCACCAAATGCAACTGTGAGTCTCCATTGCTACTGCCCACAGAATCTGGAGCAGTGGCAGGGAGGCCCTGTGCTAACACCAGGGGACAGAGAACTAAGCAGGAAACTCAGGAGAAGATCTATACTTTGGTGGCATAGCAGTGGGGCTGTGAGAGTCTCTTTGCCTAACCACTGGATTATCTCTGCCCCACCCTGCTTTATCTCTTGGTCAGGAATCAGTGATTAAGCTAAGAAGTCTACTTATAATTTAAAAGCCCTCAGGTTCCCATAGCCTACAGTGAAGAGAAAGAACAATAGAGGCTTTTAAGCCACTGAGCTCCAACTCAGGGATTAACATAATGTTGAAACAACTGTCAATTTCCACAACTGTGAACCCTTTAAGTACATTACATAGACAAGAGTCAATCCAGGCAAGAGTGACCAGTAATTTGAAAAGTACTGAGAGAGGGACCTCATAACATATTATATTAAATGGTTAAACCAACAAGAAAAAATATTGGAGAAATGAACCAGGACAAGAATCTAACTAAAAGGTTGAAGCACAAAATAGTGAGGTCGACATCCAAACACTAGTTAAGGAAATAATCACAGGAGTGAGTAAAGAGTTTGAAAGAATTGTCATCAGAAATGCAAAAACAACAAATGAGAAAAATACTAACTTTACTTTACTAATACTGGAAGAAAAATACTAACTTTCTCAAGCTTAATAGAGAGCTGAAAGCTGAAATAGCTGAGCTAAGAACACAACTAGCTGAACAAGCTAGAAAAGTATCAGAACAGGGTAACAAAATAGAGGAACTCCAGAAAACAGTAGAGGGGAGAGAGAATCAAATAAATGAAGCTGAAGACATAATTAGCAAGATCAGAGACAAATTAGAGACAACTAAAAAAGAAGACAGAGATCCTAAAAAGAGATTAAGAGATACTGAAAACAACAACAGAGACCTATGGGATGACTTCAAAAGAAACAATATGTGCATTATTGGCTTACCAGAGGAAGAAAGAGAGGGAGGAGAAGAAAGCATTCTTCAGGACATAATAGCTGAGAAATTCTATAGTCTAGACAACATCAAAGACATAAAATTTCAATAAGCCCAGAGGCTCCCAAACAGAATTAACCTAGACTTAAAGACACCAAGACACATCCTATTTAGAATGGAAAGGAATAAGGGTAAAGAAAGGATCCTGAAGGCTGCAAGAGAAAAACAAAGAGTCACCTGCAGAGGAAAACCCATAAGATTAGCAGCAGACTTCTTCACACAAACACTACAGGCCAGAAGAGAATGGCAAGATATCTATTGAAGGTTCAGTGAGAAAGGCTTTCAACCAAGACTATTGTATCCTGCTAGACTGTCATTCAGACTAAATGGAGGCATCAAAGCCTTCTCAGACAAGAAACAGTTGAAATAATCAACTATCACCAAGCCTTCCCTGAAAGAAGTTCTCAAAGGTCTCCTATAAACATTCAACCACCATAAATATGCCATATATCAGAACACTCTAAAACTCTACAAGAATGGCATTAAAATATCTTCAATCTTTGATATCAATAAATGTCAAAGGCCTGAATTCACCTATTAAAAGACACAGAGTAGGAAGTTGGATCAGAAAGCAAACACAACAATATGCTGTCTACAGGAAACCCACCTACCTAACTCAACAAGACAAACACAGACTCAAAGTGAAAGGATGGAAAACTATCATACAGGCCAATGGCCCACAAAAAAAGGGCAGGAACAGCTATTCTTATATCTAACATGGTAGACTTTGAAAATAGATAAAATTAAAAAATATAGGGATGGACACTACTTAATGCTCAGAGGATCAGTCAATCAAGAGGACTTAACAATTATTAACATCTACACATCCAATGAGAAACAACCTAAATACAGCAAACATCTACTGAAAGAGCTACAGAAATATATTAATAGCAACACAGTCATAGTAGGAGACTTCAACACCCCACTGTCTCAACTTGACAGATCATCCAGGCAGAAAATCAATAAAGACATGAGGGAGCTAAATGAGGAGATAGATAAACTAGAACTATTGGGCATTTTCAGAGTCATTCATCCCAAGAAACTGGAATACACATTTTACTCAAGTCCACATGGGTCATTCTCAAGGATAGATGATATGTTAGGCCAGAAAGACAGCATCAGCCAATTCAAGAGCAGTGAAATCATCCCAAGCATCTTCTCAGACCACAGTGGAACTAAACTAATACTTAACAATCAACAAAATATTATTAATAGTCCCAAAATGTGGAAGCTCAAGAGTACACTCCTTAGCAACTACTGGATCAAAGAGGAAATAAAGGAAGAAATCAAAGTATTTCGAGAGTCCAATGAAAATGAAGACACAAGCTATCAAAATATTTGGGACACAGCTAAAGCAGTACTGAGAGGGAAGTTCATAGCTATACAAGCACACATTAGGAAACAAGGAAAAGCACAAATAAACAGCCTGATTGCACATCTTAAAGACCTAGAAGAAGAACAACAAAGAAATCCTAAAGCAACCAGAAAGACAGAAATCACTAAAGTTAGGGCAGAAATCAATATCATTGAAAATAAGAAAACCATAAAAAAAGATCAATGAAAGTAAATACTGGTTCTTCAAAAGGGTGAACAAAATCAACAAACCTTGAGCCAGACTCACAAAACAAAAAAAAATGGAGAAGACCCAAATAGATTGGATAGTAAATGAAAGAGGAGATATCACAACAGACACCACAGAAATTCAACATATCATGCGAGGCTTCTATAAACAACTATATGCCACCAAGCTAGAGAACCTGGAAGAAATGGATGACTTCCTAGATACCTACCAACTTCAAAAACTAAGTAAAGAGGAAGTAGATAACATGAACAGGCCCATCACAGCTAATGAAATTGAAACAGTTATCAAAAAACTTCCCAAGAATAAAAGTCCTGGACAAGATGGTTTTACAAATTAATTCTACAAAACCTTCAAAGAAGAACTAGTACCTCTACTTTTAAAAGTCTTCCAGAAGATTGAAGACACTGGAATACTCCCTGCCAGCTTCTATGAAGCCAACATCACCCTGATACCAAAAGCAGACAGGGACACAACCAAAAAAGAAAACTATGGACCAATACCCCTGATGACATAGATGCTAAAATATTGAACAAAATTCTAGCCAACCGCATACAGCAGTATATTAAAAAGATTGCTCATCATGACCAAGTGGGGTTTATCCTAGGCATGCAAGGTTGGTTTAATATATATAAATCAATCAACATGAACCACCATATCAACAAAAGCAAGACCAAAAACCACATGGTCATATCAATAAATGCAAAGAAAGCCTTTGACAAAATACAACATCCCTTTATGATCAAAACACTACAAAAAATGGGAATATATGGGAAATTCCTGAAGATAGTGGAGTCTATATATAGCAGTCCTTCAGCCAACATCATGCTCAATGATGAAAAATTGGAAGCATTTCCACTCAGATCAGGTACTAGACAGGGCTGCCCACTATCACCATTACTAGTCAACATAGTGTTGGAAGTTCTTGCCATAACAATTAGGCAGGAGCAAGGAATTAAAGGCATACAGATTGGAAGAGAAGAAGTCAAACTCTCCCTATCTGCAGATGACATGATAGTATACATGGAAAAACCTAAGGAATCCAGCAAGAAGCTTTTGGAAATCATCAGGCAATACAGTAAGGTGTCAGGCTACAAAATTAACATTCAAACGTCAGTGGCATTCCTCTATGCAAACAGTAAGTTAGAAGAAGTTGAAATCCAGAAAGCAATTCCTTTTACTATAGTAGCAAAAACAATAAAATATCTAGGAGTAAACCTGACCAAAGAAGTGAAAGACTTATATACTGAAAATTATGAGTCACTACTCAAGGAAATTGAAAAAGACACAAAGAAGTGGAAAGATATTCCATGTTCATGGGTTGGAAGAATTAACATCATCAAAATGAATATACTACCCAGAGCCATCTACAAATTTAATGCTATCCCCATCAAGATCCCAAGCACATTTTTTAGGAGAATAGAACAAATGCTACAAATGTTTATCTGGAACCAGAAAAGACATAGAATTGCCAAAACATTCTTGAGAAGAAAGAACAGAACCGGAGGCATCACAATCCCAGATCTCAAATGGTATTATAGGGTCATTATCATCAAAACTGCTTGGTACTGGAACATGAATAGACACACTGACCAGTGGAATAGAATTGAGAACCCAGAAGTAAGCCCCCACACCTATGGACATCTAAACTTTGACAAAGGTGCCCAGAGTATTAGATGGGGAAAGCAGAGTCTCTTCAACAAATGGTATTGGAAACAATGGGTTGAAACATGCAGAAGAATGAAACTGAAACACTGTATTTCACCAAATACAAAAGTAAATTCCAAATGGATCAAGGACTTGGATGTTAGACCAGAAACTATCGGATACTTAAAGGAAAATATTGGCAGAACTCTTTTCTGCATAAATTTTAAAGACATCTTCAATGAAATGAATCCAATTACAAAGAAGACTAAGGCAAGCACAAACCTATGGGACTATATCAAATTAAAAAGCTTCTGCACAGCAAAAGAAACCACTACCCAAGCCAAGAGACCCCTCACAGAATGGGAGAAGATCTTTTCATGCCATACATCAGACAAGAGTTTAATAACCAAAATATATAAATAGATTGATAAACTCAACAACAAGAAAACAAATAACCCCATCCAAAAATGGGGAGAGGACATAGACAGAATATTCACCACAGAAGAGATCCAAAAGGCAGAGAAACATATGAAAAAATGCTCCAAGTCTTTGATTGTCAGAGAAATGCAAATCAAGACAACAATGAGATATCATTTCACTCCTGTGAGATGTCATACATCAGAAAAGGTAGCAGCAGCAAATGCTGGAGAGGGTGTGGGGTCAAAGGAACCCTCCTGCCCTGCTGGCGGGAATGTAAATTGGTCCAACCTCTGTGGAGAGCAGTCTGGAGAACTCCCAGAAGGCTAGAAATGGACCTACCCTATGACCCTGCAATTCCTCTCCTGGGGATATATCCTAGGGAACCCAACACACCCATCCAAAAAGATCTGTGTACACATATGTTCTTGACAGCACAATTTGTAATAGCCAAAACCTGGAAGCAACTCAGGTGTCCAACAACAGATGAGTGGCTGAGCAGGTTGTGGTCTATATACACAATGGAATACTACTCAGCTGTAAAAAATGGTGACTTCTCTGTTTTCAGCCAATCTTGGATGGAACTTGAAAAATTCATGTTGAGTGAAATAAGTCAGAAACAGAAGGATAAATATGGGATGATCTCACTCTCAGGCAGAAGTTGAAAAACAAGATCAGAAGAGCAAACACAAGTAGAACCTGAACTGGAATTGGCATATTGCACCAAAGTAAAAGACTCTGGGGTGGGTGGGGAGAATACAGGTCCAAGAAGGATAACAGAGGACCTAGTGGGGGTTGTATTGTTATATGGGAAACTGAAATGTTATGCATGTACAAACTATTGTATTTACTGTCGAATGTAAAACATTAATCCCCAATAAAGAATTTTTAAAAAAAAATAGGGAAGCTTCAGGGGCTGGCCAGTGGCATACCCACTTAAGTGTACATATCGGGGCTGGAGAGAC
The DNA here is from genome assembly GCF_950295315.1 of Erinaceus europaeus. Classification (NCBI taxonomy): domain Eukaryota; kingdom Metazoa; phylum Chordata; class Mammalia; order Eulipotyphla; family Erinaceidae; genus Erinaceus; species Erinaceus europaeus. The sequence continues at coordinate 1,720,597 of NC_080175.1, forward strand.
AGCATAATGGTTATGCAAAAGGCTCTCATGCCTGAAGCTCTAGGGTCCCAGGTTCAATCCCCAACCCACCATAGACCAGAGCTGAGCAGTGCTCTGGTACCTGTCTCTATCTTCTCTATCTTGTTAAAAATAAATAAAATAAAATATTTTTTAAAGTGTACACATCACCAGGTGTTGGTATGCATGAGACGGTATGCATGAGACCCCTTCTGTTTCATTTGGTTTAAATCCCCCCTGCTTAACACTATTCTATTTACATAACCACTTCATTCTATTTATATAACCGCTGTTAACAAGTACCTCCCTCCAGGGCATTGGTTCAATCCCCACTGTTTCATGATATGTTTTTGCTCCACCCCCCCTCCTTGTCACACCCTGATCCTCTCCTTGTCACACTCTGATTGTCACCAGTCACTTTTCTCTCCACCCTCTCTATGTCACACCCTGTTTCCACCCTACTTGGCAAGTATATATAAAGACAGCATTGTGAGTTTTAGAGTACTTTACCTTTAGTTTAGCTCAGCTCGGCTTAGATTGTGCTGCGTCCTGCATGAATAAAGAGATACTGCCTACAGCTCAACTATGAGTCCCTGGTCGTCTGTTACCTGCCCGTGAAGCCAGCCCAGCGAAAACAACCTAACCCGTCGAAAACGACAACCAGGCACAAGGAACTAGGTTCAAATCCCCACTCCCCACTTGCAGAGGGAATACTTTATTAGACGTGAAGCAGGTCTGCGGGTGTCTATCTTTCTCTTCCCCTCTCTGTCTATCTCCCTTCCCCTCTCAATTTTTCTCTGCCCTGAGAAACAAAAATAGAAAGGAAAAAAAGGGAAAATGGCCTTCAGGAGGAGTGGATTCATGGTGCAGGGTCCAAGCCCCAGCAATACCCCTGGTGGCAAAAAAAAAAAAAAAAAAGTAAGTGAAGTAAGTGATCTTCCAGTGGAGGGATTGGGACACAGAAATCTGGTGGTGGGAACTGTGTGGAGTTGTACTTTGGTTATTTTATACTCTTGTTAATCATTACCAATCACTAATAAATGTTTTAAGGTGACATGAACTGTGTTTTGTAGAGACTTCTCCTTTGTAACAGAAGACAGCTCAACGGAGCACACAGGACGTGCAGGCCAGGAGTCCCATATGTGACCCGTGGTGGAACCCAGCACCACCAATATTTCTAGAAATGATTGTATTTATTTATTCAGCCAGGGCACTGCTCTGCTCTAGTTTGAGCAATGCTGGGGATGGAACCTGGAACCCCAGCGTCTCGGACATGAAATTGAATTGTGGAACTGTTATGCTGTCTCCCCAACTCTAGAAATTACTTTTTATTTCTTATGTAAGAGCAAGAGCAGAGCATGGCTCTGGCGCATATGGAGTGGGGGCTTCTACCCCACCCCCCCCACCCCACCCCCACCCCCGCTGGCTGCAGGAAAGGCCTCAGAGAGAGGAGCCTAGGAGTCAGAATCCGGCTGCCTTTATGAGACTCACTCCATTCCCCACGCCATGCCATCAGCTCACGGGAGAGCCTGTTCCACAAGGAAGGCCTGCCACCTGCTCAGTCTGTCCTCGTGAGATGCTCCAGCCAGAGCCCACGGCACCCAGAAGCCCAGCACAGCCCCAGTCCCAACCCCATGTGGACCCTATACCCGATGACGGCTTCTCTCCTGACAAGGCCCAAGTCACCTGCCCACAACCCTGGCCCACCCCAGTCCTCATATCTGCCTGCTCCTCTTGTTAAGACATGAAAGGCTCTAACTCAGCTCAGAAAGCAAGAGAAATTTCTCCGGGAGGTGTGAGGAGGCCAAGGGAGGGGAGCTAGCAGTCGCCAGGCACTGAGGCCTAATCACCAATTAGCACAAGAGAGCTTTTGGGCTGGACGTGCAGGGACTGGCAGGAACCAGGGGGCTCCTAGGCGAGCGGGAGGGTACCAGAGAAAGGATGAAAGGTGCAGGGGCGGGCCGGACACGCCACCCAGCTCCCATCCTCCCAGGACCACCCTCTCGGGCAGACATGCCGGCAGCCTGCGCACACAACACTCTGGACATCAAAATCTTCCTAACAAGGCGCCCTCCGCGCGTCCTGGGGGAGCCCGCCTTTGGTGATGGAATTCCGTGGCAGGCAGACGGTGGGGAGCCCAGCAGTAAGTGGGTTTGTTAAGATCAGCTGGCCCGTCCCAGCAGGCCCCTCTACCTTGCATGAGAATCACTAAACATCCTCACAAAGAGGCTGCTAATTCCAGGCCGGGAAGACAAGGAAGGAAGGGGAGCTAATTGGCTCTGGGGAGGTGAAGACAGAGAGCCAGGGTGGCCAAAGGGCCGGCTGGGACCCCGGGGGGCCTGAGCGTGTCCACCAGCTGTTGGGGTCGTCTCCTGGAGGTCCTGGGATTCCTCCGTGATGGCAGCTGGGACATGGGGCTTCCCGCTGTGGCTCTGTGAAGGCTGAGCTCCGTGCATGTCTGTCAGGCCTTCAGAGACCAAAGCAAGTGCATTGTTGGAGGGAACAGACAGAGAGGCCATCGCTAAGGGGACAGGATGGTGACCAGAGTGCTGCAGTCCCTGCTGGCCACACAATGGCGCTCACCAGCTCAGAGGAGCCCCTAGAGCATGATGCAGGGGACCCCTCCCTCACTGAGGCTGCAGGAGGCAGGCTGGGCTTGATACACACACACACACACACACACACACACACACACACACACACCTCCAGGAATGGTGCTGGAAAGAGGCCATGGAGTTAAAAGCAGAATTAAGCATAGGAAGACCGGTTTGAATTGTGGGATGGGGGACTCCCAAGGACCTCGCTCCCTCCTCCCTGGGCCTTCCTGAGCACCCAGGGAGTCCCACAGCCCAACACAGAGGAGCAGGCCTCGGGGGCTTACCCTGCACCTGAGGGAAACAGAAGACAGACAATAAATGGAGAAACAGACATCATGGAGGCCAGGCGGTGGTGCACCGGGCTAAGTGCACATAATACAAGGTGCAAGGACCTGCACAAGGATCCCAGTTCAAGCTCCTGGCTCCCACCTGCAGGGGAGTCGCTTCATAAGCAGTGAAGCAGGTCTGCAGGTTTTTCTCTGTTCTGCTCTGTCTCCCCTCCTCTCTCAAGTTCTGTCTCATCCAGTAAAATGGAGAAAAAAAAATGGCCACAGGAGCAGTGGATTCACATGTAGTGCAGACACCAAGCTCCCAGCATTAACCCTGGAGGCAAAAAGAAGGAGGAGAAGGAGGAGGAGGAGGAGGAGGAGGAAGAGGAGGAGAAGGAGGAGGAGGAGGAGGAAGAGGAGGAGAAGGAGGAGGAGGAGGAGGAGGAGGAGAAGGGGGAAGGGCGAAGGGGGAAGGGGGAGGGGGAAATTAGATACATACATACAGTTTCACGAAAGAAAGAGAGAGAGAGGCAGGAGTGGGCCACTTCAGTCCATGCAGCACCAGGGATCAAACCTAGGGCCTCGGGCATGCCGGTCCTGCACTCCACTGGCTGAGCTGCTGCCCCTGCAACATCAGATCCTTCCCACACAGCTTGAGGCTCACAGCGGCTTCCTCTGCACCTCAGGGGGGAGCCGGGGCTGGGGAGGGGGGAGGCTGGACAGGACGGAGAGCAGGGGCTGTGGTGGTCACTGTCACCCAACTCAGGGGAAAGCCACAGCTGAGCAAGGAGTGTGACAACAGCCCAAGTGAGGCCCCAGATGGAGAGCCCCTCCGCTCCACGTCGCCTCCCCCATACACACAGCCCACCACTTGGAAACCCAGGTGTCTTGACTAAGCTGTCTTTATTTTTCTTTTCGATTTTTAAATACTTTATTCATTGGACAGAGAAATCGAGAGGGACAGGGGAGAAAGCAATGAGGAGAGACAGAGGCCTGCAGACCACTCCACCACATGGAGCTTCTCCCTGCAATGGCGACCAGGGGCTGGAACCCAGGTCCTTAAGCATTGTGATCCATAGCTCTGCCAGGCGGCCGCCACTCAGTGAGAGTCCGGGGCACACAGTCATGGCCAGGGGTCAGGTCACATCCTGGCAGAGGGGCCAGGCAGTCCAACACACATGCCATACACACTCACACACACACACACACACTCACACTCACACTCACACACACACTCACACACACACACTCACACTCACACACACTCACTCACACACTCACACACACACTCACACAAACACTCACACACACACACTCACACACACACACTCACACACACTCACACACGCACACTCACTCACACTCACACACACTCACACTCACACATACACTCACACACACACTCAAAACACACACACTCACACACACACTCACACACACTCACACTCACTCACACTCACACACACACTCACACACACACTCACACACCACACACAATCACTCACACACACTCACACACACACACCCACACACTCACACACACACTCACACACACACTCACACACACACCACACACAATCACTCACACACACACACTCACACACACTCACGCACACACCACACACAATCACACCCACACACACACACACACACCACACACAATCACACACACTCTCACACACATACCATACACATGATCACACACACACACACCACACACACTAACACACTCACACACACACACTCTCACACACACTCACACACACCACACACACTCACACACATTCACACACACTCTCACACACACTCACACACACACCACACACAATCACACTCACACACACACTCACACACACACTCACACACACACTCACACACACTCACACACACACCACACACGATCACACTCACACACACATACACCACACACACTCACACACACACTCACACACAATCACACTCACACACACACCACACACACGATCACACTCACACACACACATACACCACACACACACTCACACACACTCACACACACACTCACACTCACTCACACTCACACACACTCACACACACACCACACACAATCACACTCACACACACACCACACACACTCACACACACCACACACACTCACACACACCACACACAATCACACTCACACACACACTCACACACTCTCACACACACACCACACACAGGATCACACTCACACACACACACATACACCACACACACTCACACACACACATACACACACACATACACCACACACACTCACACACACTCACACACACTCTCACACACACTCACACACACTCGCACACACACACACTCACACTCACACACACACATTCACACACACACTCACACTCACACACACACCTCCAGCTCCTGTAAAGGTCCTTTTACAGGGTTGGAGCCGGCACAGCAGCAGAGTGCAGGCCTAGCATGGATGAGGCCTGGGTTTGAGTCCCAGCACAGCCTCAAACTAAAGAGGTGGACTTCCCCCCACGTGTGTGTGTGTGTGTGTGTGTGTGTGTGTGTGTGTCTGTCTGTCTGTCTGTCTGTGAGTCTCTGTGTGTGTGTCAGTCTGTGTGTGTGTCAGTCTGTGTGTGTGTGTGTCTGTGTATGTGTGTGTCAGTCTCTGTGTGTGTGTGTCAGTCTGTGTATGTGTGTGTCAGTCTCTATGTGTGTATGTCAGTCTCTGTGTTTGTGTGTCAGTCTGTGTGTCTGTCAGTCTCTGTGTGTGTGTCAGTCTGTGTATGTGTGTGTGTCAGTCTGTATGTGTGTGTGTCAGTCTGTGTGTGTGTGTGTGTGTCAGTTTCTCTGTGTGTGTGTCAGTTTCTGTGTGTGTGTGTGTGTGTGTGTGTGTGTCAGTCTGTGTGTGTGTCACCAGTCCCCCCCCCTTTTGCAAATAAGCCTAAGTCCCTGCAGCCAGCACAGGAGTCCTCACCCCCACCCCCATGTCTGGGCTGTGACTGCAGCAGCCACCCCCAAGGTCTGGGCTCAGGGCTCAGCACCAGGCGGCCACAAAGTCCACTGTTTCCTGCATCCCCGAGCCCCCACCGGCCAGCTCAACCTGGTGCACCCCAGCTCCCACCCCCAGCTGTGAGGACGGCTAGCCAGAGGGAGCAGAGCACACCCCGCAGACCGGAGGGCTCTCGCCCCGACTCCCCCTGCCCCTAATTAGTGGGATGAGAAGCCCACAGCCGAGGGAAGTGGGGTGACCTGCCCCAGACGTGCAGGAGGCCTGGGGGCCACTCAGACCCTGAAGAGCCTCTCAGGTCCCTGATTAACTCGTAGCTGAAGGCGGGGCTGAGCAGACACCTGACAGTAGTGCTTTTCAGAAAGCCTTAGTCCTTACATGTGACCTGTGTGCTCTCCCTGCCCTGCAGCCACGGGGGACACAGTGGGGAGGCATTGGGGAGCCCCAGCTTGAGGAAGGGAGCAAAGTGAAGAGTGAGGGCTAACCACAGACTCCAGTCAGGAAGGCCTGGACACCGAGGTCCTAGGAAAAAGCCTGCACCCCCTCCCCCAAGGTGGCCGTCCTTACCTCAGACCAGGCAACATCCAGAACACCCACTTCTAGCCACACAGTCCCAGCTGGCTCTGGGCAGAAAACTGCCTGTGACTCAGACCCCAGCCCACCTCCATGGAAAGATATGGAATAAATGTGTCTCCCTCTGAAGCCCCTGGCTGTTTTGTGCAGACTGGGGTGCTCCCACCCCAACTCTCCAGGCCAGGGTGCCCTCAGCCCTCTGTTTTGTGCTCTGGCACCCCACCCCCAGCCAGCCTCCTCTGAACTGGGTTGCTCCCTGTCCCTGATTCCAAACCCTCAGAGCTTCCTAAAGCTGCCCCTCTCGTCACCCCGGTGAGCTGAGCATGAAGTGTATTTGTATCACTTAAGAGAGCAAGCTCAATTATTTAACTCCACCTCGATCTCGTTCAAATAGAGGAGTTCCAGTGTACATCTGAGACTTTGGGGAAATTGATTTTTCTGCTTAAGATCATTTCATAGGGTTTAGCGTTTAAACCAAATCAGGCGCGTGCTGATCTGTCTCCTGGAAGACTCCGGGCTGGCGGTCTCTCTCCCGAAGGCCACGGGAGTGAGGGTCCCTCTCTCTGACTCCGAGGGGCCCTGGGGCCTCCATCCAAGTCATGTAGCAGTGTCTGCATCTCGGGGCGATGCACCAGGGGAGGGAGAGCAAGGCAACGTTCAGCACTCGCCTGACCTCATTCATAACCAGGATGCTGGGGGCTGGGGGCTGGGGGCTGGGGGCTGGGGGCTGAGGGATGGCTGGGGGCTGGGGGCTGGGGGCTGGGGGATGGCGGATGGGGGCTTTTCCACTTCTCAGACATTTTCAGGTGATTTCTTTAATTTCTTTTTTTGAATCTTTTTTTATTTTATTTTATTTGATACAACAGAGAGGACTTAAAAGGCAGGGGGAGATGGAGAAGGGGCAAGAGACAGAAAGATATCTGCAGACCTGCTTCACCACTCATGAAGCTTCCCCCCTGCAGGTGTGAACTAGGGGCTTAAACCTGGGTCCTTGTGTGTGACAATGCATGTGCTTAACCACCAGCTACACCACCACCTGGCCCCTCAGGTGATTTGGACAAACACCCCAGGGCTGAGCCAATGTTCATGAGGGGACACTCATCCAGGGCAGAGGCTCTTGAACCTAGCAGAGCTGTCTGGGGTTTCTGTCAGTTTTTTGGTGCCAGGGATTCATGACTGCATGATTCCCCTGCTTCCAGAAGGCTCTTTTTCACCCCCCCCCTTCAGTTTTACACTGAGGCTAGAGGGAACAAAGACACAGCTCTGCCACTCCAGAAACTCCCAGTGGTAGTTGAACTCACACACTCAGGAAGTGAGGGCATCCTTTTACTGGAGACCAAGGCTGAGGAGACAGGACACAGAAGATCAGCAGTGAAGGTCCAGGGACGCTGCTTTGTCAGAGCAGGGAGGCCGGGAAGGCCCGGGGTGGAGGCCAGGCAGAGTGTGAATTGAAGCCCCTCCTGCTCTGTTATAACTTCAGGAAGGAGCATCTGGCTGTGGGGACACCAGTTCCAAGCTCTCCTTACTCAGCTGGGTCCTGCAGGCTTTGCTGAAGCCCAGACACACTCTCACCCTGGCCTCTGGCTCCTGTAAATGGGACCTGCTTTGGGCCCAGTCTCTGTGCAATTATCTTCTTTTTTTTTTCCCTGGATAAAGGTGGTCCCAGGGACTGAACCTGGGACTTTGGAGCCTCAGGCATGACTTTCTTGCGTGGCCAGATTATGCTGCCTCCCCAGCCTTCTGTGCAAGTGGAATCAAGTGACAATGGGCTCACAAGTGTCGGGAAATTGTGAGGATGTGGTTGAGCTTGGCAGGGCTTAAACCCAAGGAGTGCATCTATTCTGTTAGTCTCTCTCTCTACCGACAGGTTGAGCAGGGAGCAGCAGTAGTAACCCCAAAGGTGTGCCTCGTCCTATCAGACTCCCTGCCTCACAAAGTGACCCACATTCCTGATATTGTGGCTTTTAGATAAAAAGAAAGGGGGAGGTGTCGGGCATTGAGCCAGCTCCCCCTGCACCACCCTGCATAGCTGATTCTATGGCCTATTTACATAACATTGTTTTGCCTGAAAGGTCCCCACCCATTCCATTCCTTTGATCTATCTTCTTCGAGACCCTCTCTGCCTGCAGGGTAACATTAACCCCACCAGTTAAAACCATTGCAACAGTTGCTAAGGAAGTTTCTATCTTCCCAGCCCGCTTTTGCCTTTCTCCACCCCTTTCCTAGCCATTTCCATTTCCGACCTGCCACTTCTGGTTCTATCCTATAAAAGCATTGTCTCTGATCAATAAAGGCTGCATTACCTGGCACCATGTGTTTGGTTCCTGAGTCATCTGTCTCCCATATCGCTGAGTGAGTAGCAGCCCAGTCGAGTTCTCTCCAACCCAGAGAGTACACACCCAGGAAGAGGAACCCCCATGCTAGCCCGGCATGGGAGGGCTCAGCTGGGGTTGCCAGATGGGAGTTCCCATGAGGAGAGAGGAGTGTGGGCTCACAGTCTCAGGCCAGGACAGCCACACAAAGGAAGAGGAAGAACTGGAGGTGCCACAACCCAGGGACCAAAATGGGACCCCAGGACCCTCACATGTGCCTGCTGCCTGCATGAGGCACATGTGGGTATCTGTGCCTATGCTCAGAACCGAGAGGAAACATTCCCACGGGGGCAGACACCCCGCTGACCACAGGAGGCCATCTGGGGCAGCTGAGAGAAGCATGCAAACAGGTGAGTCTGCATCTCTATGGCCCAAGGAGGCCAGAAGCCCGGCTTCCCCAGAGCCTCCAGGCATGAGCCCAGTCCGCTGGACAGCTGAGACCCTAGGCAGAGTACTCAATGAGCCCTTGGCCCCTGGGCTCCAGGACTGAGAGCCCTCATAGGTGCTGTGCTGATCTGTCCCATGAAAACTTGAGCTCATCACACGGCCTGCCAACAGCCCCAGCCAGGAAGCAACTAAGTATCCAGTGATGGGTGAGTGCACTATCCAAGAGAAACCAACCATACAGTGGAATATTACTTGGCATGGAGAAAGGAGGCTTGCCCTTTGCAGAAACATGTGTGGAGCTCAGGGGCATTGTGCTCAGTAGGCAAGACCCCACAGAGGAAGGCTGATGCCACAAGAGCTCAGCTAGACTTGGGATCAGACAAAAGCCCAAGCTCACCGGACCAGAGACCAGGCTGGTGGCAGCCAGGAACAGGGTGTGCAGGTGTTGGAACGGGGGTAGGGACAAAAGACAGGGTGCTCCTGTTCTCTACTGGTGAAACCATGAGTAGGTGACAGCTAGCAAGGTGACTTTTTTTAAATAAATCTTGCATTTCTTATAATTTTTTATTACTTATTTATTTACCAGAGCCCTGCTCAGTTTTGGCTTATGATGGTTCTGGGGATTGAACATGGGCCCTTAGAGCCTCTGACAGGAGAGTCTTTTGCATAACCACTATGCTCTATCCCCAGCAGAATACTTGGTTTACTTTAATAAAAGAGGGAAATACAGAGAGAAAGAAGCAGAGAGAGGAAGAGAGCCCAGAGCCCTGCCCAGCTCTGGCTTATGGTAGTGCTGGGGATTGACCCTCAGAGCCTCAGGTGGGAGAATCTGTTCTCATAACAACTGTGCTATCTCCCCCAGCCCAGAGGTGATTTCTTTTAAATATTTTATTTTGTTTTTACTTTTATTTCATTTTATGTTATCTTGGATTGAGAAGGAAGGGGAAAGCAGAGAGGGAAAAAGACCTGCAGCCCTGCTTCACCGCACATGAAGCTTCCCCCCTTCAGGTGGAGTGCAGGGACTTGAACCTGGGTCCTTGCACATGGTAATATGTGCACGTCACCAGGTGTGCCACCGCCAGGCCCCTGCAATGTGACAGTCGCAGGTCCTCCTGTCCTGCTGAGAGTTGGAGCTGGGCGGGGGGGCAGGGATGTTGTTGTGTGCCGCGGAGAAGAGAGAGAAGAGGTCCGGAGCGAAGAGGGAACACAAATCTTTATTTGCGCTGGCACCTCAGAGTTGGGTGCTAGAGAGGCAGGTTGGGCCATGTAGAGGTAGCGAAAATGGCCGCCTCACGCAGTAACCTTTCCTGCGTCTGAACACCGGAGTGGAACGCTGGCAAGAGAGCGAGGTGCGGAAGAAGAAGGGCTTTTATAGGAGCAGCTTTCGCAAGAATGGGAAGGGGGAGAAGTAACCATAGCACTCCAGGATAGGATAATAACTCTCATGAGAATGGGAGGGGGAGGAGTGACCATAGCACTCCAGGATAGGATGATAACTCTCGTGAGAATGGGAGGGGGGAGGAGTGACCAAAGCACTCCAAATATCACAGGGAAATAGACAATGTCCTGAGGGCACAACATGGTGGAACAGGCGCTCCGAGAATGTCCCAACTCTCCGGGAACTAGCAGTAGCCTGAGGGGACAACATGGCAGATGAGACTGCATCTGCACAATTTCCCAGAGGGGTAGTTCATCTGGAAGAGCTCAGGACTGACCACATGTAAAGGGCTTTGGTTCAAGCCCCCTGCACCCCCTGGAGCACCGAGCACATCAGGTGCTTTGGTAGCTCTCGTCTCTCTCCCCTCCGTCTCTGCCTTGTCTCTCCGAAAGTTTAAAAAGGAAAAGAGGGAACTTCTATCTGCAGTGAGCAGTGGAATTGGGCAGGCTCAAAGCACCATGACTCTGGCAGCCAGAGCGAAGCTGAGAATCAATCGTGAAACCCCACCCCCGAGAGAAGCACTGTGAATGTGGGGGAGGACGTGCTAGGTAGACTCACCGTGGTGGTCCCTCTGCGTCGCTCCCCAGGGCAATGCTGTGATCAGACACATCTCAGTAAAAGCAGGAGGAATGGGGCGGGGAGCCTAGGGCCATGCAGACATGTTTGCAACCCATGCCCACACCCTCAGCACCCCCAAGAAAAGCCCTCACCAGGAGAAACTCTCTAGTTCTCTTCTCGACTCTGACACCACCTTCCCAGACAACATTTCTAGCCCACCCCATGTTAGCTGTCAAGCTCAAGCGAAGATTATTAAGACACGCGCTCCTAGGAACATTCCTGAAATATATTCCTAGCCTCCTCCCACCCTAAGGTCCCTGTTCTCATCTGCACCAACATACTTGATGGCTCCTGTTGATAAAACAACTTGTCCTGCTTTATATCTTACTGCCTTTCAGCCACCAAGTTACAGATACCACCTTGATGCCATCCTGACCTCCCTGGGCAGACACCCTCCCCCATGTGTCCTGGAGCCTCCCCTCCCCAGAGCCCTGCCCCACTAGGGACAGACAGACACAGGCTGGGGGTGTGGGTCCACCTGCCAACACCCATGTCCAGCGGAGAAGCAACTATAGAAGCCAGAGCTCCCACCTGCTGCTCCCCATAAAGAATTTGGGTCCCTGCTCCAGAGGGGAGAAGTATTAAGGGGGAATGAATAGAGGCTCTAAACCCCAATTGCACCAGGAATGTTGTTTTTATCCCATCACTGAAAGGGAGGAGAATCTGGAAAACACCAGAGGAAGCCAGATACTATTTCACTTATCTGAGAGAGAAGAGGAAAAAAGGAAGGACACTCAGGAGTAGTGAACTAGAAGGAAAGTGAAGGGAGGACCACTGAAAAATAAAATGGGCACACACATAAAATATTTGTATACATATAGATATTGATAGATAGATAGATGATAGATAAATAGATAGATGATAGATAGATAGATGATAGATGATAGATAGATGATAGATAATAGATAGATGATAGATAGATGATAGATAGATGATAGATAGATGATAGATAGATAGATGATAGATAGATAGATAGATAGATGATAGATGATAGATAGATGATAGATAGA
>NC_080175.1:1737846-1817846 GCF_950295315.1 Erinaceus europaeus
GGGGAAGGTAGGTGGCCAGGCCCTCAGCATCCTTGCACAGCTGGGCACAGCCGGACTCAGGAGATGGTATAAAAACAGAGATTCCTGGTGACACATATTTTGGGTCCCAATGGAAATGGAGTTCACAGCCCTGCTCATCTCCCCCTGGTGTTTCTCCCCTGGGAATAGGGACCAAAGTCCTTTTCAGGGTGCAGGTGGGAGCTGTGGCTTCTGTGACTGCTTCTCCGCTGAGCACGGTGGTTGGCAGGTGGATCCACATCCCCAGCTCGCACGGGGACTGGGCTCCGACTTGTCACGAAGCTGTCACTAAGCATCCCCACTTCTGCGTCCCTCCTCCTTGTCCTAAGTGGACTCGGTTCCGCAGGGTGAGTGGAGCTGGGCTCGTCTTCTCTCCGGGAGAGCGAGCAGGTTCTAGAATCTGTCAGATTGGGTTTTCTGCTGCCTCAAACCATAACACGTTCAAGAAAACAACAAGAAAACTCTATTGACAAAATCCCCAAGGCAGATGAGAACGGGAGAGAGAGCTTGATGGGGAGACGGAAGCAGAAAGCGGAATGTTCTTACGAGCAGGGATTCACATCACCAGCCCAGAGCTTCAGCACAGAGCAGCTCGAGGGAGGGGGCCGACAACATGGGGGGGAGGGGGATCATCAGAGGACTGGGCCCAATCGAGTCAACCTAAAAGAACCACACAGAGACCTCACTGCCAGGGGCGGCCGCATGCTTCCCTGGCTCAAGTCCAGAGATGTTTTAAATGTATTAAACATTGCCTTTCTTTTATTTCCCCCCTTAGAAACTGCACTGCCGGAGAGTTCCTTAAACACTATCTGAATAAATCCTCATTACACAGAGTCCAAAGAAGCTGATGAGGGGGGACAGCTTTGGAAAGGAATCCGGGGAGTGGCCTTTCTTCTCAGCAGTGAATCACATCAGCTACTTCCTAGTTACTTAAATCTCGAAATGAAAGCTGTAAACGCCACCGTGATTTCTTAAGATCATGGGGAAGGCAGGTCTTGCATGCACCAAAAAGGAAGAAGAAGAAGAAAAAAATGTCCAGCTGGTCCACAGATAAAACAGATTGATAATTAGTCACAAAATGTAACATTTCACCAAGAATCTTTTGAATAATCCAATTTATCTTTGTCGGATATGTGGCATGGAGTTTTCTGGGGAGCAGCTTTGTTCTTTAACATAATATTATAATTCCAGGCTCCTAATGAAGATGCCTGCCAGCTGCCGGGCCTTGATGTGAGCACACTGCAAGCCCGCCGCGGTCCCAGGACCCCAGCACTGCCCGCGGACAGAGCAGTCCGACCTGGAGGGAGCAACCCAGCCTCCGGGGAGCAGCCCGGCCTGGAGGAAGCAGCCCAGCCTGGGGCCTTCAAAGGCTGAAGGCGGAGGGCGGGCGGGAGTCCCTGGAGGGCAGGGCAGGTCATTGCCACACCTGGGCTGACTGCCCCACAGCCCCTGGCGCAGGGAGCTGGAGTCCCCTGGGGTGCATCTGGGGTGCACCTTGCAGATCCTCAACTGGCAGGAGAGTGGGACCAAGGACACTCGCAGGGGCAGAGGGGGAGGCATGGGAGATGTTACCCCAGGTTGAGTGCACAAATGACCAAGCTCAAGGACCTGGGTTCAAACCCCTGCTCCCCACCTGCAGGGGAAAAGTTTCACAAGTGGTGGAATATGTCTGAAGGTGTCTTTCTGTCTCTCTCCCTCTCCCTCTCAATGTCTCTCTTTTCTATCCAATAAAACAGCAAGGAAAAAGAAGGGTGTAATGGCCACAGGGAACAAAGGATTTGTAGTGCAGGTTCTGAGCCCAGAGATAACCCTGGTGACTATTAAAAGGTGGGGGTGCTGCTGGTTTGCAGAAGCTACAGAGTCTTCTTCTGGGGTGCTGGGGGCCATCCAGAACCCAGGGGACAGCTAGCACCTACTCTGGGGTCCAGCCCGTCCAGGTGCTGTGTTGTTCTGCTCACATCTCAGGTGTGTCTGACCCATGAGCAGGGTACATAGCATTAATGCCAAGAGGCCAGCACCAGCCCACCCCAGGAGGGGGCCTCCTCATGGCCTGCTCTCTGAGAGCAGCACCAGGGCTGTGGGACACCTTGATTTCAGGGGTTTCTCTTGTCTGAGAGAAAGGGGGAGTGAGAGACACTTGGACGTAGTAATAGATGTAAGTGTGACTTAGACAGGAAGTGAAGGCAGGATCATAGAAAAATGGGCAAGAAAAAAAATGTAGAGACAGGCAGGTATTAAGTCAGCTCGTATCAGTGGCCTTGGGAGAACCACCACAGTTGCCCAATGGAGGGGATGGGGACACGGAGCTCTGGGGGGGGGGGGTGGAACTGTACCCGTTAGCTTATGATTTTATAAAACAATATTAAATCACTAATAAATATTGGGGAATTGGGAGTCGGATGGTAGCGCAGCTAGTTAAGCGCACATGGCGCAAAGCACAAGGATCAGCGTAAGGATCCCGGTTTGAGCCCCCGGCTCCCCACTTGCAGGAGGGTCACTTCACAGGTGGTGAAGCAGGTCTGCAGGTGTCTGTCTTCCTCTCCCTCTCTTTGTCTTCCCCTCCTCTCTCCATTTCTCTCTGTCCTATCTAACAACGACACTAATAACAACAACAATAACTACAACAACAATAAAAACAAGGGCAACAAAAGGGGAAATTAATTAATTAATTAAAAATATTGGGGAATAAGTAATATTTTAAAAATTATAGAGGTTAAAAAAAGAAGAAAGGGGCGTCAGGCGGTAGCACAGCGGGTTAAGCACACGTGGCGCAATGCACAAGGACTGATGTAAGGATCCCGGTTCAAGCCCTCGGCTCCCCACCTGCAGGGGAGTCGCTTCACAGGCGGTGAAGCAGGGCTGCAGATGTCTGTCTTTCTCTCCCCCTCTGTCTTCCCCTCCTCTCTCCATTTCTCTCTGTCCTATCCAACAACAAAGACAGACAACAATAATAACTATAACAATAAAACAACAAGGGTAACAAAAAGGGAATAAATAAATATTAAAAAGGAGGAGGAGGAGGAGGAGAAGGAAAAGGAGGAGGAAGAGGAGGAGGAGAAGAAGGAGAAGAAGAAGGAAAAGAAGAAGGAGAAGGAGGAGGAGGAGGAGGAGAAAGTACCATATCCCTATGCCTGGAATCATGAGAGGAGAGAGGGGAGCTGTGGTCCTAAGTGTCCCCACTCGGGGCCCAGGCTCCCTGCGTCTATCCTCCCACAGCACAGCCTGGGGACCCTCAGTGTCCAGGGCTGCTGCAGTCAGAGGTGGCGGCGAGCCTGAGTGCATGAGCCTGGACTGGCGGCCTTATTGGAGCTGGACCTCGGGCTGGGCCTCGGGACAGACGGGCAAGGTGGGGTTCTTCTCCGAGGACACTGCTTCCCCATCTAGCCAGAGTCAGACTTGGGTCCCAGGTCTTCAAGACTGTTTGTTCCTAGCACCGCAGTGAGCACAGGGCCAGCTCTGATTGGCATTTATCCAGTGGACACTCAAGTGTCAAGTAGAAAGGACACTGGCAGCCCCGTGCTCACGGCTGCATTATTCACAAAAGCCAGAGAGTGGAAGCAACCTAGATGCTCATCGTCAGACGACTGACTGGAAAAGTCATGGGACATAGACTCCATGGAATACTACTCTGCCATCACAGGAGATGAGACTGTGTCCCATAAAAGTCATGGGACTCGGACTCCACGGAATAGTGCTCTGCCATCACAGGAGATGAGACTGTGTCCCATAAAGGTCATGGGACTCGGACTCCACGGAATAGTGCTCTGCCATCACAGGAGATGAGACTGTGTCCTTTGGGACAAAGTAGATGGGACTGGAGGTGATGACGTTCAGGAAAATATGCTGAAGAGATGAAAGACAGCTGCCGGGTGTGGAATCACTCATATGAGGAGTCTAGACATGAGATACACAGGGATGTGCAGGAATAAATAAATAAGAGCAGAAGCAAGTAAACAGTCTCTAGGCTCGTGAGAGCTCTGGGTGGTTCTCTGGGAGGAAGAGGCACAGATCTGGTGCTGGGTGTAGTATGGGACTAGACCCTGTCAGTTTACAATCTTGTAACCTGCTAGTTGCCGGGATAGCCTGAGGGTACTTCTTCCCGAGCTAGTGCTCTCTGGCTTGGAGAGAACTCAACTGGAGCCGATCTAGGATGCTGCGTGGGAGAGGGATCAGGAACTCGTGCCTCACTAACTTCCGCAGGAGATACACTCTGGAACTCTCGGAGCCGGAAAGCAATTTCCAAGTGTCTTTAATCAGAAGAGCAGCTGTTTTTATACTCTCCAAGTAGGGTGGAAACAGGATGTGATATAGAGAGGGTGGAGAGAAAAGTGACTGGTGAAAATCAGAGTGTGACAAGGGGGGGGGGGAGCAGGTGAGAATCCTATCACTGAACCACCAATGCCCTGGAGGGAGTGCTTTATGTAAATGTAAAAGTGATTTATGTAAATAGACCAAAGCTTTGGATCAGTAAATCCCTATATAGGCATATGGTTAAGCAGAAGCCAGGGGGAGGTGGCATACTACCCAACAGCTAGTAAACACAAATTTTATATATATATATATATATATATGCAAGGGAGCGGGCCAGCTACCTTCTGGTAGATTGCCTGCCACCATGCACAAGACCCTGGGTTCCTGCCCCCAGCACCACATGGGAGCACCATAGAGAGACAGCACCAGGGGAAGTCTCTCCAGAGATGGAGCAGAGCTGTGGTGTCTCTCTCTTCTCTCTTCTCTCTTCTCTCTGTGTGTGTGCCCACCTGCCTGTCTCTCCCTCTCTCCTCTCGTTTTCTCTCTCTTTCTCAGGTAAAGCGAGAGTGGTCTAGCCAGTGGTCTCACACATTCACAAGGTCTTGTCACAGTTTCAAAAAAACTAAAAAGGCAGAAATGATGCCTCTCACAAGGAAAAGCCCCAGCAGGCACCGTCAAAAGGCCCGTTCTATTAGATTTGCGCCAGAGCATCAGCTTCCAGACGTGAACTTAGAAGAAAAAACAAAGAAAATAATTCGATTTATCACAGAAATGCAATTCATGTGAGTTTGGGCATAAAAAAAAAAAAGAACTCAGGTGAAAATAACTCTGTCGTGCACGTCTAAGGGAGCCTGTCCTGATCCTGAAAAGCCCAAGTCCCCCACAGGAGGAGCCAGGGCAGCTCCCACGGCCACGAGACCCTTGGTGTTGCCTTGCCACACATCCGCTCTGGGGTCCAAATAAATAAAATATTTTTAAAAACATAAATGAATAAAGCAAATGAGGGCTGAAGAGAGAGTTCTCCAGGGAGGACACATGCGGCCCTGGGCAGTTCCCAGCACCACATGGCAGAACCACAGCAGCACCAGGGGAAGCTCCCTGGGAAGCAGGCCCGCATGAAGTCTTGACCTCTGATACTCTCCAGGGACAGGAAAGAGCCCAGCTGACCAGCACGGACACAGGGTGGCCTGGGTCAGGGGACAGGGGACATTCACCAGGATTGAACTGAAGCTTTGCACCCAGACAGCAATGAGCGGTGTCTCTCAGCAATCCTATGATTCAGCCCCATCGGTACCACCTCCCCAATCCCCCCTGGCTGGAGAGCGGGGTCTGGCCCCTGAGAACTGGGCACCGAGGCCGACCCCTGCAGCAGGCCACTTGTGTTCTCTCTCATGGCCGTGGATCTACCCCCAGTGGCATCACCTGGGCAGGCAGCCAGCCACTCGTTCTGGATTCCTACCCTGCTCGGAACTCACTGCCGCCTCCAGGTGTCTGTCTCAGTTGTTTCTCTGGGCCTCACATCCTGTGCACATAGCTCTCTCCCCAGAAGGAACGGGCCTCCCCGGCAGCGGTGTCTAGCTCCAGGGACTAGGGAGGGGTGCCTGTCCTTCCAGGCCCCAGAAAGCAAAGGCTCCCTGTCAGGGCCCCAGGAGCCCCAGGTCCCACCCAGCTCACAGATGCCCCGGAAGGGGGTTGATGGGGCTGCAGGGCCCCTGGGGGGATTGGCAAGGGGGAGGCTCTTGCCAGCAGTGAAGAGCTCCTGGCTGGGGGGACCTACCCTGGATGGCCAGAAAGTGGGCACCCCCCTCCCGGACCTTAGCACCCCAGGAATGTGAGTCTGAAGTCTAGAGACAACTCCAGGTAGAAATATGCAAGATGGGTAGGCGGGCGGTAGCGCAGCAGGTTAAGCGCATGTGGTGCAAAGCGCAAGAACCGGCATCAGAATCCCGGTTCGAGCCCCCGGCTCCCCACCTGCAGGGGAGTCGCTTCACAAGCGGTGAAGCAGGTCTGCAGGTGTCTGTCTTTCTCTCCCCCTCTGTCTCCCCCCCATTTCTCTCTGTCCTGTCCAACAATGACAACAACAAGAATAAGTACAATAAAACAACAAGGACAACAAAAGGGAATAAACAAACAAACAGATATTTTAAAAAAGAAAGAAAAATGTAGCAGCTCCCAGCAGCTAGGTCTCAGCTCCCGCTTGGGACCTTGGGCGGCAGCTGGCGGTTCCCCTCCCCCCACACCCCCTTCCTTCCCAGCCAGGAAGGCGTGTTAACAGTTAAAGGACTCTGTCACTTTTAAAGCATGAATTTTTCTCCCTGCAAATTGATTTCCCCGAATTCCTGAGCTGTAAGGTCACCTCATTCCATCTTGTAAATTGGGGAGGGGAGGGTGCCCACTTCCTGGTGTGGGCCGGTTAGCTGTTTCTCCTGTAATTTCAGGGCTGGCGGCTGCAGCTAACAGGAAGTACAGGCTCCAGGAGCTGCCCAAAGGGGCTTTGTGGGGGGCAGAGAGGAAAAGTCACCCCAGCAGGCTGCGGTCCCCTGGTCCTCACCCTCAGGGGGAAGCTTCTCAAGTGGTGAAGCAGGGCTGCAGGTGTCTCTCTGTCTCTCTCCCTCTCTATCTCCCCCCTCAATTTCTCTCTGTCTCTATCCAATAATATATAAATAAAAATATTTTTTTAAAAAAAAAGAAAGTTTTGAGTCAGGCAGTGGTGCACCTGGTTAAAGGCTCACATTACAGGGCACAAAGACCCGGGTTCAAGCCCCTGGTCCCCACCTGCAGGGGGAAAGCTTCATGAGCAGTGAAGCAGGGCTGCAGGGGTCTCTCTGTCTCTCTCCCTCTTTATGTCCCCCTCCCTCTTGATTTCTCTCTGTCTCTATCCAATAATAAATAAACAAATGAGTCCTTTCCTGAGATCTGGGCTGTGCGGCAGGTCTCAGAACATAAATACTCAACGGATATTTAGACATTTTGACCGGGAACGCATTGAGCTCGGGGCTGGGGAGACGGCTCGGCAGAAGAACGAGGGGCTTGTAGGCTGAGCCCAGGTGCAGCTTCAGGCCCGCCATGGGGCTCAGAGGAGCTCTGGTCTCTGCAGTTCTCTCTCATTCTCTACCTTAGAGAAAATTAAACCTCAACATCAGTAAGGAAGGGTCAAGCAACGGCACACCAAGGAGACCACACACATCACAGTGCCTGAGGACCCGGGTTCAAGTCCCCAGTCTCCACCTGCAGGGGGAGAGCCTTAGAAGTGGTGAAATAGGGCTGCCGGTGTCTCTCTGTCTATCTGCCTCCCTGTCTCCCCTTTCTCTCTGTTTCTATCAAATACATAAATGAACGAATGACGGAATTGTCTTTTAAAAGGGAGCAATCAACTGAAGGTCAGGATACTTTTAAAGGGGTGTCATTTCATCATGAGAAATAAAAAAACACTCTTTCCACCCCTTTAAAAAAAATAAAGGCCAAACAAAAGCTTGCAAAGCCTCCTTAATTTTAGCACAAAAACAAGATAATAATAAATGCAAACAGCAAACAAACACAATCGCCATCTTGTGGGGAAGGAAATGCCTGGCAGCGGCTCCTCCCCACTCAGCCCCCCTTGTTTCCAGACCCCCAGTAATTCTGGAGGTGACAGGACGGGCGGGCCCCGCCTCTCCTCCCTGATGACCCTGGCCCTCATATTTAAAATGTCATTCGGAGCCCGTTCGGCATGGCAGGTGCTGATGGAGAGAGTAATAAATAACGCTCCTTCTGGGAGGCCGGGAGACGCCTCTCTGCACCCACCCTGGGACCCACTGTCGGAATGCCACCCGGCTGGTGCCAGCGCCCCCCCCAACTTTCCAAGAGGCGGGGGGTAGCAGCTTCCTGACTGCAGTTACAGCAGTTTAAGACAGAATGTAATTACCTGAACTGGAATCTGGCCAAGGCAACTGGGGCTGAGAGAGAGAGAGAGAGAGAGAGAGAGAGAGAGGAGAGAGAGAGAGAAATAGCCTTAATTCTCTGAGCTGGTAACAAAAGCCAAGCGTGGGCTTCTGTCAGCACAGGGTTCGTCAGCATGGGGCCCGGAATCATGACCCGGCGATAAATAAATAAAATCCCAATGTCGTGGCTTCTCCCAGACCCCCTTGGATGTGCGAGCCCCCCGCAGGCCTCCTGGCTGTGTCACCCGGCGGGCTTTGAGGCTGTGGACCTGAGCTCTCTCCTCTCCCCACCCCTCCCGCTCTGGGCTCCCTGGGCCCCGCAGACAGGGTCAGCAGACTCTACTCAGGCAGCCAGCCGTGTCCCTCCCTCAATGCAGAGCCCCAGGGTGGGGGAGGCCAGGATGGCTGGAGGCGTCCGAAGGGCCCTGGCTGCCTCGCCGTCTTCCGTCCGCCAGAGGACGGACAGATGGACGGACGGACGGAGGGAGCGTATGAAACAGTGATATTGCACCAGGGTGTGGGGCTTAGTGTGGACCTCTGTCTGGCACATCTCTCTGTATGCTGCCTTTTTCTTTTTCCTGCAGGGATGAGAGGCGAGTGGAGAGGCGAGTGGAGAGAGGCAAAGTGGCCTCACAAGGGCCAGAGGTCACCACGTGCTTGCAATATTCATCAGCCGGTGGGACCCGGTGCCCGGCTGCTCTCCCTCGGAACCCCGGAAGGCGAGGGGTGGGGGGGCCGGGGGAGCCGGTGTCCGCTCGGCTGTCTGGCTACAGCCCCCTCCCCGCTCCCTTCTGCCCCTCATGGCGGCAGGAAGTTGTCAAACGGGGAAAATTCTCCTCAAGCTTAGGGTGGATACTTAGGAAGCTCAAACAAAGGGGCCCAAACTGAAACCTCAAATTTCTTTTTTTTTTGGCGGGGGGGGGGGGACATGTGGTGGGGACCCACACAGATGCGGCCCCGAGACCCAGAGCTAGTGTTGTAAACGCCGCTGTGGACAAAGGAATCCAGTCACGGAGCCCATTTGTCTGCCCGGCAGAGGCCGGCTCTGCCGACTCCTGAAGTCGGGGACGCTGGTGAAATCCAAGTGGACAGGCCCTGTGCCACCCCGTCCCCAAGCTGCCAGCCCCACTGTCCCGGTCCGTCTTCAGAGAACAGCATTCCTCTTCTCTTCCCTGCAAGCTGACACACACACACACACACACACATGCACGCACACACACACACACCAGATTGGAAGTCTTTGATGCAGTGTGAAATCAGAGGGAGGGAGGGAGGGAGGGACAGAACAGGCTGCTCAGCAGTCCAAGGCACTCCCGGAGGCCTGCCTGGGCTCCCGGCCAAGCAAGGACACTAGGGACCAGGTCACCCTTCACCCCACCCCATTCAGTCCTGCAGAACCAGCAGGAATCCTCCCATTCCCGCTGGAACTCTGGAAACCTGTTTCACGGGGAACCTGCCTCTGCCTTGTGGCCTCCGGACACCTGAGCCCCAGCCTGGTCCTCCTTCCTGCCAAAAGGATGCTGGGAACACACCCTCACAGCACCCTCCCCTCGCCCTGCACCCCCACACCCTGCCTCCTCCTTCTGCCTTGTGCGAGCTTCAAGTGTGAGGGTGCCTGTGTCCCACGTGCTGGTGACCCCCGCCGTCCCTCACCCCCTGGAAGGACAGGAGGTCCTGACTCCGCAGACCCCCGCCCAGGCACACTCCCCCAAGCCGGGCCGCATGGAGGCCAAGGCTGAGCGTTCACTGTTCGAGCTAATTCATTCTCCCGAGTGCTCATGGGCCCCTTCCAAAGCACTTTTGCCGCCGGCCCACCCCTGCAAGGTTCTGAGCAGCCCGAGAGGAAGATCAAGGCCTGTTGATGACAGCAGGACCGGTGGGTGTGTCACTCACTCCCCCAGTGCCCAATGGGCAGCCCTGGGCCTCCCACAGCCGGAGAAAGGGGCAGGCAGAAGGGGGGGTCAGCGGTGAGATCTGGGGGTGGGAGGCAGACCCACAGCCCAAGCCCCCGAGCTGGGGGCGGGTGACTCTGGAGGGTCCTGGGGACTCAGCTCCCGCTCCCTCTGGGGTCAGTGCCTGGGGACCAGCCACAGCTTGGGGCCCTTCTGAAGAAGCCATAGTGGGTCCCTCCAGCACCTGAAGGCAAAGGGACACACACCTAGGTGAGAAGCCGCCAGGGCCAGTCCCAGACCCAACCCCCAACTCCGGTCGCATGGCCCCTGAAAACCCCACCATCAGGCCACTCGCTGGGGCAGCAGGGGTCACTGTGACCACCTCAGGGACACTCTTAAAGGCCACCTGCGGCCTGGTTCCCACTGCCGATCAGTGGCACCACCAACCCCCATGACTACAAGGACAAGGAGGGGACCGTGCCCTGGCGCACCGGGTTAAGCGCACATAGCACAAAGTGCGAGGACCTGGGTTCGAACCCCCTGTCCCCCACCTGCAGGGGGGTCGCTTCACAAGTGGTGAAGCAGCTTTGCAGGTGTCTGTCTTTCTCTCTCTCTCTCTCTCCCTCCTCCTCCTCCTCTCTCAATTTCTCTCTGTCCTACACAATAAAATAGGAAGAAAAAAAAAAAAAAACAGCCGCCAGGAGCAGTGGCTTCATGGTGCTGGCACCAAGCCCCAGAGACAACCCTGGAGGCAAAGAGAAAAAGGGACAGGAGGCAGCCTCCTCTCTGTCCTCTCCACTCCGCCCTCCAGGTAGTGGCCAGAGTCCAGCGCTCAGCGGGGACCTGCGTCCAGGGCAACAAGAACAGGAACTGGCCTCTCAGGGAGGTTGGGGTACCCGCTGGCCGCGGCTGAGCCACAGGCTGCCGCTCCCACCTCTCATTCCCCTGCCGGCCCCAGCCGGGGCCTCCCACGGGGTCACTCTTACTGCTGTCCGGAACAGTCAGCAGCTTGCAGCCTGGTAGTTCTGCAGAGCGGAGCCTGTGAACGGCGATCTCACTGCTTCTGTGCGGGCTTTTTCACTCAGGTGGAGAGACAGGGAAGAGAAGGAACCAGAGCTTCCCCTGGCACCGCAACACTGCCATGTGGTACCAGGGCTCTGATCTGAACCAGGAGTGTGTCCCACCCTACTGAGCTAGCTGTGCAGCCCTGATGTGGGGAATAGAACTCCAGCGTAGGATGTGCCGGGGAGCCCAACCTAGGACCTCGGGCACACAGGTCCTGTGCTCTACTGCTGGGCTCTCCCCAGCTCAGTTCTTTTTCATGGCCAAGTAATGTTCCCTTCTCTGGATGTGCCATGCTCTAGCCACTTAGCTGCTGGTGGGTGAGCGTTTGGGCATTTTCACCTTGTGGGAACAGTGTTCTATAAACGCTCACAGGAAAATGTCTGGTGTCTGTTTTCTACTCTTTGGGGGGACACTTCTTTATACTTTTTCCTCCAGGGTTATCACTGGGCTCAGTGCCTGCACTACAAATCCACCGATCCTGGTGGCTGCTTCTCCTCTTTTGTTGTTATGGTTGTTATTGGATAAGACAGAGAGAAGCTGAGGGAGGAGGAGGAGGAGGAGGAGATAGAGAGGGAGAGAAAGACAGACACCTACAGACCTGTTTCACCACTTGTGAAGCGACCCCCCCCCTGCAGGTGGGGAGCTGGGGGCTCAAACCAGGATCCTTGTGTGGGTCCCTATGCTTAGTACTGTGTGTGCTTAACAGGGTACACCACCACCCAGACCCCTGGGGTGCTGTCCTCAGAGTGTAACTATCTGCAGTTCTTCTAAACCCTGGAGAGTTGGGGAGGGGGACACCTGCTCTGTAAAAACTCATCAATGCGAGGGTGGGGGTGTCCTTGGGCCACTGTGGCATCTGCTGAAGGCTTCCAGACTGTTCTCATGAAGGAATGAAACACTTAGCCTCAGCCGACACCCCCTGCCCCCGTGGCTCTGTTCTGTGACACTGAGGGGATGGGGAGAGACACATCCATGTGAAGTCTCAGGCCTGAAAATTCCTGTCACTAGGAGTTTAAAATACAAGGCAAAGGAGACGGCACAGTGGTTCTGCAAAAGACTCTCCTACCTGAGGCTCTGAGGTCCCAGGTTCAATCCCCAGCACCACCATCAGCCAGAGCTGAGCAGGACTCCGGCCTCTGGTCTCTGTCTCCCTGTCTCTAACATCTGCTTCTCTCTCACAAAATATAAGTAAATAAACAAACAGATAGATGTTTTTAAGAGTCTGAAGTGTTCTTCCTCTTCCAGACCCCCCCCAAGCGCACACCCCCCAACAAGAATTAAGCCCACACGGCCCCCGGGGGGCTCCCTGGCCTGCAGCCCCTGTGCATGAGGGGGATTCCATTCCAAAACTAACTCTCCCTCCTCTGCTCCAAAGGCATGCTCTGAAAAGCCCTATACGTCCTGCAAGACCCAGCTCCAAACTGGCCTTGTCCAGGATGCAACAGCTGCCTCACTGCCCCTGAGACCCCAGACCCCTGCACCACATCTTCAGGGACCCTGGTGACCCTGAGACACACGTCCCAGAACCCGGATGCAAGTTCCCACGAGGTCCGACATGGGCTAAGGGGCCCAGGCCAAGACCCCAGGCATCGAGCCCAAGCCCGTCAGGGGCTACAGCAGGAGGACCCAGGCCCGGGCGGGGCTGGAACACAGGGAAGTGACGCTGAGACCCTCTGAGTCCTGGGAAAGTGCCCAGGCCTCAGGCACTGGGGGTTGCAGCCACCAGCAGCTTCTAGAAGATTCCACGTGGGGCGCCAGCTTCTCGGGGAAGGAAAGGAGATTCAGGGCCCGGGAGCAAAGTCACAGTGGGTGCATGTCTCCGTACAGTCAGTGACCCTGCAGGGGGCTTGCACTGGGGTCTCCAGAGGCTTATGGTGGGCAGGATAAGGAGGTCAGAGGTCAGGGTCCCTTTTCACCCCATCCCCCACCCGCCAGCCCCCCACCCACACAGGCTGGGACCCTCCTGGGGCTCCCATCTCCCGCCCGGCCCCTTGGCTCTGGACTGGCATCGCTTGTCACAAGGGCTCTGGTGACCCTCCCCTGGTGCCCTCAGGATGTCCCTGGCCTGGGAGTCTCGAAACTGGCAGGCGGCTGATTCCAAAGGCGGGTCACACCCTCTGCTTCAGCACCCAGTCTGGATGTGGGTCCCCACCCCCAGGAGCAAGGCAGAGCTCTGGGGACAAAGGCGGGACCCAAGACCCTCGGGGCCCGAGGACAGCGGCCTCCACATGCTGCATCTGCCCCGCACTCCTCAAAGAAGGTCAGGTGTCTTCTGTGGGGTCTGCCGAGGACCACGGGGGCCACCCCAGGTGTGTGAGGGGACCACAGGGCCCTCCCGGGCCACCTGAGCCATGCCTGCCCCCTTCCCCGCTGCCGACCCGGTGCAGGAGCAGAGAACTGCAAGGTGCAAGGCCACATTGCGGAACCCCAGCTTCTAGGAAAGCTCAAGGGCGCCATCGTGTGTCCGCGAGCCGCCACTGCAGCACAGAGGTCCGCTTTCCGCTCAGCCCAGGTGCCCTTCACCCTGACCCGCACCCCACCTGCCCTCTGCATGTGCACCTGCACCCCGTTCACCGCAACCCCGTGCAAGGCGGGCCTTTGTGTCCTGACGGCTGCCTGCCCCGGGCTGTGAGGCTACAGCCGCAGAAAAAGAGTGAGAAATGCAGAAAAGAAAGAGGAGAAGAGGGAGTCTGGCGGTAGCGCAGCGGGTTAGGGACAGGTGGCACAAAGCTCAAGGACCGGCATAAGGATCCCAGTTCGAGCCCCCGGCTCCCCACCTGCAGGGGAGTCGCTTCCCAGGCGGTGAAGCAGGTCTGCAGGTGTCTGTCTTTCTCTCCCCCTCTCTGTCTTCCCCTCCTCTCTCCATTTCTCTCTGTCCTATCCCACAACAACAATGACATCAATAACAACACAATAACTACAACAATAAAACAACAAGGGAAACAAAATGGAATAAATAAATATTTTTTAAAATTTTTAAAAAGAGGGAAAGGGGAAGGGAGACAGCTGAGCCGGCTAGATCACCCACCTGCATCCCTGAGTCCCTCCTACCTAGGGCCCGGGTTCAGTACCCAGCACCGTGCGATGCCAGAGCTGAGCAGTGCTCTGAACCATCCATCTCTCTGTGTGTGTGTCTCTCTCTGTCTCTCTCTGTCTCTCTCTCTCTCTCTCTCTCTCTCTCTCTCACACACACACACACACACACACACACACATAGATAAATAAATGCCAGGCCCTAGCAGAGGCACATCAGCTTGATGGAGTACGTTCCCTTGGGCAAAGGTCCAGTTTCAAGCCCCTGCTCCCCACTTGCTGAGGAAAAGCTTCATATGTGGTAAAGCAGGGTTACAAATATCCCTCTCTCTCCCTCCCTCCTTCTCTCTCTCCCTCTCTCTCATTCTCTCTCTTCTTCTCTCTCTCTCTCTCCCTCTCTCTCTCTCTCCCTCTTTTGCTCTATTTCCTCTCAATTTCTCTTTGTCTCTATCCAGTAAAAGTAAATGAATAAATATTAATAAATAAATGTCTTTTATTTTTAATTTTTATTATCTTCATTTATTGGATAGAATCAGAAATCGAGAGGGTAAAGAGAGAGAGAGAGAGACAGACAGAGAGAGAGAGAGACACCTGCAGCCCTGCTTCACCACTTGCAAAGCTTTCCCCCTGCAGGTGGGAACCAGGGGATTGAACCTGGGTCCTTGCGCACTGTAACATGTGCACTTAACCAGGTGCGCCACCACCTGGCCAAATAAATGTCTTTTTTTTTTTTTCAAGAAGAGAAAAAAGGAGGGGGAGAAGAGGGAAGGGAGGAAGGTGTGAATCGAATCGGGTCTAGAGGGCTGAGGTGGTGCTGTCACGATGCAGGGTGTCTATGGGGTGGCTGACTTTCACGAGACTGGTTTTCATTTCACAAGAGAGACTGAGGCCAGAGCAAAGCTCGACACCCCGGCGTGCCAGTCGGCACCTGGAAAGAGAACCAACCCCGCAGAGAGGCCCAAGCTCTGCCCACCCCACCCCTGGCCCCGGGGCTGGCCGCACACACCCCTCACAGGGCCGTTTCCCACCAGCTAGACGCCAGACTGGAGGGTCCTGGAGCTGAGTCTGAGGAGCGCCTGGTGCTGCCTCCAGCCCCTCGCACCCCAGGTCTCGGAGGAGACCCTGCAGACCCTTCCCCTCAGAAGTAAGGGGCAAAATCTCTCCAAGGGACAATGCCAGGCAGACAGGGGGAGGAGAGGCAGCCAGGTGGGGAGCCTCCAGGCCCCAAAGCCAAGTGAGACTGTCACGCCTTGTGAGGACTGGCATGACTCATCAGTGATGCCACAGGGGGCAGGAATGGGGGACACAACGGTCTAGGGCTTCTCATCTGCCACTGGGCAGACACTCGGACATCCACTGACCAGGGAAGGACAGCGGGAGGGCCCAGAGCAGCAGGCCCATTGTGGGGGACGCACAGGGAACCCAGGCAGAGTCCCACATCCACTCGGGGCTGATGCCCGCTGGGCACTCCAGGAGGGTCTGATGCCCTTAGCCATGAAGGCCTGGGAAGAACTCACTCGCACTGAAGAAAGACATCCCGGAGACACAAAGACGAGGGGGGCGGCTGGTCCAGGAGCCTGTCTGGTGTGGCATGCAGGCCGGGAAAGGACCACAGTTCAGGACCCCCCCCCCCAGGCTGCTGAGCCCCCACCCCCAGCCTTGCAGCGACCTTCTGAAGTTGCCCTTTGAAGCAGATTGGATAAGGGTGCTTTCCATGCAAATGAACTCAAATCGCTACCCAGAGTAATTATTGTAGGAGAAAGGCAGAATTTCCATCTTCCTTCCCTCATTTGGTTCTTCTGTCGTCCCTCTTAAATAACTTAGTCATAAAATTTCAATTGACCACTAGGAAACTAAAAAAAGCAGTGGGGAGAGAGCCCCCGGGCCCCCACTGCAGCCAACCTGGCCCAGCTCCCTGGACCCTGATGAACTTGGGGTGCCTGGCCTGCTCGGGGGGCTGCCGCATGGTGGACAGGGGCTGCACGGGGAAGGTAGACCCTGGGGGGGACAGGGGAAGGGCCCCCCGGTCTTCAAGGCCCCAGTCTTCTGGCAGTGCGTGAAGCCGCCCATTCCAGTGTGTTGGAGACCACCCATTCTGAGAATATCAGGTGATGCGGACTGCCTCTCCCTTGTGCTGCATTTGCCAAAGTCGAAATCTTCTGGGAGGTATTTCGCTTTGCATACTTCTTAATGGGGTCTGTTTCTCGTTGTCCCAAAATGCTTAATACACAAACAGAATCAGATTTTCCCCCTCTCTCTTCCTTGCTCTCTCTCTCTCTCCCCCCTTCTCTCCCCCCGTTTAATGCATCATAACAAACAGAATCAGAAACCTGATTTTGAGTTTCTCAGCGGCCTCCAGAGGAGTTTCCAGTTCACATCCACACATCCACACATCGCTGTTATTAATAGCATCTGGAGGAACCTTTTATTTACCTATCATGGAATCATCTGTAACATAAAACTGCTGTGTTCTCTTTTCATTAACAGATTCAGTTGCAAATGCTGGGGGAAAAGATTACCAAGATCCCTTTTTCAAATGCGCATCTATTGGATTATTAAATCACGCCAGTTAATGGTAGCTGTCACCGGCTTAATTTCAAAAGCTGGTTGTTACTCAAACCTACCAGAGTCATTAGCCCTGGTGATTATCTGGTTAATTTGCAGATTAGAGACAAGTGCTGGCTTTGAAAAATGCACCCACTCGACCTTCAGCCTGCTGAGGAGTAACAAAAGTGTCCTGGAGAGGTGAGGTGACAGAGAAAAGAGACGCCCTCGCACCCCCACACACCCCACCCAGCCCGGAGTCCAGCCCTGCAGCCGGTTAGCTCACAGAGGGGAAAATTCCAAGTCCCACCTGACAGCCAACTTGAACGTGAACGTGGTAAAAGAGACTCTGAGTGGGAACTGAAGCCACTGGAGCAGTAGGAAGGATCCCAAAAATAAATAAGTAAAGTGAAATAAAATTAATCCTGAAAAGCCTGGAGACCTGAGGCAGTAAGGTACCCATTTGGAGTGGGGACGGGTCCCCCCTCGCCTGCACGGCCCCCCCTGCCGCCTGTGCCATCAGTCACGTGCAGGAAATAAAATCGGAAGCCGCCTCCCTCGCAGGCTCCATGTGCCCGGGCTAAGAGCCGGGCAGCTGCTGAAGGCGCAAACACATCTGCATTACAGGAGCCGGGGCCCAGGCCGGCTGCCTGCCGAGACACTTTCATCCATTTTCATACAATTTGCCTACTGTACGGTACAGATGGTTTCTATTAAGTAAAATATCTGCTTTCTTCCAAATTTTTAGTTTTCGTGATTAGATTACTTTGAAATGATGGCCCATTGTGTTAACCTGCTTCAAGACTCCACAGAGCACAAAGGCTCCCGCAGTCTCCACAAACCAGGTCCCATCCCCTCAGAGCCTGGCCCCTCGGTGTCATCCCCTCAGAGCCTGGCCCCTCGGTGTCATCCCCTCAGAGCCTGGCCCCTCAGTGTCATCTCCTCAGAGCCTGGTTCCTCGGTGTCATCCCCTTGGTGTCATCCCCTCAGAGCCTGGCCCCTCGGTGTCATCCCCTCAGAGCCTGGTCCCTCAGTGTCATCCCCTCAGATCCTGGATCCTCGGTGCCATCCCCTCAGAGACCTGGCCTCTCGGTACCATCTCCTCAGAGCCTGGCTCCTCAGTGTCATCCCCTCAGTGTCATCCCCTCAGAGACCTGGCCCCTCGGTGTCATCACCTCAGAGCCTGGCCCCTCAGTGTCATCCCCTCAGAGCCTGGCCCCTTGGTGTCATCCCCTCAGAGCCTGGATCCTCGGTGTCATCCCCTCAGTGCCATCCCCTCAGAGCCTGGCTCCTCAGTGTCATCCCCTCGGTGTCATCCCCTCAGAGACCTGGCCCGTCGGCGCCATCTCCTCAGAGCCTGGCTCCTCGGTGCCATCTTCCAGGGCCGATCCTTCTCTTTGCAGAGAGCCCTGGCCTCCGGCAGCCTCCTTGAGCATCGCCGTGATGAGGGGAGTGATTTTCAGGAGGTCGGTCCGAGTCCTCTCTGAACAGAAAGTCTGGACGGTCGTGGCCGCAGGCTGTCTCCCTGGCACCGCTCCAAACTGAGCCGTGGCGCCCAGGGGTGGCTCAGCGGGTGGCTCTGGACTTGGCATGGGAAGCCCAGCCTCAGACCAGCCCCGCCCGGGCCAGAGGGGTGCACCGGTTCTTCTGCCCTCTCTGGATATCTCTCCACAAGCGAATGAGAGAGAGAAGACGGGAGAGACAGAGAGAGAGAGAGGGGCTGGTGGCGCACACCCGGGAGAGCGCACACCCGGGAGAGCGCACACCCGGGAGAGCGCACGTTGCTCTGCACAGGGACTCGGATCAAGCCCAGTCCGCACCCGCAGGGAGGAAGCCGCACGGGCGGTGGGTCAGTGCTGCAGGGGTCTCCTGTTCTCAGGATCGCCGCTCCTCTCTCTGTCTCTCAAGCTCTAGCAACAACGAGAAAATGTCTTGGGGGGGCCAGGCGGTGCCCTGCCCCAACCCTGCTCCAACACTGCCCCTGCCCTGTCCCTGCCCTTGCCCCTGCCCTTGCCCATGCCCCCGCCATTCCTCTGCCCTTGCCCTGCACCTGTCCCTGCCCCAACACTGTCCCTGCCCTTGCCCATGCCCCCGCCATTCCTCTGCCCAAGCCCTGCCCTGTCCCTGCCCCAACACTGTCCCTGCCCTTGCCCATGCCCCCGCCTTTCCTCTGCCCTGCCCCAACGCTGTTCCTGCCCTTGCCCATGCCCCCGCCTTTCCTCTGCCCTGCCCCTGCCCTGTCCCTGCCCCAACGCTGTTCCTGCCCTTGCCCATGCCCCCGCCTTTCCTCTGCCCTGCCCCTGCCCTGTCCCTGCCCCAACGCTGTTCCTGCCCTTGCCCATGCCCCTGCCTTTCCTCTGCCCTTGCCCTGCACCTGTCCCTGCCCCAACGCTGTCCCTGCCCTTGCCCATGCCCCCGCCTTTCCTCTGCCCATGCCCCTGCCCTGTCCCTGCCCCAACGCTGTCCCTGCCCTTGCCCATGCCCCCGCCTTTCCTCTGCCCTGCCCCTGCCCTGTCCCTGCCCCAACGCTGTTCCTGCCCTTGCCCATGCCCCTGCCTTTCCTCTGCCCTGCCCCTGCCCTGTCCCTGCCCCAACACTGTCCCTGCCCTTGCCCATGCCCCCGCCTTTCCTCTGCCCATGCCCCTGCCCTGTCCCTGCCCCAACGCTGTCCCTGCCCTTGCCCATGCCCCCGCCTTTCCTCTGCCCATGCCCTGCCCTGTCCCTGCCCCAACACTGTCCCTGCCCTTGCCCATGCCCCCGCCTTTCCTCTGCCCTGCCCCTGCCCTGTCCCTGCCCCAACGCTGTCCAGGCCTTGCCCATGCCCCCGCCTTTCCTCTGCCCTGCCCCTGCCCTGTCCCTGCCCCAACGCTGTCCCTGCCCTTGCCCATGCCCCTGCCTTTCCTCTGCCCTGCCCCTGCCCTGTCCCTGCCCCAACGCTGTCCCTGCCCTTGCCCATGCCCCCGCCTTTCCTCTGCCCATGCCCTGCCCTGTCCCTGCCCCAACACTGTCCCTGCCCTTGCCCATGCCCCTGCCTTTCCTCTGCCCTGCCCCTGCCCTGTCCCTGCCCCAACGCTGTCCCTGCCCTTGCCCATGCCCCCGCCTTTCCTCTGCCCATGCCCTGCCCTGTCCCTGCCCCAACACTGTCCCTGCCCTTGCCCATGCCCCTGCCTTTCCTCTGCCCTTGCCCTGCACCTGTCCCTGCCCCAACGCTGTCCCTGCCCTTGCCCATGCCCCCGCCTTTCCTCTGCCCATGCCCCTGCCCTGTCCCTGCCCCAACGCTGTCCCTGCCCTTGCCCATGCCCCCGTCTTTCCTCTGCCCTGCCCCTGCCCTGTCCCTGCCCCAACGCTGTTCCTGCCCTTGCCCATGCCCCTGCCTTTCCTCTGCCCTGCCCCTGCCCTGTCCCTGCCCCAACACTGTCCCTGCCCTTGCCCATGCCCCCGCCTTTCCTCTGCACATGCCCCTGCCCTGTCCCTGCCCCAACACTGTCCCTGCCCTTGCCCATGCCCCCGCCTTTCCTCTGCCCTGCCCCTGCCCTGTCCTCTGCCCTGTCCCTGCCCTTGCCCTGCCCCATGGCAAGCCTGGGAGCTTCCCCAGACACCTTCAGGCTCTCTGAAGGCAGCTGCCTCCCAGCAAAGAGAGGCTGGTCACACTGCTCCCTGGGGGCCGGAGGGCTCAGATAAGTATCTGGGGGATGTTTAAGAAAAAGAGAGAAGAGAAGAAAAGAGAAGAGAAGAGAAAAGAAAAATGAAGAGAAAAGAGAAGAAAAGAAGAGAAAAAGAAAAGAAAAGAAAGGAAAGGAAAGGAAAGAAAGGAAAGGAAAGAAAAGAAAAAGAAAAGAGAAGAAAAGAGAAGAGAAGAGAAGAGAAGAGAAGAGAAGAGAAGAGAAGAGAAGAGAAGAAGATGCTCACAGGATAGAGAGCCACCTAACCACAGTTGAGGCCTTGGGTTCAAGTCCCAGCATAGTATGGAAGCCTCATGGATGACACCAGGAAAAATGCAGCAGTGCTGTGACCATTCTCTCTCTCTCTCTCTCTCTCTCTCTCCCTTTATATTTCCATCTGCAATTGAAAAGAAAACAAGAAGCCCACTGACAGTAATGTAAT
Organism: Erinaceus europaeus; assembly: GCF_950295315.1. Lineage (NCBI taxonomy): Eukaryota > Metazoa > Chordata > Mammalia > Eulipotyphla > Erinaceidae > Erinaceus > Erinaceus europaeus. The sequence continues at coordinate 1,758,674 of NC_080175.1, forward strand.
CACACAGGCAGGAAGCTCTGGTGAGACCCTGGAGGCAAAAAAAAATGAATCAAATAAAATAAAAATATGAGAGTCCCTGTCTTGGATGGGCAGGTGCGTCTCTCTAAGTGAGCTGCACTCCAGATGTGCTGCCCCTACCCATTCTGGTTCCCTGTCTTCTGTGATGTCACATCCCCCGGCACTTAGTGCAAGGTTTAGCACACGTGGCAAACACAGACCTGAGGTCTGAAGACAAAGGATGAGAGGATAAACTCTCTCCAGCCAAAAAGCCCATCACGGAAGAGGAATGTGGAAAAGTCATTCAGACCAGACAATGCCAGGAGGTCCATCCCTACTTTGTTTTGCCCTGACCCACCCTGCCCTGCCTGTCTAGAGAGAAAATATCTGCCAAGGGTCAGTTTCACTGAAAGGGTGCTGGAGACAGAGTAGAAATGATTTGGGGGAAGAGGACATTCCTGGAGAGACTCTGGCTCATGGTAGACTCAGAGCCCAGGTCTCTGACCTCTGTACCTTTGCTGATGGCACCTTCCAATTGACTCCCCTCTCCTTCTCCCAAAGTCCTCTGCTTTTGAAAAGCTCATTTATTTTTTGGCATTTTATAACAATTTAGTTTGCTTTTGAAACAGTCTGGTTTACAAGGCTGTGGTTTTTATTTATTAATTTATTTATAAGATAAAAAATATCAATAAGACAGTAAGATAACGAGGATACAATTCCACACAATTCCCAACACCAGAAGGCCATATCCCATCCCCTCCCTTGAAAGCTTTCCTATTCTTTAACCTTCTGGAAGTATGGACCCAGGATCATTATGGGGAGCAGAAGATGAAAGGTCTGGCTTCTGTAATTGTTTCTCTGCTGGAACATGGGTGTTGTCAGGTCAATCCATACTCTTAATACAGGGCTGTGTTTTAAGAAGTACAATTTCTCACCTTTTCAAAATGTGTTACCTCACCTTGCCCCCTGGACCACAACACCAACATCCCTTACACACAAGCTCACTGAACCTCCCCCCATCCTGGCTACCTATCCCTGCCCCATCCCTCATTGTAACCTCAGTTCTGCAGTCCTTCTCCAAAGGTTTTCCTCTGTTGAACTTTACTTGTTCCCTCTCTTTATTTCTCCCATATGAGAGAACATTCACTTGCACAAAACTGACACCTGGTTTTACAATAGAAACTCTAAAGTCTAGAAAGAACTGTGACAATATATTCTAAGTTTTTAGTGGAAAAGTTATCAACCCAAGAATATGATACCCAGCTAAATTATCGCTCGGGTTTGCAAGAGCAATGAAATTTCTCAGACAAAGTTAAAGGAACTCACCAACACTAAGACAATGCTTCAAGAAACACTAGAGTGTAATATTCAAAAACTGTGCTACTTAGGGAGGATAAAATAGCTCAGCAGGTAGTCAGCTCACCTGACTTTCCACCTTGTGTGGTCTAGGTTGAGCCCCACACTGCAAGGTATTGTATGTCAGCAGAGGAATCTCTGGTAGTGTGGTGTTTGTCTCTCTATCTAAATGAAAAATTAACCTAACGGGGGGGGGGGTAGAAAAATTAACCTAACGGGGGGTCTGGCGGTAGTGCAGCAGGCAGCAGGTTAAGCACAAATGGCATGAAGCACAAGGATTGGCGTAAGGATCCCAGTTTGAGCCCCTGGCTCCCCACCTGCAGAGGGGTGGTTTCACAGATGGTGAAGCAGGTCTGCAGGTGCCTGTCTTTCTCTCCCCCTCTCTGTCTCCCCTTCTCTCTTGATTTCTCTCTGTCCTATCCAACAACAACAGCAATGACAACAATAACAGTGACAACAAGGGTAACAACAAGGGCAACAAAAATGGGGAAAATGGCTTCCAGGAGCAGTAGATTCATATTGCAGGCACCGAGCCCCAGAGATAACCCTGGAGGGGAAAAAAAAATTACCAGGAAGTGGTGAAAGTGCAACAAAATCCCCAGCTACACAGAAAACAAAGATTAAAATTAAAAGGCTGTCTAAGTCCTGGGAGATAACTCACAAATCAATAGCATGCACATCTTACCAGGCCTCAGGCCCAATATTCTACCCCTGGTTCTACATAAGATCACCATGAATCTTACCAAGGGAGCTCAATGGGCAGGTGCTCGGAGTGTGTTTTCCTCTATTTCTCTCCCTTTTCCCTATGTCTATGGAAATAAAGAACAGACAAACGGACAGGGAGACTGCTTAGTGATATCATACAGGTGGAAAATCCTGGGTTCATTAGCAAGAAGGAGAAAGGAAGGACAGAGGAAGGTTAAAGTGATGTGCAGAATCGTGTAGTGACTTATTCAGATTCCCTGTGTCTCCCCACGTGTGCAGGAGGTGGGCATGTTGTTCTCAACTGCCCTTCAATCTTCCTCAGCAGTCTGTCCCACACTCCATCTATTTGTCTAGTCCCTGAAGACCTCAGTGGAGTTCAGGGTGGTTTCTTTCCACCTTAGCTCCTGCCCGCTCACCCTCAAATGACCCTGACAACCTCAGGCATCAGAGTGTGAGGTGGGGATGCCCACAGAGGCCTGGAGAAGTCCGTCACCAAGGCATATTTGCTTTCACACTGGGCAAAAGAAACAGTTCAGGTGACATGACTGAGAAACCCACAGTGAGCATCATACTCAGTGGGGAAAAACTAAATGCTTTTCCACTAAACTCTGGAATTAGACAAGGTTGTCCACTGCACCAGTTCTGGAAGTCCTTGCCCGTGCAATCAGGAAAAAAAAAAAAAAAAAACTATAAGAGGAAGCCAAGTTGTAAAGAAAGGAGTTAAACTATTGCTGTTTGCAGATGACATGATAATATATCTAGAGAACCCTAAAGACTACAGAAAAACTCCTGGAAATCATTAATAAATTCAGGGAAGTAGCAGGATACAAAATCAATATCCATATATCTGTGGCATCATTTATACACAAATGGTAAATCAGAGGAGAGGGAATTGAAAGAAGCAGTCCAGATGCAACTGAGTCCAAGATGATAAAATATGTCACAGTGAGTCTAACAAAAAAAAAAGTAAAGGACCTTTACAATGACAACTATAGGCTGTTGTTAAAAGTCCCAGCAGGAGACACAAAGAAAAGGAAGACCACTCCCTCGTCTGTGGGTTGGGAAAGTGAGTGAAACCAAAATAGCCACTGTCTCAAAATCCACATAGATGCAGTAAAATCCTTATCAAGACCCCAGTGTTATTAAGAAAATGCAACAACTTTTCCAAAAAAAAATCATGTGGATAAGTTTTTGTGAGATCACAAAGTGTGTGTGTGTGTGTGTGTGTGTGTGTGTGTGTGTGTGTGTGTGTGTGTGACTAGCCAATGCACTCCTGAGAAAATGCAGAATGACAGTATCATGCCCTCCCACTTCAGTTTATACCACAAAGCAACAGTAACTAAAACAGGGTAATTCTGGTTCCTGTTTATTAGACAATCTGTTCTGCTTTATATCTCACTGCATTTCAGCCACCAAGTTGCAGGCACTACCATGATGCCATCCTGACCTCCCTGGGCAGACGGCCTCACCCATGTGTCCTGGAGCCTCCCCTCCCCAGAGCCCTGCCCCACTAGGGACAGACAGACACAGGCTGGGGGTGTGGATCCACCTGCCAACACCCATGTCCAGCGGAGAAGCAATGACAGAAGCCAGAACTCCCACCTGCTGCTCCCCTTAAAGAACTCAGTCCATACTCCCAGAGGGTAGAAATGTCAGGGGAAGATGACCAGAGGGCTCTGACTCCCAAATCTATCAGGACCCTGGGAGAGAAGAGGGAAAAAAAGGAAAGAAAGATACTCAGAAATAGTAATAGGTGTAAGTTTGACTTAGGCAGAGAAGACTATAGAAAAAAAAATGGGAAAGGATAGATTAGATAGATAGATAGATAGATAGATAGATAGATAGACAGACAGATGGACAGACAGACAGATGGATAGTGATAGAAATAATGGCCCATATCTGTGACCTTGGGATAATTACTGCACTGTTTCCAATGGAGGGAATGGGGACACAGAACTCTGGGAGTGGGGACAGCATGGAATCATACCTCGTCATCTTACAATTTTATAAATCAAGATTGAATCACTAATAAAATTTTTGAAAGAAAGCGGTGTAGTCCTGAAACAAAGTAGGCACTAAGACCAATAAAAGAGAACAGAGAGCCCAGAAATAAACGCAGTGTATGGACAGCTAACGGACGGCAGAGGGGTCAGAACCACCGCGTGGGAAAGAAGGCCTTTTCAATCTTCTTCTTCTAGCATTTGCCCTTCTTCTGCAGCCAGTCAACAGCGTCAGGTTGAGTCTGATGTCAAGTTTCGAGACCTCCTTTGAATCTGGAGAGGTGGCAGTCGTTGACTATGTGGGTCATAGTCTGTCTGTAGCTGCAGGGGCAGTTCGGGTCGTCTCTGGCTCCCCAGCGATGGAACATAGCGGCACACCGGCCATGGCCTGTTCGTGCTAGGTCAAAGCCGGGTTGACGCTCGCAGGGGTCTGTGATGAGGTGTTTGTTCTTTACCTCAGCTGACTGCCAACTCTGTTTCCAAGAGTCTGGAACAGAGAAGTTCAGTGTAGGCGTAGGGGACCAGATTGGATGACGAGACGTCAAGCGTTGGACAGGGTGGGCGAAGATATCCGCCTTTTCAATAAATGGCACTGGCAAAGCTGGACAGCCACACGTAGAACACAGAACCAGGCCTCCACACACCAGCTTACACCCAGATCAACTCAGAATAATTCCGAGAGCTGGGTATTGGGTGTGAAAGCATAAAATACATAGAAGAAAGTATAAGAGACACACTTCAAGACCCTAGTATCAAAAATGCATTTAGAGACTCACCCTCTCGAGTAAGGAGAACTAAACCACGATTAAATAAATAAGACAAGGCCAAACTGAAAACCTTCTATACGCATGGCTGGAAAGGACGACACGGCATGATGCAAGTGGGAAAAGACATTTGTACGTGATACATCTCATAAGAGATTGGTAGCAAGCTTTTTTTTTTTTAACCAGAGCACTGATAAGCTCTGGCTTATGGTGGTGCAGGGGATTGAACCTGGGACTTTGAAGCCTCAGGCACGAGAGTCTTTTTGCATAACCATTATGCTATCTACCCCTGCCCTGTAGCAAGCATTTATAATGAAATCATACGACTCGACAACAAACAACCCAACTTAAAAATTGGCAAAAGGTCCAAATGAACAGTTTCCTAAAATACATATACATATATATGGATGGCCCACAGACACATGGAGAAATGCTCCACTTCACCGATCATTAGAGATGTGCGATTCGAACTGCACTAAGATGCCACCTCATGCCTGTGAGAATGGGCTACGTCATCAGAACAGAAAGTGCCCAGTGCCAGAAAGAATATGGAGGAAACAGAACCTTGTTGCCCTCCTGGTGGAAATGCAGGCTGGTGCAGCCACTCTGGAAGACGGCGTGGAGAGTCCTTCTACAAATAAAAATGCAAGTACCTCATGGCCCCGCAATGTGAGCGCTTGGGCACACTGACTAGAATGGCCACATACAACCCTGTATTCATAGCTGCATTATTCGACATTATACGACAGCCAAAGACTAGAAGCAGCCTCGATGCCCCTCCACAGACAAGTGTATACAGAAGTTATAGGACATACACTCTGCGGACTGCTACTCTGCAACTTAAAAAGATAATAGTGTGTGTTACGCCCAGACGTTCGAGTCCCAATCTCAAGCAAACAAGACCAGAATCGCATGCAACAGCAAGAGCCTTTATTAGGAGGCTTAAGCTTGGGCCGCCGACACCCTTCCAAGCAAAGGGAGAGTCTGCAACCCCCATCACCTCTCGTCCCACCTTTTCATAGTTATCACAGGGTGGGCACAGGTGGAAACATCCACACGGAACAAGGAACAATTGGCTTCAGGTCAACAGCTGCTACTTGGGGCTTTTCTTAAACCTCACAGTGTGTCCTTTGGAACAAGCCAAATGAAACCGGAGGTGAGTGTGCTCAGTGAGATAGGTACAACGCAACTACCATAAGCTTTGGTTCATACGTGAAGTAAGAGAATGGAAACACAGGAACTTGCAAAAAAAAAAAAAAGCCACAGTTTCTGTGACTTTGTGAGAACTCTGCTGGATAGGGGTGGGGGAGATGATGTGGAACAGTATCCTCTAGATCGTAAAAGCCATTACCAGATCGCAAATAATAATAAAAATCACAGCATGTTTGGTCCTGAAGGAGAGCTCGCCCAACAGGCCGTGCCCAGGCTCACGCTGACAGCACGCGGCCACAGCGCCGGAACTTCCTCTGTCTTGGGCTGTTTCTGATTGTTCTGTTTTGCTTTTGCCTTCAGGGTTATCACTGGGTACCAGTGTCAGCACCAGGAATCCCCCACTCCCGGGGACCATTTTCCTTTCTTTTTTTTTCTTTATTGGATAGGACAGAAATTGAGAAGGGGAAGGAGTGGGAGAGAGAAAGACACCCGCAGACCTACTTTACCACCTGTGAAGGGTCCTCCCTATAGATGGGGAGCAGGAGCTCGAACCCGGATCCTTGAGCAGGTCCTTGCGCTTAGTGCTTTCTGCGCTTATCTGGGTGCACTACCACCTGCTCCGTCTGTTTCTCTATGTGGAATCAAATGAATGAAAAAGCAGGCATAAGAGTAGAGGAATCGGGGGCCGGGCGGGAGCGCAGAGCGTTAAGCGCTCATGGCCCAAAGCGCAGGGACCGGGATAAGGATCCCGGTTTGAGCCCCCGGCTCTCCACCTGCAGGGGAGTCGCTTCCCAGGCGGTGAAGCAGGTCTGCAGGTGTCTGTCTTTCTCTCCCCCTCTCTGTCTTCCCCTCCTCTCTCCATTTCTCTCTGTCCTATCCTCCTATCCAACAACAATGACAACAATAACAACAACAATAACTACAACAACAATAAAAATCAAGGGAAAATAAATATAAAAATTAAATTAAAAAGAATAAAAATGTTTTTCAAAATTAAAAAGAAAGAAAGAAAGAAAAAGAAGCTCCAGCAAGGACCCCAGCAGTGGCACACCCAGCTGAGTACACACACTGAGCACGCACAGGGACAAGGTTCAAGCCCCTGCTCCCAACTTGTGGGGGGAAAGCTTCAAAAGCAGTGAAGCAGGTCTGCAGGTCTCTCTCTCTCTCTCTCTCTCTCTCTCCATCTCGACTGCTCCCTCCCGCCTCAATTTCTGTCTCCTATCAAATAAAACAGAAACATAAATGGCCACAAGTAGCAGTGGATTCACTGTGCTGGTCCTGAGCCCCAGAGACAACCCTCGTGACAGAGGGAAGGAAGGTAGGAAGGAAGGGAGGAAGGAAGGAAGGAAGTGAGAGGGAGGGAGGGAGGAAAGAAGGAAAAGAAAAAGAAAGAGCAAGAGAGGGAGAGAAAGAAAGGAAGGAAGCAGATCGGGCAGTGTCACGTGGGGCTTGTTACCTGGGAATGTCACCTGAGGAGTGTCACCTGGGGAGGATTATCTGAGAGTATTACCTGAAAGTACAAGTTAGCAGTGTCACCTGGGAGCGTCACCTGGCAGTGTCACCTGGTGGTGTCACTAGGAGCTGTTCCCTGGGATAACATTACCTCAGGGTGCTGCCTGCTAACTCAGCTCTGTGATTATCCATTACAAGGTTATTAAAATCAACCAATCAGCATCCTCTCTCTCTCTCTCTCTCTCTCTCTCCTTTCCCTCACTCTCTCTTTCTCTGGGTCTGTGGTTTGTTAAATAACTAAATAAATAATTTTAAGAACATGAAACAAATGTAAGTAGGGCCCTACATTAGATCCTAAAACAAGAAAAGAGCATTAGGGAGGAAGGTGAGATTGTGGGTATGATCTGCAGTTCCATTAACAATCATCTCTCTGTGTGTTTTGTTTTGTTTTTCAAATAGATGCAGGAATAGAGGGCAGGACCATAGGGAAAATGGACAAATATATGTAAGTATAGATAGATAGTTATAGGAATACTAGTCAGCCCTGTAGAAGTATAGACAGTTATAGCAATACTAGTCAGCCCTGTAGAAGTATAGACAGTTATAGCAATACTAGTCAGCCCTGTAGAAGTATAGACAGTTAGAGGAATACTAGTCAGCCCTGTAGAAGTATAGACAGAGGAATACTATTCAGCCCTGTAGAAGTATAGACAGTTATAGCAATACTAGTCAGCCCTGTAGAAGTATAGACAGTTATAGCAATACTAGTCAGCCCTGTAGAAGTATAGACAGTTATAGCAATACTAGTCAGCCCTGTAGAAGTATAGACAGTTAGAGGAATACTATTCAGCCCTGTAGAAGTATAGACAGTTATAGCAATACTAGTCAGCCCTGTAGAAGTATAGACAGTTATAGCAATACTAGTCAGCCCTGTAGAAGTATAGACAGTTAGAGGAATACTAGTCAGCCCTGTAGAAGTATAGACAGTTAGAGGAATACTAGTCAGCCCTGTAGAAGTATAGACAGATAGTTATAGCAATACTAGTCAGCCCTGTAGAAGTATAGTTACAGCAATACTAGTCAGCCCTATAGAAGTATAGACAGTTATAGGAATACTAGTCAGCTCTGTAGAAGTATAGACAGTTATAGGAATACTAGTCAGCCCTGTAGAAGTATAGACAGTTATAGCAATACTAGTCAGCCCTGTAGAAGTATAGACAGTTATAGCAATACTAGTCAGCCCTGTAGAAGTATAGACAGATAGTTATAGCCATACTAGTCAGCCCTGTAGAAGTATAGTTACAGCAATACTAGTCAGCCCTATAGAAGTATAGACAGTTATAGGAATACTAGTCAGCTCTGTAGAAGTATAGACAGTTATAGGAATACTAGTCAGCTCTGTAGAAGTATAGACAGTTATAGCAATACTAGTCAGCCCTGTAGAAGTATAGACAGTTATAGGAATACTAGTCAGCCCTGTAGCAGTATAGACAGTTATAGGAATACTAGTCAGCCCTGTAGAAGTATAGACAGTTATAGCAATACTAGTCAGCCCTGTAGAAATATAGACAGTTATAGGAATACTAGTCAGCCCTGTAGAAGTATAGACAGTTATAGGAATACTAGTCAGCTCTGTAGAAGTATAGACAGTTATAGCAATACTAGTCAGCTCTGTAGAAGTATAGACAGTTATAGCAATACTAGTCAGCCCTGTAGAAGTATAGTTACAGCAATACTAGTCAGCCCTGTATAAGTATAGACAGATAGTTATAGCAATACTAGTCAGCCCCGTAGAAGTATAGACAGATAGTTATAGCAATACTAGTCAGCCCATACCTGAGCTTGAGGGAACCACTGTGGTTTCCTGTGGAAGGAATGGGGACACAGAATTCTGGTGGTGGGAATGATGTGGAATTAAACCCCTGTTATCTCATAGTTTTGTTAATCAATTTTAAATCACCAATGAAATTAAAAAAAAAACTCTCTGCCCTAATCTTGCTTTCTGGTTCTATTCTCAGCCCTGACGCTCTCTTCTGCGACAATACTTCTAGTCCACACCCATGGGGTAGCTGTCAAGTTCAGGCAAAGATTACTAGGATGTAGGCTCCTAGGAACGTGCCTGAAACAGACTTCCTAGCTGCCTTTCACCCCGAGGTCCTTATTTGCATGTGTCTATTCCCAGTTTCTGGTTCCTGTTTATTAAACATTTAGTCCTGCTATCCATCTCACTGCCTTTCAGATGCCAAGTTGCAGAGGCTACCATGATTCCATCCTAACTTCCCTGGGCAGACAACCTCACCAATGTGTCCTGGAACCTCCCCTCCCCAGAGCCCAGCCCTGTGGGAGATGCAGCCCCCCAGCCTGGGCAGAGGCCTGTCACTTCTACACTGAGTCTTGAGGAGTAGACCCCAAGGCCGACCTGACCTAAAGGTGTGTCCCTCCTCAACTCTGTGGGCCAAGATGGCACCGAGCTCAGGGGCAGGGGAGCCGCCTCCTCACACAACACCCTCTAAAGGTTCCCGTTGCTCGCGCGTGACCCGTACACGACCTCCCTTTATAAGGCCGTAACTTGGGTCCTTATAGGCTGGCAACTCGTCTTTGAGTCCGAGCTGGATATGAGAACCTAAGAGCATGAGTGAGGTGCGCCTGCGGGTGATTAACGTGGCGTGAGTGTCGCTCACTCTCCTCACTGGGGCCTCCATGCTTCCCCCATGTTCCTATAGGATGCTGACCAGTATGTCTAATGCCGTGTGTGAATAGTAAACGAGCGTCTCTCTGAAGCTCTCCCGGAGGGTGGTCCTTTCTGCACCTCACCCTCACGGCCAGTTCCCTGTTCTCCATGTTTTTCTGCTGGCCGGAGGATGCCCAGCAACACTGCCCCACTAGGGACAGACAGACACAGGCTGGGGGTGTGGGTCCACCTGCCAACACCCATGTCCAGCGGAGAAGCAGTGACAGAAGCCAGAACTCCCACCTGCTGCTCCCCATAGAGAATCTGGGTTCAGACTCCCAGAGGAGTAAATGACAGGGAAAGATGAGCAGAGGGCTCTGAACCCCAACTCCACCAGCAACTGAAGCATTTGCCACCAGGAATCTTTGGTTTTCTACCATCACCGACAGGGAGGAGAAAGTGGAAAACACCAGAGGAAGCCAGATTTTGTTTCTCTTATCTGAGAGAGAAGAGGGAAAAGGAAGAAGTAGCAATAGGTGTAGGGGTGACTTAGAAAGGAAGTGAAGGCAAGACCACAGAAAAATGGACAATAAATAAATAAGTGTGTGTGTGTGTGTGTGTGTGTGTGTGTGTGTGTGTGTGTGTGTACATAAATACAGAGAGACAGTTATAGAATCAGCCCGTATCTGTGACCTTGGGAGAACCACTGCAGTTCCCAGTGGAGGACATGGGGACACAGAGCTCTGGTGGTGGGGACTATGGGACTATAGAATTATATCCCTGTTATCTTATAATTGTAAATCAATATTAAATCACTAATGTAAATAAATAAATAAAAAGATAACTAGGCAGAATCACTCCAGCTGAAGGCTCCATAAATGCAGAACTGTGGAAGTCTGGCGGTAGCGCAGCGGGTTAAGCGCAGGTGGCGCAAAACACAAGGACCGGTATAAGGATCCCGGTTCGAGCCCCCGGCTCCCCACCTGCAAGGGAGTCGCTTCATAGGCGGTGAAGCAGGTCTGCAGGTGTCTGTCTTTCTCTCCCCCTCTCTGTCTTCCCCTCCTCTCTCCATTTCTCTCTGTCCTATCCAACAATGACAGCTGCAGCAATGACAGTAACAGCAACAACAAAAATAATGGGGAAAAAATGGCCTCCGGGAGCAGTGGATTCGTGTGGGCAGACACCGAGCCCCAAGATAAGCCTGGAGGGAAAACAACAAAAACCAGAAACCAGAACTGTGGCTTCAAGCCGCCTCCCCGACATTCTGGGCACGGTGAGAGCCTGAGCGGCACTGAGAAGACAGGAGATTTTCAGAGGCCCCTCCAGCTGCAGCTCCAGACAACAGACCGTTTCACAGCGATCACAGAGCACAGGCCCACGCGAGGCACCCTTCAGAGCCTCTGTGGAGAACAAAACGGTGGCCCTGACTGGCTGTGAGGACTCCGAGCAGTCCTGCAGTGGGACAGAGCGTGAGTGCTGGGCTCTTAGCCCGAGGCCCTGAGTCCGATCCTGGGCGGTGTAGGTGGTGTCACCTGTGTTCAGGACCCTCCGGGAACCCGCCCTCCTGCCTTGACAGGACTTCAAACAGCGCTCTGTGCACCAGGGCTCACCCCAGCTGGCCTCCATGTGAGAGAGAGCACCTCCCCTCCCTGACTGGGATTGAGTGTGGCTGAAAGGGCAAAGAGGGTATCACTCAAGGCATGGCAGAAGCCTCTCCCACTCCTGGAAAAAGGCCACGTCCTGAGGAAATGGCCGGGCTGTGGGTCAGACGGTGACAGGGAGGCCCCGACAGGGGCAGAAGGACGGACTCCTTATACCTGACCAATCATGGCTTCCTAGGTTCATAACAGAGCTGCAGTCCTGTGAATTCACAAGCAAAAGAAAGAGGGAGGGAGAGAGGGAAGGTAGGAGAGAGAGAGAGAGAGGGAAAGAGGAAGGGAGAGAGGGAAGGTAGGGAGAGAGAGAGAGGGAAAGAGGGAGGGAGAGAGGGAAGGTAGGAGAGAGAGAGAGGGAAAGAGGGAGGGAGGGAGGGAAGGTAGGGAGAGAGAGAGAGAGGGAAAGAGGGAGGGAGAGAGGGAAGGTAGGGAGAGAGAGAGGGGGAAAAAGGAAGGGAGGGCAGGCAGGGCAGAGAGAGAGGGGCCGGTTCGGTAATTCTTTATGTTCTAGATGTAGCCACCAGTGGGGAGAAGGGTTTTCTCAGAGGCCAGAACCCCAGACTCCGGGGCTTCATTTAGCTTTAATATCTGGCACAACTAAAACATGGAAATAAAGCGTTTTCCCTCTGGGAAGCGGCCTTCCTGCCTCCTCATTTCCGAAGAGGCTCCCTCCAGAGCCGGGCGGGCTCCAGGCCTCCTCAGGACGCTGGATCCAGTTCCAAGTCCCCAGAAGTTCCGGGCCCACCTACCTCATGTTTGGTTTGTTTGTCTGTTTGTTTTAATCTACAGACACCATGACTGAAGGGGGTCCCTGCTTTCCACTCAGCTGTGTGGGGAGCAGGGCTGCCTCTCCAGACCAGGGGGCCTCTGGGGCTGGGGTCTGTGGGGAGGGAGGGGAGAAGGCCAAGACCTTTGAAAACAGGACGTCCTTTACAGACCCTTCCACCACCTGGCACCGCGCAGGGAAAACACGCAAGGCTTTGAAAATCCCCCCAACACACACAGACCTCAGCCGTCATATCTCCCCCCACCCCAAAAGCCTGGCTTGTTACACGCATGGCTCTGGAATGTTCCAGGCTGGGGCCTGTCCCCTGAACCATCTGCCACAAGCGCTTTGACTCCAGGCCCCTGGGGTCCGAGTGGCGGGTTCTCAGCGAGACCTCCTGACCGCCAGTCTCGACTTCTCTGAGCTCCCAGCATTCATCCGCATCCGTCCACCAGGTCTGTCTTCCTCCTTTTTGGGGGGCATGCTTCTCGGGGAAGATTCCTTGTCACATGAAAGGGGTTCTGTGAGGCAGTGAGAGAACCACCTGCAAGAGGGCGAAGGCCCAGCCAGGAGAGAAAGGTCCCTGGAGCTGCTGTTACCTGACTGTGACCAGGACACTGCTGTGAAAATGGGGCCAGGCGGTGGTGCACCTGGTTAAGCACACACATTATAGTGCACGGGACCCCGGTTCAAGCCCCTGGTCCCTGCCTATAGGGGGAAAGCTTCACAAGTGGTGAAGTAGGGCTGCAGGTGTCTCTCTGTCTTCCTCTCTACCTACCCCGCTCCTCACAATTTCTCTCTATCCAATAATAAATAAATAAACGATTAAAAATAAATGACCAGCTGCACCGGCCCCAGCCACCTGGCACACCTCAGACTGCAAGGGAAGCTCAAAATGTAAAACAGGACCTGTAAAATCCTTCTGCGGAGGGCCGGGGAGACGGCACAGGGGCTCTGCAAAAGACTCTCCCGCCTGAAGCTCTGAGGCCCCAGGTTCAATCCCCAGCACCACCATCAGCCAGAGCTGAGCAGAGCCCTGGTCTCTCTCTCTCTCTCTCTCTCTCTCTCTATCTATCTATCTATCTATCTTTCTCTTGGTATCTCTCTCATTAAAAATAAATAAATAAAATATCAAAAATAAAGAGGGGTTCAGAGATAATATAGAGGTTCTGCAAAAGACTCTTCTGCCTGAGGCTCTGAGGTCCCAGGTTCGATCCCCAGCACCACCATCAGCCAGAGCTGAGCAGTGCCCTGGTATCTATCTACCTACATCTGTATCTCTCTCATTAAAATAGTTGTAAATGTTCTACTGAAAACAAAAGAAAATATACTTTTTTTAACCCTGGGACCTAGTCAGTTACTGATCTTGACTTTGAAAAGACAGAAAATAAACACTTTAAATGTTTAGTATTTTAAGACATTTTCTTTAGACTTCTAAGCAAGAAAAAGAAAAAGACTGGGGGAACACTCCAGAAATAAGTCTTTGTCAGTAAATTCTCCGGCTGAGAAAGGAAACACCAGCCACTCCAACCGTGAGTTATCTCTTCATCTAGACTTGGTGCAATGCAGCGCACACTCCCGTGTTCCGGAAGCATCCGAGAGGAAGAGGAAGAGGAAGAGGAAGAGGAAGGCTCTCGGCCAAGGCCGCGAGTATCTCTCCGCTCTGGATGAGAATCCATTCCACGTGTTGCCATCAAGAGCCGGGCCGTGTTTTCCCTTCAGTTTCCCTCTGACCTTTATTTCATTACAAATAAAGGTGCTAATAGAGCTGTGTGTAATAAAGGTCTTCATAACACCAAGAGAGAAAATTAAAACAATTATGAAAGTCATTCCTCACAGTGGCCAGTGATATACAACTCCAATTTCACCACTGTCCTATTATAAGGGGCGGCCTGAGTCACTTCCCCCGTATTTTCACTTTGTGGTGAAGGAGAAAAGAAAGGAAAAAAAAACTTTTAGAGTTTGTGGAAGAAAAGGGAAAAACAAGTCCTGCCTGGAGCCAGTCTTTCTTTCAAAGGTGGAGAGGAGCCCCCGGCTCAGCACCCGCCATGATCCCAGGACAGCTTTCCGCAGGACCCCAGTGGCCTTCCGGACCCTAAGGAAGCACAGGGCAGGGGAGAAGGCAGGGGGAAGGTCCATGGGCAGCCATGGCCTGGGGGCTGGGCCTGGCCCTAGCACCTTACACATGAACGTGGAATTGGACCTTCACAGGCCGGGGACAGACGGGTGGGCAGGGGAGGAGGGGCTCGTGGTAGAGAACTCGAGGGTAGCAGAGAGCAGGCCTGACCGTCCTGGGGTCTCCGCCCTCGAGTCTGGACAGAGCACAGGCCAGGACCCAGCTTGCTCCTGCCCCGGGGCCCACGAGCCCTGAGACCTCCGTCTCCACCCGGTGGGCAGCTGGCAGAGCCTGAGCCCTGCAGGCCAGGAGGAGCGGCCCCGTCCGAGGTGAACTGCTGCTCAGTCCGGAGCCCTGGACGCTGCAGGGGCCGCTTCTCCCTCTGCCAACAGGAAGCTGTGGCGTGTGTTTGCCACCAGGGTTAGTGCCGAAGCTCAAGATCCCCCTGGGGGAAGAAAGAAAGAAAGAAAGAAAGAAAGAAAGAAAGAAAGAAAGAAAGAAAGAAAGAAAGAAAGAAAGAGAGAGAGAGAGAGAGAGAGAGAGAGAGGGAGGGAGGGAGGGAGGGAGGGAGGGAGGGAGGGAGGGAGGGAGGGAGGAAGGAAGGAAGGAAGGAAGGAAGGAAGGAAGGAAGGAAAAAATGCCAGCACTTGTGGTTCAACATTGTCCTGGAAATGCAGGTTTGAGGAGACCAGCTCAGCTCCCAGAACTTGGGGGAGCCCGGGCGGCAGCCTCGGCCCTCACAGCGCCCCTGGGAAGAGACTGGCTGCTCCCTCGGGGAACAGAGAGCACATGTCAGGTGATCTTCCTGCGCGGTCAAGGGCTCCCAGGAGCTGTCCCTGTCACCACCACCCCCACCGGGCAAGGCCAGCAGCACTCCACCAGTGTCCCAGGGGCAGGCGTGTCCCCCACACCCAGAGAGACCCCAGATGACAACAGTCTCCACAAACCAGAATCACTTGCAGCCCCCTCCTCCTAGGGCCAGTTCTAAGCAAAGGTGACGATGGGGAAGAGCAGAAGCCCCTCTCCATGTCACCCCTCATGCTGGGCCGGCCGCTCACCTGCCCAGCTGCCCCCAGAGTAAGGTCCGGCGGGTCCCCACGGCAGGCGAGAGCGAGCAGGTTTCTAACGCCCCTCCCCATGTAGTGCTCAGGCCGCCCCTCTCCAGCGGGGGAGGCAGGGATGGACGAGACGGGAACCCAGACCATAGGCATGGCACCCCAGCCTGCCCCAGAGCAAGAAGGCGCTATCCCAGAACTCCTTGCTGTCCCCTGGGCCCGATTCCCCCCACCCCCATGAGGTCCTCACTCTAGAGGCAGCAGGAAGGGGTCCCAGTGTGGACACGAGCAAGGTCACCCCCTCTTCCTCCTCTTCCACCCCCAGGTTAAGAAGGGAGTAGCTCTGGGGGCAGCTGGCATCTCCCAGGAGATGGAGTGGGCAGGCCAGGACCCACAGCTCCCAGAATTCCCCAGGCCCCCTTTAGCATCCCTGGGCCCTCAGCTGGGCAGACCAGGCCCCCTCCAGAGGGCAGCTTCCTGGAAGCCACCCTGCATGGTCTGTCCGCAGCCTGCCCGCCCCATCTGGTCCATTTGCTGAGGACAGTTCAGGCTTTCTGCTCCTGCACATAGAGCAGCGGGGGCCACGTTCCCACAAGCTCATGGGCTCCAGACACATGGACGGGGGTCCAGGAAGAGGCCAGAGAGGAGCCGGGAGCCCACAACATGGGGTGAGCCAGATGCTGCTCCTCCCTGCAAGTGCCACTAGTCTGACGACTCAGGACTAGGCCAGCCAAGTCCAGGAGGGAAAGGCCCTGCCCCTGGACCCCCAGACGCCCCAGCTCCCCTGAAGCTGCTCTCCCTGAACTAAGGTCTCCCGACCCCCAGCTCCAATCTTTTGCAGAACTTTGAGTGTCTAGACTTTTGTCATCATTGAGCGAGAGGATGAGAACCAGAGGAACCAGAGCCCTACTCAGCTCTGGCCAAAGGAGCTTCTTGGAATTGAACCTGCAGCCTCGGGGCCTCAGGCCTACTCAGTGGCACTCTGCCCAGCTAGGCTGACCAAAACTCCAGACTCTCTGTTTCCTGAGCCAACTTCTCTGTCCTCCACAGGCACGGAGATTAAAGACCAAAGAACTTGGGTTACTCAGGCTCTAAAGGGTGAAACGCACCTGACTTGGCGGCTGTTCCAGGGTGACACCAGGAAGCCAACTGCTGGCCAGTCGCCTCGCTGTTTACAGCCAGCTGCCTGTTTCCCTTTAGGTGGCCAGAGAGACGAAATCCTGCAGGTGAGTGAGCATGCCAGCACTTCCTGTTGAAACTCTAAATTCCTCCAAGCAGGGATTTCAAGCCAGGTGGACCCACCATCAAACCCCCCTTTACCTGACAGGGCCACCCACAGCCAGAGTGACAGGGTGACAGCTGCGGCACATGGAGGTGCTCTGTGTGCGTGTGTGTGCATGTGTGTGTGCGTGTATGTGCATGTATGTGTGTGCACATGTGTGTGCAGGTGCGTGGGCATGTGTGGGTGTGCGTGTACGGGCATTTGTAAGGGTGCATCTGTGTGTGCATGTGTGTGCATGTATGTGGGGGGCATGTGTGGGTGTGCATGTATGTGCATGTATGGGTATTTGTGGGTGTGCATGTGTGTATGTGTGTATGTGTGTGCATGTATGTGCATGGGGGCGTGTGTGTGGATATGTGCAGGCATGCATGTGTATGTATGTGCATGTGTGTATGAGTGTGCATGTGTATGTGCGTGTGTGAGTCCACACTGAGCCATGCAGGCTGACGGAATAGCTGATGAGGTTAGTGTGCTTCTTCATCATGTATATGACCCGGGTTTCGAGTCTAACCCCCATAATACTGAAGGAAATTTCAGTGCTATGATCCCTCTCTCCCTCTTTCCCTTTCTCTCCCTCTCCCTCTCCCTCTCTCCCTCTCTATCTCCCTTTCCCTCTCGATTTCTCTGTTTTTATGATACATATATGTTTCTGCAGAACAGGGAGATAGCACTCTGTGGAACATGAACCTTTCCAGAGGTGTGAGCCCTGGCACCACATGAGAGCACCGTGCACCGCACCAGGAAGCTCCATGAATGGTGGAGCAGTGCCGTCTCTCCTCTCTGTGTCTCTCTCCCTGACTCCCCTCTCTGTGTCCCTCCCTCTCTTGCTCTCTCGACAATATGCACGAGGCCTCAGCAAACACCCTCAAAACTAGTGAATTAATTCAGCTGGGGCGTTAGACCCCAGAGGCCCCAGGCTCTATCCCTGATACTGTGCTTGCCAGAGCTGAGCTGCACTCCTGTTTCTTTTTATTATTATTGGTTTTATTTTTTAATACTTATTTATTTATTCCCTTTTGTTGCCCTTATTTATTGTTGTTGTTATTGATGTCGTCGTTGGATAGGACAGAGAGAAATGGAGAGAGGAAGGGAAGACAGAGGGGGGAGAGAAAGACAGACACCTGCAGACCTGCTTCACCGCCTGTGAAGCGACTCCCCTGCAGGTGGGGAGCCAGGGGATTGAACTAGGATCCTTAACACCGGTCCTTGTGTTTTGTGCCACGTGCGCTCAACCCACTGCGCTACCGCCCAACTCCCTGTACTCTGGTTTCTATACCATTTTGTCTCAGATACTCTATCTGTCTGTCAGCTAAACAAATAAATCTTTAAAGTGAGTTAATTTAACGGTCAGTCCTAATGCCTCACTTTTGCTTCCTCTCCTTCAAGTTCGCGGGGTAGAGAAGGCAGAACCCAGCGTGAGACCGGGACATTCTGACACGTGATTTCCGATAAGCCGCCCGTGGACAGCTAATGAGAGACGGGGGACGGAGAGGCTGAATCTTCCGGTTTCCTCTAACCTTCTGAATGCCGCCCCCACCCCTCCCTGCGTCTGGAAGGTTCTGTCCGCAGCTGCTCTTTTCCTAAAGGTCGAACGCCTCCTCCTCCCTGCAGCCCACCGGGCCCAGGGGAGGCCGCCTCACCTGTCGGCCTGCCTGCTGTCCGTTCCTTTCTTCATTAACCAACAGACGACCAATCCGCTAGCCGGCCCCCCCAGCTCCGGCTGCCAGGCCCTCTGGATAGAGCCTCACCCCCTCGTATCTTCATCCCAGCCTGCCAGCCTCTGGGCTTTTTCTAAAGATCGTTTGCTGGCTTGGGGGTACACGGTGGAGCCAGCCGTGTCTACAGAGCTGACGATCCTGACTTTTTGCTGCTTGTGATTTTTCTAAAGCCTGACAACCACTCGGCAGGAAGACACGAAGAACCTTTCCAGAGGAGGCAGGGGAGGAGGGAGGGAGGCCTTTCGCGAAGTTCGAGTGATCACGGCTGGGCCTGAGCGCGGAGCCCCCGGGGCCTGGGCTAATTCGGCCTTAACTTGCAGGCGGCGTGAGTGTGCGTGTGTCCACGAGTGTCTCACGCAGACAGAGCCTGAGGGCAGCCGCTCGCAGCCAGGCGTGGAACTCTGTGGTTTTCTACTGGTACACGGGGCAGCGGCCAGATTCCGACACTCAAGCCTTGGTACCACATGGCTTTCCCCAAAATAGAGAAATTCCAGTGGGTTACAGTGCACAAGGACTGGGGTTCAAGCCCCTGGCCCTCACCTGCAGGGAGAAAACTTTATGAGTGGTGAGGCGGTATCTCTCTGTCTCTCTGTCTCTCTCTCTGTCTCTCTGTCTCTCTCTCTCTCTCTCTCTCTCTCTATATATATATATATATATATATATCACCCCTTCTCTCTCAATTTCTGGCTGTCTCTATCCAATAAATAAACAAACATTTTAAAAATTGAAAAAAATAGAGGTGATAAACTCATTTTTAAAAAGTAGAGAAATGCCAGTGTGGTTCCTTCCACCAAAGCACTAAGATCAAAGACCATTTGTTGAGCCTGAAATCTACCCCACTGGTGTAATGTATAAACAGAGTATTTGGGGGGCGAGATTCTGCTGATGCAGAGCCCTGCTGTTTCCTGACTGGAGGACAGTGGCCTGCTAGAATGGGCCTTCTTATACAGGAGGCCCTGGGTTCAAGCCCCAGCACCACACAGGAGCACCATAGATGACAGGGGGAGCCCCATGGGGATGGGCAGGGCTGTGGGTCTCTCCTCTCTCAGCACCATGCACAGCACCCAGGGAGCCCATGGAGGGTGGGCAGGGCTGTGGGGTGTCTCCTCTCTCAGCACCAGGCACAGCACCCAGGGAGCCCATGGAGGGTGGGCAGGGCTGTGGGGTCTCTCCTCTCTCAGCACCAGGCACAGCACCCAGGGAGCCCCATGGAGGGTGGGCAGGGCTGTGGGGTGTCTCCTCTCTCAGCACCCTGCACAGCACCCAGGGAGCCCATGGAGGGTGGGCAGGGCTGTGGGGTCTCTCCTCTCTGTGTCTCCTTTTCTCTCTCCTGTCTCTCTCATACTACTGTTACTATTAATAGTAATAATAAATAAGTAGTTGGACCTGGGAATAACATCCACAGCCCCGGCAAACCTGGATGGGTGATTCAGAAGAGCAGAACATCTATTTATCTCCCAGCAGTCTCAGCGCCGCCTGAACTAACAGAGCCGTTAGAGTGTGGCCGTGCGCGGCCAGGAGTCAACCTTCATGTCTGCCTACGTTCAAAGCCAGACCTGCAAGTTCCCAGTGGGTGACTGGTCTCTCCTCCCACTTCCCGGAAGCACATTCTCACATACTCCGGGTAACAGCAAAATCACTTGAAAGCTTTAAACCCCAGGGGCTGGTCAGTGGTGCAGTGGTACAAAGCACAAGGGCCGGCATAAGGATCCTGGTTCGAGCCTCCAGCTCCCCACCTGCAGAGGAGTCACCTCATAAGCAGTGAAGCAGGTCTGCTGGTGTCTGTCTTCCCCTCCTCTCTTGATTTCTCTCTGTCCTACCCAACAACAGCAACAGCAATAATAACAACAACAAACAACAAGGGCAACAGAAAGGAAAAAAAATGGCCTCTAGGAGCAGTGGGTTCGTAGTGCAGACACCGAGCCCCAGCGATAACCCTGGAGGCAAAAAAGAAAAGAAAAGAAAAATAATGGGCAAATATATATAAATAGAGAGAGATAGTTCTAGAAATAATAGTCAACCCATATCTGTGACCTTTTGAGAGCCACTGCTGTTTCCAATGGAGGGGATGGGGACACAGAGCTCTGATAGTGCAAACAGTGTGGAATTAGACCACTGTTGTCTCATAATTTTGTAAATCAATATTAAATACCTAATAAAAAATCAAAGAAAGGAAGAGAGAGTGAGAGGGATGGAGGGGGAGAGGAAAAGAGAGAAAGAAAAAGGGGACCAGGCGGTGGCACACCTGGTTACAGTGCACAAGGACCTGGGTTCAAGCCCCTGGTACCCACCTGCAGGGAGAAAGCTTCACGAGTGGTGAAGCAGGACTGCAGGTGTCTCTCTGTCTCTCTCCCTCTTTACCTGCCCCTCCCCTGTCAATTCCTCTGTCTCTATCCAATACTAAATACAGAAATAACTTTTAAAAATTTTATTTATAAAATGGAAACACTGACAAGACCAGAGGATAAGAGGGGTATGATTCCACACAACTCCTACCACCAGAACTCTGTATCCCATCCCCTCACCTGATAGCATTTTAAAAGTGTGAATCTGTCATAAAAAAAGAAAGAAAGAAAGAAAGGAAGGAAGGAAGGAAGGAAGGAAGGAAGGAAGAAGGAAGGAAGGGAAAAGAAAAGATCAGGGACTAGCAGGAAGATAGCTCAGCCTGTCCGAGCACCAGCTTGCTTAAGGCCCCAGAGGCTGCAGACTCAGCCCCCAGCACCACTGTGAGCCATAGGGGAACCGTGCTCTGGTCCTCTCTCCCTCCTCTCTCCCTCTCTCGTTCTCTGTCTCATAGTGAATTAATCTTGAAAGAGGGAAGATCAAGCAGCGGCATATATTCCGTGTACACTGCTGATGGCAAGAAGTCAGATGCAAATGGCACACAAGGTGTTCGTCCAGTTTGGCTTTCCGTGACTATCGCTAAGGGGAAGAAATCCGTCCCGAGCACTGAGTGCGGGCTCATGACCCGAGCTTACATGTCGCAGACACACACGCAAGCACGCAGACACGGAAGCAAAGCCCAGAGCCGCAGGCCCCAAAGAGTCGCCGGGTGAGGTGGGATTGGAGCAGGCCACCTCTCCTCTCTCACACAGACTGGCTTCCTCAACCTTTTCTGTTTTTTCCTCTGGTGAACAGACACTTCCTCCGTCACTGAAACCAAGGTCAGGGAGCTGCAGTCACGTGTGTTTCCTGGGATCTAAGGACGTTCCGGCGGGCCTGCTGGGACCACGTTGGAATAGTCCTCGTCACAGGTGCGGGAGGTGGGACCCCCCCCCCTCGCCCCAAGCCCGGCCTCCTTCCTGGTGAGCCTGCAGAGGGTGGGTGGCACTCCTGTCCCCCAGCCCACAGCCCAGTCAGAAAGGTGACCACCCTCAGCGAGCTCCACCCTTCCTCCCAGACAGCCGTCCTCTGGGGCTCCCAAAGGCTGCATGGGGGCAAAACAAGAACTCCTGCTCCACCAAAAGAAAGAACGAAAGAAAGGAAGGAAGACAGAAAAGGAGGAAAGAAGGGAGGAAGGGAGGAAGGAAGGAAGGAAGGAAGGGAGGAAGGAAGGAAGGAAGGAAGGAAAGAAGGGAGGAAGGGAGGAAGGAAGGAAGGAAGGATGGAAGGGAGGAAAGAAGGGAGGAAGGGAGGAAGGAAAGAAGGGAGGAAGGGAGGAAGGGAGGAAAGAAGGGAGGAAGGGAGGAAGGAAGGAAGGAAGGAAGGGAGGAAGGAAAAAAGGGAGGAAGGAAGGAAGGAAGGAAGGGAGGAAGGAAGGAAGGGAGGAAAGAAGGGAGGAAGGAAAGAAGGGAGGAAGGGAGGAAGGAAGGAAGGGAGGGAGGAAGGAAAGGATGGAGGTGTTAGCGAGCATAAACCAAACCACCATCCACTGCAAGGAAGCAAAAGATGTTTATTGGCGAACTGCAATCCGGGCCGAGATGGAGACTGGCCGCAGTCTACCAAGCTCGACCCCGCACAGGGCTCAAACCACACAATTTATAGGAATTCAGAACACACTTGAGGAGGGGGTCCACTCCATCTTACAATCTATGTCCAATTACATATTACAAAAAACGCGGAATCCAATCATTTTAAACCAAGCAAAAAGCGGGGTCCATACAAAGCGAAGCGCGGGCTAGTTTCAAACCTTGCAAGATGATACAACCAATAAGGCTTGACCAGGTGTTAGGTCCTCACATCCCCCTACCAGGCCATCTGGCGACCAGTATACCGCTGGGGCTGTGCAGAGGTCCTGATAAGGCTAGCCCTCACACAGAACTTCTGCAAAACACCTGATGGCCTTCACTGATTAGTCCTGTTTCTCAAAAGGGAAAGGGCAGGGGGCTTTCACAAACAGGAATAAGAAGGGGAACTTATAGGGAAAAAAGGGAACTTAGCACTAAACACTCAAAAACTTAACATCTAAACTCAAAAATGAAAAAAAGGGGGGAACTTAAAGTTAGCTTGAATGCAAGGGGATTTTAAAGTAACGGCTAGTTACTGCCTGTCACAGGAGGGAGGAAGGAAGGAAGGAAGGAAGGAAGGAAGGGAGAAAGAAGGGGAAATGGGCAATATATATATTTAAAGAAATAATAGTCAGCCCCTATCTGTGACCTTGGGAGAACCTCTGCAGTTTCCAGCAGGGCGGGGGGGCAGGCAGTGGCTCACCTGGTTAAGCAAACACAGACACACACAGTGCACAAGGGCCTGGGTTCAAGCCCCTGGTCCCCACCTACACACGGTCCGCTTCCCAAGTGGTAAAGTGTGGCAGGTGACTCTCTGTCTCTCTCCCTCTCTATCTCCCCTCCTCTCTTAATTCCTCTCTGCCTCTGTCTAATAATAAATAAATAAAGGGGCCAAGTAATGGCACGCCTGACTGAGCACACACATGACAGTGAGCAAGGGCCCAAGTTGGAGCCCTCAGTCCCCACCTGCAGGGGGAAGCTCCACAAGTGGTGAAGCAGGGCTGCCGTGTCTCTCTCTTCTCTCTACTTTCCCCCTTCCCTCTCAATTTCTGACTGTCTCTATCCAATAAATAAATGAAGGTAATAAAACATTTAAATAAATAAATAAACAAACAGAACTCTGGTGGTGAGAAATTTATATTTTTCTTTTTTGGTCACCAGGGTTATTGCTGGGGCTTGGTACCAGTACTATGAATCCACTGCTCCCAGTGGCCATTTTTTCCTTTTATTTTATTGGGTTTTTTTTTTCTTTCTATTTTATTTTTTTTCCTCCAGGGTTATTTCTGGGGCTCGGTGCCTGCACCATGAATCCACCGCTCCTGGAGGCCATTTTCCCCCTTTTGTTGCCCTTGTCTGCCCCGACCAGCAGGGCAGTGAACAGGGGCTAGGAACCCAATGAGACCTGAAATGATAGGGACACGAGACACGAAGAATGACAGCAAGACAGATTTCTGATCAAGCTGCAAAATTGTATTGTGAACACAGGCATTATAAGGCTTTGGGGAAGAAGAGGGGATGCTGGAGGAGGGGGGGGGGGAAGGAGCAAACTTCAAAGCAGAATGTTCCTTGCAACAAATGGCGGAAACCAAGCTGTGTGTTGACTCACTTGTGTTGACTCACTTGATTACTGATAAATGGTTTACCTAAGGGGAAATGGCCTGCCCAGGGGGGGAATTAACACTTGTCTTGAGGGGTTCCATTGTCTCAAAGCTTATCATCTATAAAGCAGAGAAATGGCTCCTGGCACTTGTCGTTGTAGCCTTGTTGTGGTTATTATTATTGCCATTGTTGATGTTGTTCGTTGTTGGATAGGACATAGAGAAATGGAGAGAGGAAGGGGAAGACAGAGAGGGGGAGAGAAAGACAGACACCTGCAGACCTGCTTCACCACCTGGGAAGCGACTCCCCTGCAGGTGGGGAGCCGGGGGCTCGAACCGGTCCTTGAGCTTTGTGCCACGTGCACTTAACCCGCTGCGCCACTGCCCAACCCCCTTCTTTCTATTTTATTGAATTGAGACAGAGAGAAATTGAAAGAGGAGAGAGAAAGACAGAGACAGAGAGATACCTGCAGCCCTGCTTCACCACTCATGAAGCTTTCCACCCTGCAGGTGAGGAGTGACAGCTCGAACCCGAGTCCTTGAGCATGGTAATGTGCGAATTAACTGAGCATGCCACTGCCCAGCACCCCTCCCCCAGAAACTTGTGAGTGTGGAGGGGCTGGTGGAGCGGGGAGGCCCACAGGGACCGCTCCTCCAGTCACGGGTGCTGCACGTCACCTAGCAGGGAGGCGGGCAGACGCTCCAGTGGCTTTCAGAGTCCCAAGTGACAAGCACTGAGAACAACCTAGCATAAGCACTGGGTCAGGAGCCTGCTGAACCCACTGTTTACTGACAAGGGAACCAGGTGAGCCCGGGTGGGGTCCACTTAGCCCCAGGCCCGCACTGCTGGGTGAGTCCATGGCCTCTCCCCACCCCCATCCCAACCTCCCTCACGAACCAGGCTGCTCAGCGTTCTGTCCGCTGTCAGACCCGGTGGAAACATCCGGATGGTGGCTGCACCTCTGTGTCCCAGAGCTGAGTCCGTCTGCCTCCCCGTGAGCCACCTCTCGGCCACCATGGCCTCACCCAGCAGGGAAGCCCTTCTTGCAGGCTTTTTCTACAGTGGGGCCACTATCCTGGAGCCCCCATTTCAGAACCCTGGAAGGAGCGCCAGATCTCCAAGTAATAAGCTGGAACATTTTCTCTCTCGGACCCAGGCAACTGGGGGAGACTTCCCGAGTCCGCACTGATGAAGCCATTTCTCTGGGGACAGGGACCGGGATGCTGCATGACCTGTCTCCTTCCTCCCTGAGAGCTTCCAGCTTTGGGTCTGCAGGGAGGATTCGGGCCAGAGGAGCAGCTGAGGATGCCACCTGGGGGTTAAGACTGGGTGCCGGGGTCGGGTGGTAGTGCAGCAGGTTAAGCGCACGTGGCGCAAAGCGCAGGGACCGGCATAAGGATCCCCGTTCGAGCCCCCGGCTCCCCACCTGCAGGGGAGTCGCTTCCCAGGCGGTGAAGCAGCTCTCCCCCTCTCTGTCTTCCCCTCCTCTCTCCATTTCTCTCTGTCCTATCCAGCAACGAATGACATCAACAATGGCAATAATAATAACCACGAGGCTACAACAATAAGGGCAACAAAAAGGGGGGGAAATGCCCTCCAGGAGCGGTGGATTCATGGTGCAGGCAACGAGCACAGCAATAACCCTGGAGGGAAAAAAAAAAAAAAAAGACTGGGTGCAAGTCAGAGAGGAAGCCGGGCCCGGGTGAAGGGCGCCTCGCTTAGTGGGTGCTCCCGATGTCACAGAGATGGGCTGACTGTTATTTCTATCCAGGGAAGTCAGGGTGGAATCACAGTGGCATCTGCAACTTGATAGCTGAAAAGTAGTTAGATTACTTCTCTTCTTTTTAAGATCTATGAAAGAGAGAGAGACAGAGAGAGAAGAGAGAAACACTGGCTCACATGTGATGTTAGAAGTTGAACTCAGAACCTTGTGCGTATTTTGTGTTCTACCGCTGAGCCACTTCCCTGGCTGCAAAATCATCTCTCTCTCTCTCTCTCTCTCTCTCCCTCTCTCTCTCCTTGACAGTTACTGTTTCTTAGTGATGTACACAATTACGTAGTAACAAGAGCACCATTCCACACTATTCTCACCCCAGAGTTCTGTGTCCCCTTCCTTCCAATGGAAAGTGCAGTAGTTCTCCCAAGGTCACAGATAATGGCTGACTGGTATTTCCATGACTCTGTGTGTGTGTGTGTGTGTGTGTGTGTGTGTGTGTGTGTGTGTGTGTGTGTGTGTGTGTGTTTCCCCCTTTTTTCTTATGGTCCTGCTTTCTCTTCCACTTTAAGTCACGCCTACACCTATTACTACTTACAAATGTATTTTCCTTTTTCCTCTTCTATGTCCTCCAGCCCGAGGTGCCTGGAGGCACCGGCAGGTCCCCCGAGCTGGGAGAACCTGGCTGGAGAAGGGATGTAGTGAGGGAAGGGAGATGGGTGCCGCCGCTTGCTTTGGCCTCCTGCTCACTACGGAGCTGCAGGGAGTCTCTGATTACAGCCCAGGGAGCTCCCAGAGCCACTCTGATTTCACTCTTTGTTCTCAGTTCCTGAAAGGGGTGGCAAGGGTCAGGGGCCAGGGGGCAGGGGGCAGGGGCAGCTCCAGTTACCCGCATTCCTGGGCAGCTTGGAAGGGCCTTGGGAAAGGACCAGAAGAGCTGGGTGCCCCCGCCCCCACCCCACCCCCATAGCGTGTGAGGTTCTGCTGATGTTGAAAGGCCACGCAGGGTAGAGAGGTGGCCATGAGGCGGACTCCAGCTCTCTGGAGATGGGCCCTCAGGGAGAAAATGGCTGTCAGCTCCCTGCTCCTCCGAGCAAGGCCAAGGACACTCACACACTCACACAGTCTGAACATGACCCCAGAGGCGCTTCTTGGCTCCACCCTGGGCACCACCGTTGGCCGTGAGCTTAGACAAAGTTTCCTGGAAACATCATGGACAGCACCCAGAGGAGCCTAGACGGTGGGGCGGCCCTGTGGTGTCTCCCTCTGTCTCCCTCTCCCACTTGTCTTTATGTATTTATTTACTCCCTTTTGTTGCCCTTGTTGTTTTATTGTTGTAGTTATTATTATTATTATCATTATTGTTGGACAGGACAGAGAAAAATGGAGAGAGGAGGGGAAGAAAGAGGGGGAGAGAAAGACAGACACCTGCAGACCTGCTTCACCGCCTGTGAAGCGATTCCCCTGCAGGTGGGGAGCCGGGGGCTCGAACCGGGATCCTTATACCGGTCCTGTGCTTTGCACCACCTGCACTTAACCCACTGTACTAGCGCCTAACTTCTCTTTCTCTTTGAAGGAAGGAAGGAATGAGGCATGGGGCCAAGGAAAAGACTGGGATCATTTCCTGTTGCTGAATAAAGAAAACGTGACAAGGACGTCTCTGAGGCTCTCACGAGTCCCCTGCCAGCTGCATCACTGGGTGAAGCTCATGGATTTATGGTGGGACCTCAGCAGCCAGAGACTCACCTCCAGACACAAGGGCACATGGCCCTGGGGCTTGGGGCCTGCGCTTCCAGTCCTGGTCCTGGTTTTGCTCCGGCTAGTGCCGTGACACCAGAGAAGTCTCGCTCATGAAGTGGCAACCAGTCTGGGTCTCACAAGGCAGCTCCAAGGACGCCAGAAATGGATATTTGGTGGCAGGGAGGAGGCAGCTCTCTGCTTCTGGGCTAGCAATGTTGTGGTATCTTTCCTCTCTCTCTCTCTCTCTCTCTCTCTCTCTCTCTCTCTCTCTCTCTCATAAAGAACTAAAATACTGAGCTGGATGGCCAAGGCAATAGCACAGAGGCCGTGCTCCAAAGTCCCAGGTTCAATCCCCAGCACCACCAGCAGCCAGAGCTGAGCAGGGATCTGGTTACAAGAAAGAAAAAAAAAAAAAAAGAGATGGCCTCTCACAGTGATATCTTGTACCACATGGGAGGCAACGGCTTCCTTTCTGACACCACCTTGAAGAGAAGCCGAGAGGCAAACCCTGTGACCTGGGGTGAGGCATGTTTGCTCGTTTGCCTCTTAGGTACCAAAAAGAAGAAAAAGGAGAAGGGGATGAAAGAGGAGAAGATGAAGGTGAAGGAGGAGAGGGAGGTTTGGAAGTTCTTTTTTTTTTTTCTTGAAGGGGGAGGAGGGGGCTGTGGAAATATACACTTTAATTTCACAAGTTGGTAATTAGTAGAGTCGGGTAAAGTCATAATCCAAAACAATGATCTTTATGACCAAAATGGAGAATAAACACAATTAAAATGAACAGGACACCAGCCCTAATTGGTGATCAATTAGCTAGGATGCCAGATTGCCACTATCCACCTGCTCCCAGCCTCGCCCTCCTCTCCGTCTTTACTCTGTGGGGTCCAAGACACAGGCTGGTGAGGGGACTCCATCTGCAAGGCCCTACTTTTTGACTTTTAGTTTTTATTTGATTTGATGAGAGAGAAATTAAGAGGGGAGGGCATAGTAGAGATGGAGAGGGAAAGAGACACCTACAGACCTGCTTCACCACTTGTGAAGTGTCCCCCCTACAGGTGGGGAGCCGGGGCTCGAACCCAGATCCTCCCATGCAGTAAAGGATGCTCTCAACCAGGTGCACCACCACCTGCCCCCGATGAATCATTTATTTATCTGTTTGTTTATTTGAGCAGAGCACTGCTCAGCTCTGCTTTTTTCTTTCTTTCTTTCTTTCTTTCTTTCTTTCTTTCTTTCTTTCTTTTTTTGCTGTACTCTTTTTTTATTATTTTTTTTTATAAAATGGAGATATTGACAAGACCTTATGGCAACACAGAGATTGAACCTGGGACTTGAGAGCCTCATGCATTCGTGTCTTTTCATAACTACTATGCTATCTACCTGCTTCCTTCCATGTGATGGGGCCAACCTCGAACCTGGGTCTCACACGGGGCAAAGCCAAGGACCTCCACACCTTCCTGCTAACAACCGTAGCAGAGTTGCATTACCAGGAGGTAACTGGGCAGGAGAGCACAGGACAGACTGGTGCAAGGCCCCAAGTTCAATCCCCAGCACTGCTTCCTGGTCTTACTACCCTTGGAAGTATCAACATGAAGGGTCAGAAGGCTTGTCTTTCTAATGGGCCCAGGGCTCAGTTGTCTCCATAAACAAATGTGTAGCACAAGAACCAGGGTTCGAGCCCCCCACCCCACTCCCCACCTGTAGGAGGGACCTTTCATGAGTAGTGAAGCAGATCTACATATGTCTCTCTCCCTCTCTATCTCCCCCCTCCCCTCTCAAGCTCTCCCTTTCTTATTTAATAAAATTCTTCTTCTTCTAGTGTTTGCCCTTCTTCCGTAGCCAGTCAACAGCGTCAGGTTGAGCCTGATGTCAAGTTTCGAGACCTCCTTTGAATCTGGAGAGGTGGCAGTCGTTGACTATGTGGGTCATAGTCTGTCTGGAGCCGCAGGGGCAGTTCGGGTCGTCTCTGGCTCCCCAGCGATGGAACATAGCGGCGCACCGGCCATGGCCTGTTCGATAGCGATGGAGGAGGGCCCGATCATAACGTGCCAGGTCAAAGCCGGGTTGACGCTTGCAGGGGTCTGTGATGAGGTGTTTGTTCTTGACCTCGGCTGACTGCCAGCTCTGTTTCCAAGAGTCTGGAACAGAGAAGTTCAGTGTAGGCGTAGGGGACCAGATTGGGTGACGAGACATCAAGCGTTGGACAGGGTGGGCGAAGATATCCGCGTATATTGGCAGGTCCGGTCGAGCGTAGACGTGAGAAATGAACTTAGATGATGCCGCATCCCGACGAATATCTTATTTAATAAAATAAGAAGAAAGGAAGAAACTGACTGTCGGAGTGGCGGATTCATAGTCTGGCACCAAGCCCCACTGATAACCCTGGAGGCAGAAATAACTAACAAATAAATACGTCAATCTTTTTCAAAACCACAACATTGCTTAGCCTGTGAGGTCGCCCCATGGGTAAGTATAGTCCTCAGCATAACATCTGCTGGAGTGATGTTCTGGTCCTCTCCCTTCCTTCTCTCTCCTATAAATAAATAAATCTTTAGAAAGCATTGCTGTGTGGAAGGGTCCAGCCAGGTAGCACGTGCTCCACCAGCCTTCTCTCCCAGAAACCAGACCTAACTAGAGAATCACCGCTTGCTTCCTTCATCACTAAGGCCACACTGTGGGGAAGACCCCCCCAGGCCCCCCAGGCCCCCCAGACCCATGTCACCACGTCCAGCATGACACCCCACTCGCACCACGTTCCTCAGATTTCTCCAAAGGCTTCTGCCACTCAGAGAGTGTTCTAGAAATTCAGCTTGACGGTACTCCTGATTCTGTTGAAAGTGGGTTCAGCTATGCTTCTGTTCTGTTAGAAGTAATCACGGCTTTAAAAAGGGGGGGGAGAGGACTTGGCTGAGAGCATATGTTGCAATGCACAAGGACCCAGGTTCGAGCCCCCACACCTACCTGCAAGGGGAAAGCTTTGTGAATGGTGAAACAGGGCTGCAGGTATTTCTCTGTCTCTCTTCCTCTTGATCTTCCCTTCCTACTCAATTTCTGGCTGTCTCTATCCAATAAATAAATAAATATTTTATATATGTACATATATATATATGTGCCACGTCCTGAGTATGGCCCGCATTAAGAAGCATGATATCATCCCCAGCACATGCCCCTGGACCCAAAGCCATACTCTGCCTCACTGGAGGGACCCCACCAGAGCCCATGCAAGGTGCCCGGCTAGCCTAGTCTGTGACCCTCGCCCTTCTGCCAGGCCCCCTTGGCAAGTCCATATCTGAGCTCGATATCCAGGGCGAGAGAACAGAGCCCACAACCCCAAGGGCCTGCCCTTGACCTTAACCTTGGAAAGTCCTAGCTTGACCTCAGGGACACTGCACTGAACAGGTAACCTTGCTCCCCCAGAAACAGACTGGAGGCCCTCGGACATCTACCCCTGAAAACAGGTGCAAGGAGACAAGAGAAGGAGGAGGAGGAGGCGGCCCAGAAACTTCTCTCAGAGACATTCTCTGCGTGTCTAATGGGGCTCCTTTGTCTGTGCTGACAATGGATCTTATCTGGCTCTCAGGGCTGTGTGGGGCCTATTATTGGCCTGTATAAAAGACTCCCCAGCCTCCTCCCCGGATGTTGGGCCGCACCGGACTTGCCAGAGCACATTTAATCGAAGCCCCGGCTCCGGGGATGGTCTACAGAGACTTTGCTCTTTCTCCAAATGCCGTTATCTCCCCTTCCTTGTGTTGAGGACGCATAGGAATCACAAAAAAAGTCATTCTGAGCATATTCTCCCTGATAATTATTGTCAGACTTGGAGATAAGTCTGGGACGTGATGTAACGTGAGTTCCGAGGCCCCCTGCCACCGTCCCCCCACCCCCACCACACCACCCCAGACAATGGCCCTTCTCGGGGACCTGGGCGTCCTGCCTGAGACAAGAGAGGGCTTTGATCGCCCTGTGTTTTGATAAGGCACAATCTGGGCGTCTTTATCTCCACTGTTATATTTAAAGATGACACTTGGCCCCTCTGCCTTCGCCTATTGTGAGCTCCCTGATTATCTGGGATGTTGTTGTTTAGTCAAAGCTCGGCTTAATGAAAGGCCAGCTCCCCCGTTCAGGGGCACTGATTGAAATGCAGAGGATCCCACACACAGCGGCTCCGGGAAGAACGAGGTGGTTAATCAGAAGTTAATTGTATAATTCTCATGCAGATTAGGACTCTCCTCTGGACGAATCCCAGGTTGTGATTATTAAGAAGAAGAAGAAAAAAAAAGGCCAGACCTCAGAGAAGCACAGGGGCTCAGCCTAGTAAACAGTGCGGCTGGTTTACTGCGAGGTAAACAAGTGACGATACACAAGGGGTCTCCGAAGGAGAAAAAAAGGTGAAAATAAATTAAAGCGCAACAGACTGATAGCATCTTTTTGTTGGAGGCCTCCTCTGGAAAACACAAGCTCTGCTGATGAGAGAGTGACCGCTGGAAATGTGGGCAGAAGCTAAGGACAGGCCAGAACCAGACCGGAGGGGTCGGAGCGTGCGACCGGTCGGGACTGGACTGCGACTGGTCGGGACTGCGGGCTGTGGCCTCAGGGCTCTGGGAGAGGGTCACAGTGACACAGTGTGGGTACCCTGCCTGAGTCCTGCACTCAAACCCCTGACCGCCTGGCTTTGTCTTCCCGGGAATAATGGGGCGTCCTCTGCGCTGAGGACAAGGACCAGTCAGCCTGGGAGTCTGACAGCTCCCTCCCGTCCCACCCCTTGGTTTCAGATGGGACCCAGACAGAGCCTGACCTGAGGAGGCCCCCAGCCCTGGGAAGTGGAGCCCCCTGGCCTGGAAGGCACACTCCTGTGAGGTGTCTCCCCGTTTTCTGTCCCCTCACTGCGCCGACATAATGTGTCCCTCTCCTGAGCAGAGTGATGGTTCCCAGCAAGCACCCTGGCACTGCTTGGGGAGGACGCCAGCCACCCCACCCACCCCGGACAGTGAAATCAGACTACAGACAAGCAAAGAGTATTCGGGTTTTTGTAGTAACTGTGGCCACAGAGCTCAGCTGACAGACCAAGCCTGCTGTCTGTCGTTCTGTGTCCATCGTCCTGTCCTCCGTGTCCCGACTCTTCCACTGAGATTGAGGAGGCAGGGGAGAGGTGTGTCACCACTCTGGCATCCAGAGGAAGATTTCTGTCCTATTCAGTCTCCAGGTGTAGAGATTTGAATTTCTTTTTTTTTTAATTTTTGGGTTTTTTTAAATTTATTTTAATTTATTTTCCCTTTTTTGTTGCCCTTGTTGTTTTTCATTATTGTTGTAATTATTGTTGTTGTTATTGATATTGTCCTTGGTCCTTGTTAGATAGGACAGAGAGAAATGGAGAGAGGACAGGAAGACAGAGAGGGGGAGAGAAAGACAGACACCCGCAGACCTGCTTCACCGCCTGTGAAGCGACTCCCCTGCAGGTGGGATCCTTACACCGGTCCTTACGCTTGGTGCCATGTGCGCTTAATCAGCCGCGCTACTGCCCGACTCCTGGGTGTTTTTTTTTTAATTATTATTTATTGGATAGCAACAGCCAGAAATCAAGACAGCACAGGGGGATAGAGAAGAAAAGAGGCAGAGACAGCTGCAGCCCTGCTTCACCGCTCGCAAAGCTTTCCCCCTGCAGGTGCAGACGGGGGTCTCGGACCCCGGGTCCTTGCGCACTGTAACGTGGGCGCTCAGCCAGGTGCGCCACCACCGGGTCCTGTTGGGCGGGACTAGAAGCTGACACTCGTTTCTGCACTTGTAAATGGCTTCAGCCTGGGGGGGTGTTCCTGGCTCTGCACTGCTGCTGTTCTGTTAGCCTGAGCTCTCATCACAGCACCTTGGTCTCTGGCGCTGGCTCTGCAGCCTGGGCCTTTGTCCACAAGCTCCCCAGCTCTCCTGCCCAGACGCCCACCCGCCCAGCCGGCTGCTGGCAACCTCCAGACCAGGCCCTGGGCTTCCCACTCCAGCACGCCCCTTAGGAGAGGGGGCTGTAGACCAGAGCTGCAGTGTGCCCACCTCTTCTGCCCCTGAACTCACACACATGCCCACCCCCCTCTGCTGGATCTTGGAAACCCCAAAGAATGCCCCAACAGGACTAGATGGAGGAATTGAAAACGATGCCTGCCCCAGAGCCGGGTACAAGGCTGAGGGCAGCTTCACGCCCCCTTCTAGGATCCAGCCGTCCATGGATCCTCTCCAAGCCAGGACTCCAGGCCCACTGGATGGACGTGCTCCATCTAGTGGCCGCTCCTGAGGCTGCACCGTGGCATGGCCGCAGTGACCATTCTCCGGGCAGCGGCAGGTGGGGAAGACTCAAGAGTTGTCCGCCTCTGACAGAGGGCGCCCTCCTGCCCAGCCCTGCACAGCTGCCTGGAGCCGCACTCCCGGCTCTCCTGGGGGGGGGGGGGGGGCTCCTCTTCACACCATCGCCATCACCATCCACCCCAGAGCCCCAGCTGGACACACACCAGCCCAAGCTCAGGGAGTCCCTCCGTGTAAGATGCCCTGGAGCCTGCAAAGCTATGGACGCTGGGTGGCAGTGACCACAGCAGGCTGAGAAGCCTCAGGCTCCACTCGCTTTCTCAGATCCCTCCCTGGGCCGTAGGCAGGAAACATTGCCTGCAGACGTCTGGGAAGGCAGGTTCTCTGTCCCCTCTCCTCTCCCCCTGCATCCCCACCTAGACTCACCTGAGTCTCTGGCAGTGAGGAGACAGGGACAAGGAGCGGAGGGTACCTGGAGGGGTCCCCACCCCCGCAGACAGGGTAGGGTGAAGGGGGAGCACGCTCTGTGCCCAAGGGTGTGTCCTGCCACTCCTCCTGAGGCTGTTCTGAAAGGGACCGTCAGAAGGCTGGATGTGGACCTGTCCTGTGACCCTGCAATTCCCCTCCTGGGGACAGATGCTCAGGAACCCAGCACGCCCACCCAGAAAAAGATCTGTGTGCACCTGTGTTCACGGCAGCACGATTTGTAAATAGCCAAAACGCTAGTTGCCCTCAAAGAGAAAAAGCAAAGACCCACCAGGAACTGGGGGTCCACACAGAGGCCCCCGGATTCCAAGAAGTCGCTGAACCCCCTGGCCTGAGAGTGGGAAGGGAGCAGCACGCCCTCTGCTGGCCCGTCCAGGGGTGGCAGCGTCCACCATCCTCTCTCTGTCCATCCATCCAGAATGTTCCTTGAGACAGACGCTTGTCCTTTCTTGTTCTCTTATTTCTTTCTTGTTAAAAAAAAGAAGAAGAAGTTATAAAGGTATAACCATCCCTGTAATTTCTCCTTTGACAAATGGCAATGTTTTCCCAGCTTCACTGAACGGGGATCCACCTAACAGTGTGTGTGCAAGATACACACACCATCTGGAGACTGGATGCAATTCTTGGTAGAACGCAAACTAGTCAGCACCACAGTCTTAGCTCACGCTCACCTACGCAAAGAAAAACAGCCCGGGAAGCACGGAGTTAGAAGCCTCAGGGCTGGTGCCCGCAGGGGGACGGGCGTCCGGAGGGTCCCCCGAGAACGGCCTTGTGTCGCCCTGGCTGTGAGCACCAAGTTGAATGCACACGGCAGAGCCAGTAACAGGGGAAACTCCAACAGAAAATCCAGACAGAAACAAAGGAAAGCCAATACTTTCCAAATGCAGAATTGAAGTGGAGAAAGAAAAAAAGGACATGAACTCAAATAAATTTTTAAAGGCATACAATTTGTTTGGCTTTATATGTTAACTCTCTTTTCAGCCACCAGCTTCCAGATGCTACCGTGATGCCAACCAGACTTCCCTGGACGGACGACCCCACCATGTGTCCTGGAGCTCTGCTTCCCCAGAGCCCTGCCCCACTAGGGGCAGAGAGAGAGGCAGGCTGGGAGTATGGATCCACCTGTCAACACCCATGTCCAGCAGGGAAGCAATGACAGAAGCCAGACCTTCCACCTTCTGTAACCCACAGTGACCCTGGGTCCATACTCCCAGAGGGATAAAGAATAGGAAAGCTATCAGGGGAAGGGATGGGATACGGAGTTCTGGTGGTGGGAACTGTGTGGAGTTGTACCCCTCTTATCCTATGGTTTTGTCAATGTTTCCATTTTACAAATAAAAATTTTAAAAATTTAATTAATTTAAAAAAATTCAAATATTTTTATTCCCTTTTGTTACCCTTGTTGTTTTATTGTTGTAATTATTGTTGTTATTGATGTTGTCATTGTGGGATAAAACAGAGAAATGGAGAGAGGAAGGGAAGACAGAGAGGGGGAAAGAAAGACACCTGCAGACCTGCTTCACCACCTGTGAAGCGACTCCCCTGCAGGTGGGGAGCTGGAGGCTTGAACCCGGATCCTTCCGCCGGTCCTTGTGCTTCGTGCCACGTGTGCTTAACCCGCTGCGCTACCGCCCGGCTCCCTTAGAATTTTTTTAAAAAGCTAGACTTCAGGTATTTCTAGAGAGAGGCTGAGCCCAGAGCAGTGCTCAGACACAGTGTCTGCTGACTCCCGCAGAGAACTGTCCTGTAACGTGCAGGGTGTTGAGAACCCCTGGTCTCTCCTCACCTGCTGCACCAGGACCCACAACACCTCTGGACACCGCCACACGGCCCCCGGGGCATCTGGCCGAGAACCATCCTCTACTGCCAGACGGCTGCCGCTGATTTTATTTCGTTGTATTAGTTTGTGGCTTTATTTACTCGGTTTTTTAATTACTTTGAGATTTTATTTTTAAATCACTCATTTGATCACTTATGATTTTCCACCAGGGTTACTGCTGAGACTCAGTGCCCACAGGACTCCACTGTTCCCAGTAGCTGTTTGATTTTTGTTTTGATAGAGGGTGAGACAGAGAGAAAGAGAAAGGGAGAGATAACCGCAGAACCTCCTCACTCGTGAAGCTGCCCCCCTGCAGGGGGAGGCCAGGGGGTGAACCACATCTTTGTGTGTTGGGAATATGTCCTCCTACGAGCTCTGTTCCCCTCTCTGCTTTAGTGTGAGCCCTTAGGAGTAGCATCTCCCTCTCTCTCCCTCTCCCTCTCTCTCCCTCTCTCTTCTCCTTCTCCCTCTCTCTGCCCTCTTCTCCCTCTCCCTCTCTCCTCTCTCTCTCCCTCTCTCCCTCTCCCTTCTTCTCCCTCTCTCTCCCCTTCTCTCTCCCCCTCTCTCCCCCTCCCTCCCTCTCCCTCTCCTCTCTTTCCCTTCTCTCTCTCCTCTCTCCCTCCCTCTCCCTCTCTCCTCTCTCTCCCCCTCTCTCCCTGTCTCCCTCCCTTTCTCTCTCTCCCTCTCCCTCTCTCTATCCCCCCTTTCCCTCTCCCTCTCTCTATCCCCCCTCTTTCCCTCTCCCTCTCTCTCTCCCCCCTCTCTCTCCCTCTCCCTCTCTTTCCCCCCTCTCTCTACCCCTCTCTCTCTCCCCATCCCTCCCTCTCCCTCTCTTTCCCTCTCTCTCTCTCCCTTTCTCTCTCCCCTCTCTTTCCCCCCTCTCTCTCCCCCTCTCTCTCTCCCCATCCCTCTCTCCCTCTCCCTCTCTCTTTCCCTCTCCCTCTCTCTCTCCCTCCCTTTCTCTCCCTCCCTCTCTCTCCCTCCCTCTCTCTCCCTCCCTCTCTCTCCCCTCTCTTTCCCCCTCTCTCTCCCCATCCCTTTCTCTCTCCCCTCTCTCTCCCCCTCTCTCGCCCCCCTCTCTCCCCATCCCCTTCTCTCTCTCTCTCCCCCATCCTACCCATCACCACAGTTCCTGAGCCTTCGCCCCGGAAGGAGAGAAGGAGCCCCCGCTTGCCCTCCCTCCCCTCCCAGCCCCCCTCTTGTGAGCAGCAGGTTCACAGCTCAGAGTCTGCTTGCCGTTCACTCTTTGTGTCTCTGTGGCGGTTGTTTCTGTCCCACAGAGGAGTGTGACCCTCTGTCGGTGGCCCTGCTTGGGCTGTGCTCCATCTACCTCACCGTCACCGCCGCTCCGTCCATCAGTCCTGGCTGACACAATGGCATCTGCTTGGCTGGCAGAACGGTCATGTTCTGAAGAACGTGTCACTCGGCTTCTTAGCGGGTCGTCTGCGGGTGACATTTAGGCTGATCCCATGCTGGGCTGCACCCGGTCCAAGAGGAAACGCTAGCCACCAGGCTTTGGCCTGGAGATGTCGAGTCCCCGTGGAGCTGACGGCAAGCTGCTCCAGTGTGCGGCCTGTGTGTCAGCTTCTGCCTCCAGTCTTTCCAGAGCTCAACACGCAGCATCTGGAAGCCACCCAGGTGTCCAACAAAAGCAGCTGAGTGGCTGAGCAAGTTGTGGTCTAGATACACGATGGAATACTACTCAGCTGTGAAGAAGGATGAAGTCCCCTTCTTCCCCTCACCTTGGATGGAGCTGGAAGGCACCCTGTGAAGTGAGAGCAGCCAGAAAGAGAAGGATGAAGGTGGGCTGATCTCACTCATGGACAGAAGTGGAGAAATCAGAAGAGAAGGGGAGACACAAAGCAGCACGTGGGCCGGGTTTGGTGTCTGGCACCAAAGTCAAGGACTCTGGGCTGGGGTGTGGGGGGTGTGTTCAGGTCCTGGTGCTGATGGCGGAGGAGGACCTGGTGGGGGTGAGAGTGTCATGTGGAAAACTGAGAGATGTGACACATGGACCAACGACTGTATTTTACTGTTGACTGTAAACTATTAATCTCCTCAATAACGGGGGGGAAAGAAATAAAATAAATCTTTAAAAAGAGGCACTTGCTGCTGGCAGTGGGCTTCCCTTTGTCCCCATCTTCATGTCAGCGGGTGCCTCTACCTCTCACCCTCTCACTCCCGGGGTCTTTGTAACGTCCATACTCACAGCGTCTCTGGCCCCAGGACCCCACGCTACAGCCCATATATGAGGCTCCTTTCCCCACGCGGGCTGGGCTGCAGGGTGGCCAGGGCCTCACAGGTGGGGACACCAGGACTGTCCACCCAGAGGGCAGAACACAGGGCTCACCAGCAATGGGTCCTGAGTGGGACCCCTGGCACGAGAGGAGAGGGCTGCTCTGTTCATGTCTCTCTCTCTCTCCTCTCTCTCTCTTTTTCTCTCTCTATCCATCTCCACTCTCTATCCATCTCTCTTCTCTCCACCCTTCTCTCTCCCTCTCTTTCTCTCTCCCTCCTCCTCTCTCACTTCTCTCTCTCTTCACTTCTCTCTCTCTTCACCCTCCTTCTGCTTTTCTCTCCATCTCTTTTTTTTAGGGTTTTTTTCATTATCTTTATTTATTTATTGGACTGAGACAGCCAGAAGTTGAGAAGAAGGGGAAGACAGAGAGGGAGAGAGACAGAGACGCACCTGCAGCCCTGCTTCAACACTTGCAAAGTTTTTTCCCCTGCAGGTGGGGACCGGGGCTTGAACCCAGATCCTTGCACATAATAACATGTGCTCTCGACCAGACACACCACCACCTCTCATTGAAATAAAAGTATATAAAAATACTGACCATCCACTGGCTGGCCCCTTTGTGCCCCAGAAGCCAGAACTCCCACCTTCTGCTTCCTATCAAGAACTTTGGTCCGGGGGGTCGGGCGGTGGAGCGGCGGGTTAAGCGCATGTGGCGTGAAGCGCAAAGACCGACACAAGGACCCCGGTTCGAGCCCCCGGCTCCCACCTGCAGCAGAATCGCGTCACAAGCAGTGAAGCAGGTCTGCAGGTGTCTGTCTTTCTCTCCCCTTCTCTGTTTTCCCCTCCTCTCTCCATTTCTCCCTCCTCTCTCCATTTCTCTCTGTCCTATCCAATAACAACGGCATCAATAACAACAATAATAATGAGCACAACAACAATAAAAACAACAAGGGCAACAAAAGGGGGGATTAAACAAAATAATACCACAATTAAAAAAAATAATAATAACTTTGAGGCAAGGGTAGAGAGCATAATGGTTATGCAAACAGATTGTCATGCCTGAGGCTTCAAAGTCCAGGTTCAATCCCCTGCACCACCATAAACCAGAGTTGATCAGTGCTCTGGTGAAAAAGAAGAAGAAAGAAAAAAATCACCTTTGGTCCGTACTCCCAGAGGGAGAGAAATGTTAAGGAAAATGACCAGAGGGCTCTGAACCCTAGTTCCAGCAGGACCCAAAGCTTTTGTCACCAGGAATCTTGATTTTTGTACCAACACAGAAAGGGAGGAGAACTTGGAAATCACCAGAGGACCACGGGCAGTTTCTCTCACCTGAGGGGGGCAGAGAAGGACACTCAGAAGTAGTGATAGGTGTAGGGGTAACTTGGAATGGAAATTAAGGCAGGAATGTGGAAATGGGCAAAAAATTGCATAGCTATAGACATAGATATAAAGTCAACCTATATCTGTGAGCTTGGGAGAACCACTGCAGTTTCCAGTAGAGAGAATAGGGGGCACAGAACTCTGGTGTGGGAACACTATGGAATGACACCCCTATTCCCTTATAATTTTGTAAATCAGTATTAAATCACTCATAAAATAAAAATTTTAATTCTAAAGAAAAGTAACCCAATAGCAAGAAAAACAGCTGTCTTCTCTGAATATTTTCTTTTTATTGAGGGGTTCGTACCTCAGGCATATGCGGGCGGTTTCATTACGTAACAGCCCCCCCCCCCCCCCCCCGTCTCCTTCCTCTCCTCCCTTCCCAGAGTCCTTTGCTTTGGTGCAATACACCATCTGAGTAAATTCTTTAAAGAGACATCTGAAGACAGAAATAAATTGGTTTTGATTTATCTACAGAAAGAGAGAAATAGAGAGGGAGGGAAGGAGAAAGAGAGAGAGGGAAAGAGAGAAAGAGGGGAAGGAAGGAAGGAAGGAAGGAAGGAAGGAAGGAAGGAATGAAGGGAGGAAGGGAGGGAGGGAGGGAGGGAGGAAGGGAGGGAGGAGCGAGATGAGCGAGATGAGCTAGCTGACAGCGGTGTGAGGGAGCCAGAGTTGAAAGGCTGTGGATGGGGTAGGGACATGTCTGGTCACGGGGAGCCACTGGTGAGGTGGGAAGGAGAGGGAGGCAGGGTGCAGAGGGAAGGAGCAGCATCTGGGAGAAACCAAAGGAGAGCACGCAGGTGAGACTCCCGGCGCCACTGCCCAGTCCTCCGTCTGTCTTCCTCATGTCCTGTATCCTGGACCCCACAGCCCACTTGACCGGCACAAGCCCTCCCTTCCTGGCCTACTTCTGGCTCTCGTATCCCCAAAGTCTTCATGAGAACAAGTCTCTTTTAAAAATTCCAAAAGAGGGAACACACCCCAACAGAAAGACGGACAAAAGCTAGGAATAATCAGCCCATAAAGAGCAGGACTGACGGATTAGCATGTGAAAAATGCGCCTTCTCACTTGGAACCCAGGGAATGAAATCTGGCCAAGGTCTGGGGATTCACAATGACTGGAAAGATGTCTGGGTGTGGCTTGGAAGGAGCAATTTGGCAACAAGGAACAGAGCCTGACAATCCTCTCCACTCTTTGAAACACAGATCTGCTTCTGGGGAGCTGACCTAAGGAAAGACGGCAGGGGAGACAGCATAATGGCGATGCAGAGAGGCTCTCATAGCTGAGGCTCCAAAGTCCCAGGTTCAGTCCCCGGCATGGCCATAGGCCAGAGCTGAGCAGTGCTTGGTGTGTGTGTGTGGGGGGGGGGTACTATTTATGAACCCAATCTGAGTTGAAAAAAACAAGAGAGTGGGAGTAGATAGCATAATGGTTATGCAAAAGAGAGACTCTCCTGCCTGAGACCCCAACATCCCAGATTCAATCTCCCACACCACCATAAGCCAAAGCTGACCAGTGCATGGTAAAAAAAAAAAAAATTCACACACACACACATATACACACATAT
Source organism: Erinaceus europaeus (assembly GCF_950295315.1). Classification (NCBI taxonomy): domain Eukaryota; kingdom Metazoa; phylum Chordata; class Mammalia; order Eulipotyphla; family Erinaceidae; genus Erinaceus; species Erinaceus europaeus. The sequence continues at coordinate 1,800,134 of NC_080175.1, forward strand.
ACACACACATATATACATACACATACATACATATACACACGTATACACACATATATACATATATACACACATATACACATACACACACATATATATACACACATACACACACATATATACACACATATATACACATATATGTGCACATATGCACACATATATACATACACACATGTATACACATATATACACACATACACACATATATACACATATATACACACATACACACATATATACATACACATACACACATATACACACATATATACACATATATACATATATATATACACATACATACACATATATACACACATACACACATATATACACATATATATACACACATATATACACATACACACATATATATACACATATACACATATATACACACATACACACATATATACACATATATATACACACATATATACACATACACACATATATATACACATATACACATATATACACACATACACACACATATATACACACATACACACATATATACACACACATATATACACACATATACACATATATACACACATACACACATATATACACACACATACACACACACACATACATTAATGATGTTTGTGTGGGGTTACTTATAGGAACAAAAATCCAGAGGCAACATTACTGTTCAGAAATAAGAAATTGGTCAAATTAATTATGGGATGGCACCATAGATGTGATGATGATAGCTAGACAGACAGACAAGGGGCAGATGGGTAGGTGGATGGATGGACGGCTATGTAGGTAGATAAGTAGGTGAACAGTGGGGCCAGGTGGTGGTGCACCTGGTTAAGCGCACACATTACAGAGTGTAAGGACCCAGGTTCAAGGCCCCTGGTCTTCACCTGTAGGGGGAAGCTTCATGAATGGTGAGGCAGGGCTACAGGTGTCTCTCTGTCTCTCTCCCTCACTAGCTCCCCCTGTTTATTTCCCTCTGTCTCTATCCAACAAACAAATAAATAAAACAAAATAAAAAGTTTTAAAAAATTTTAAAAAGCAGTCCGGGAGGTGGTGCAATGGATAAAGCACTGGACTCTCAGCATGAAATCCCGAGCTCTGTCCCTAGCAGAACATGCAGCAGAGTGACATCTGGCTCTTTCTCTCTTTCCTATCATTTTTCATGAATAAATAAATAAAATCTTTTTTAAAAAAATAAGTAGGTTGGGAGTCAGGCGGTAGCACAGCGGGTTAAGCGCAGGTGGCGCAAAGTGCAACGACCGGCATAAGAATCCAGGTTCGAGCCCCCGGCTCCCCACCTGCAGGGGAGTCGCTTCACAGGTGGTGAAGCAGGTCTGCAGGTGTCTGTCTTTCTCTCCCCCTCTCTGTCTTCCCCTCCTCTCTCCATTTCTCTCTGTCCTATCCAACAATGATGACAACAATAATAACTACAACAATAAAACAACAAGGGCAACAAAAGGGAATAAATAAATAAGCAGGTATGCATCCTGACAGGCAGGGAGTATGGATCCACCTGCCAATGCCCAGGTTCAGCAGAGAAGCAATTCCAGAAGCCAGAACTCCCACCTTCTGCTCTCCATAAAGAATTTGGGTCCCTGCTCCCAGAGAGATAAAGAACAGGAAAGTTTTCAAGGGAAGGAATAGGATATGGAACTCTGGTTGTGGGAATTCTATCCCTCTTATCCTATAGTCTTGTCAATATTTTTTATTCTATAAATAAATTTTAGAAAAGAAAGAAAAACAGGAAGGGAGGGAGGGAGGGAGAAAGGAAGGAAGGAAGGAAGGAAGGAAGGAAGGAAGGAAGGAAGGAAGGAAGGAAGGAAGGAAGGAAGGAAGGAGGCAGTGGATATCTGCAGGCTTCATGAGGAAATGTCCAGTTGGGGAGATGAAAAACTCTGGTGGGAGGGACCAGGCTGAGTGCACACTGTATAGTGTACAAGGGTCCTGGTTCAAAGCCCTGGTCCCCACCTGCAGAGAGAAGCTTGGAGAGCAATGAAGCTGGCCTGCTGCTGTGTTTCTCTCTCTCTCTCTCTCTCTCTCTCTCTCTCTCTCCATATATACAATCTTCACTCTCAATTTCTCTCTGTCTCTAGCCTAAAGAAACTAGAAAATATTAAAGAGAAACAAGTGGCTGTTAGAAATGATGGAGTCGTTATGCAGGCGCTGAGCCTGGTGGTGGGTGGGGAGGGAGAGAGGAGGCCGTCGGAACACACCCCCTGAAATGCTCAAAAGCAAACCTGATCATATCAAGCGTCGGTGAGGGAACAGGGCCTCTGGGCCTCTCCTTGCCTCTAGGGGCACAAAATGGTAGTTAGCTGAGATGGACAACAGTCTAGAACTGTCTTATAAACTTGAAACCCATTTAGCAAACACACATGGCCCACTCTGGGGCACTCCCCTCACATAAATGGGGCCGGCCGTCTACAATGAGTAGAGTAACCAACCATCCAGAGCAGTTCTGATCACTATGGACACAATGGCCTAAGGAAGCTGCCCAGGTCCTCAAGCAGCCGTGAATGAGCCGTGGACTAGAAGTTCTGAGAAGAAAATAAAAGATGAGGGGCCAGGTGGTGGCACCTGGTTGAGCACACATGTTACAATGCACAAGGACCTGGGTTTGAACCCCTGGGGACCCCTAGAGCCTATGAGGGGAAGCTTTGCAACTGGTAAAGCAGTGTTGCAGGTCTCTCTCTCTCTCTCTCTCTCTCTCTCTCCCTCTATATCACCCCCTTTCCTCTCTACTTCTGACTGACTCTATCCAATAAATAAAGATTTTAAAAAGGTTTTCTCTAAGTTGTTGGGGAACACAGGATCTAGGCTGAATCTCCTTCCTGGAAGACAGTCTCAGAAAGTTCTCCACTATTCAATTTCACTTTTAAGATTTGTTGTTATTACATCATGTGGAGAGAGAGGGAGGGAGAGAGACAGAGACCACAGCATCACTCTGGCCTATTGGGCACCAGGGATTAAGCCAGGAGCCTCAGGTATGCATGTGCTCTGCCAGCTGAACAGCTTCCCCTGGACTTGATTCTGTTCACGCCCCAAAAAGACAGAGCACAGAGACGGAGAGTGAACCAGAGCCGTGGGGTTAAGCATGGAAGAGGCTTGGCAGAGAGCAATTCCGGAGTCTCGGAAGGTTCCAAATTCCGACTGAGGTAGTTATAGGAACGCAGACAATGAGCCAATAGGCACGCAGCTCCACAGGCCAAAGGAAGAGACTGCCCTGTGCGCCTTAGTGTGAACAGACACTTTGCCCAAGCACCATGTGCATGTCTTTCCCCAGAATGAGCCACAGACGCTACGGTGAGAAGCACAGCCTTGCATACACTGCACTCCATGTGTGTGATTCATCACCTTCATTTATTTACTGGAGAGAGGCAGCCAGAAACTGAGAGGAAAGGGGGAGAGAGAGAGAGAGAGAGACAGAGAGAGGCCTGCAACACTGCTTCACCATTTGCAAAGCTTTCCCCCTGCAGATGAGGGCCAGAGCAAGGGGCTCGAACCCAGGTCCTGGTGCATTGTAGCATGTGTGCTCAACCAGGTGAGCCACCACCCGGCCCCATCACAACCTGCTTTTCACAGTCACTTCCTGAGTGTCTCAGGATTCCTCAGGATTCCAAATCTCACTTTATGCCACTTCACTGTCTCTCGCTCTCTCTCTCGCTCGCTCACTCTCCCCCCCCCCCCGCCGGACGCACGCTGTTCAGTCGCCCAGGGGCACCGTTAACATCATGCCACGTCTCTTCTCCCCACCCCTCAATGCTGGGGCCCTGTGCCCACGTGACTTCCCCACTCCCATTAGATAGAGATGGAGAGACAGAGAGGAGGGGAGACAGAGAAGGGAAAGAAGGCAGAGAAAGAGACAGTACAGCGCTCGCTCCAACTGCTCGAGACGCTTCCCCAGACGGGTGGTCCCCTGTGGTGACCCCGTACTTCAGCCTCGGTCCTCAGGCAACGGGCACCCTCTGCCGGGTGAGCTACCTCCCAGGCCCTGGCATTTCATGCCTTATGAACGATCTGTATGTCCAACCGCCATCTGACATAACTCCTTGTTTCAACCTCACAAAGCAAGTGGTCCCTTCACCCATGTGTCCTGGAGCCTCCCCTCCCCAGAGCCCTGCCCCACTAGGGACAGACAGACACAGGCTGGGGGTGTGGATCCACCTGCCAACACCCATGTCCAGCGGAGAAGCCATGACAGAAGCCAGAACTCCCACCTTTTGCATCCCGTAAAGAATTTTAGTCCATGCTCTCATAGAAATGTTAGCTAGAGGGCTCTGAACCCCAATTCCATCAGGACCGGGAGAGAGGAGAGGAAGAAAGGAAGGACATTCCGAAGTAGTAACAGGTATAGGTGTGACTTAGAAAGGATGAGAAGGCAGAACCATAGGGGAAAAAATGATCCAATATATATAAATACACATAGTTACAGAAATAACAGTCAACCCATGTCTGTGACCTCGGGAGAACACAGAACTCTGGTGGTGGAAATGGTATGGGATTATACCTCTTTTAACTGATAATTTTGTAAATCAATATTAAATCACTAATAAAATCACACACACACACACACACAAAGCTCGTGGTTCTTGACTGATTCCTGTCCGTTCCCCTGAGACTGACTGTGCTGTCCACAGACCTCCGGGCTCTCACTGCCCAGAGTCCTGGCCTTCCATGTGCTGTGGTATTTCAGAATCCAGCAGGCATCTGTCTACTGCAGGCCTGGCTCTGTGAGCTGACTTTTTATTGAACTGTCATTCTCAGAACTTCATAAAACACGTCTAATCTATAGGCCTGATCGGGAAACCGGGCTCCCCGTCATTTCAAGACCCCTCTCGGACTGTCCAGCTAGCTCGCCAGCCAGCAGTAACTCTCAGACTCACACCTGCTCCGCGGTAGACAGGGCACTGGAGAGCTGTTCACATCTTCCTCTCTTCTTGCCTCACAACTTCAGCCCACACGTCGCCCAAGAGGCTGTTTTTTCTCATTTCACTGTTTGCCAGCAGGCCTGGCCAGCTGGTGTGTCCATTCTCGAGTCAAGGACGATTGAATTGCTAGTAGTCAGCTATTTGCAAAGCCGCCTGCTACACACTACGGTCTCTGGTGGGACGTCTGGGGCCAGGGATGTAGCTGGGAAAAGGATACAGAGTGAGAGAGAGAGAAAGAGAGAATCCAGCAAGTCTGCAGAGGAGAGGCTGGGCTTTGTCCTCGTTGTAAGGGCTGGGCCTCAGCTCCACGCAGGGTGCACACAGGGAGACAGGAGACCCAAAAGCTGCCTCCTCAGCCCCAGCGCCGTCACCCGCCCGAATAAATATTCTGCCTCTTGCCTTGCAGATGTCTCCTTAGACACTCAAGCAGGATAGGATGGGCTCCCTGCCCCGCCAGAGATGTTTCCGCTCGCAGAGCCTTCTCTCTGGACTGCCGGGTTCCTGCCTGGCTGGTGCTTGGTGGTGGGATAGAGAATGATCCAAAGTAAACCCGTGAAACGGGACTCTTCCCGCCACTAGTGAGAGCATTCCAGGGAAGCACACTCTCCCCTGAGGCATTCTGCTGTCATTGTTATTATTGTTGTTGTTTAAATAATAAAATGGGCACAGGGTATGGGCGGTGGTGCACCTGGTTGAGCATACATGGTACAATGTGCAAGGACCTGGATTCAAGCCCCTGGTCCCCACCTGCAGGGGGAAGGCTTTGCGAGTGGTGAAGCAGGGCTGCAGGTGTCTGTCTCTCCTCCTCTCTATCTTCCCCACTCTCTCAATTTCTGGCTGTCTGTATTCAATAAATTAACAGATAACTTTTAAAAAGAAGTAATAATAAAATGGACACAAATGTGTGCAAAGTTCGGAGGGTCTGACTTTACCTCATTCTCTGAACAGCACCGCATGTGATAAAAGAAGCTGGGAGGACCTGCCTTTCCCTGCTGGTAAGTTTGTCTTGAATCCCTTTGTTTTGTTTTGTTTTCCAAAAGGAACACACACACACACTCACACTCACTCACACTCACACACACACACACCACACACATACTCACACACATACACTCACACACACACATACACACAGTCACACACACTCACATTAAGACACTCACACACTCACACACACACACACACACACACACACACACACACACACACACTCACACACACTCACACACACTCACACACACACACTCACACACACACTCACACACTGAGTGTCAGAGCCTAGGATTGCAGGATTTGCATGAGGTTCCCGGTTCAATCCCCAGTACCATGAGATGCCAGTGCTGAGTGAGGTGCTAATGCCTCTCTCCCTCTCTCCCTCCCTCTCTCCCTCTCTCTCTCTCCCTCCCTCTCTCTTCCTCTCTCTCTCTCCCTCTTTCCCTCTCTCTCTCCCTCTCTCTCCCTCTCTCTCTCCCTCTCTCTCTCTCTCTCCCTCTCTCTCCCTCTCTCTCTCCCTCTCTCCCTCTCTCTCCCTTTTCCTCTCTCTCTGCCTCTTTCCCTCTCTCTCTCCCTCTCTCTCCCTCTCTCTCTCCCTCTCTCTCTCCCTCCCTCTCTCTCTTCCTCTCTCCCTCTCCCTCCCTCTCTCTCCCTGTCTCTCTCTCCCTCTCTCTCCTTCTCTCTCCCTCTCTCTCCCTCTCTCTCTCCCTCTCTCTCTCCCTCCCTCTCTCTCTTCCTCTCTCCCTCTCCCTCCCTCTCTCTCCCTGTCTCTCTCTCCCTCTCTCTCCTTCTTTCTCCCTTTCTCTCTCTCCCTCTCTCTTCCTCTCTCCCTCTCCCTCTTTCCCTCTCTCTCTCTCTCTCTCCTTCTCTCTCTCTCCCTCCCTCTCTCTTCCTCTCTCCCTCTCTCTCCCTGTCTCTCTCTCCCTCTCTCTCTCCCTCTCTCTCCCTTTCTCTCTCTCCCTCTCTCTCTCCCTCCCTCTCTCTCTCTCCCTCCCTCTCTCTCCCTCTCTCTCTCTTCCTCCCTCTCTCTCTCTCCCTCTCTCTCTCCCTCTCTCTCTCTCCCTCCCTCTCTCTCTTCCTCTCTCCCTCTCCCTCCCTCTCTCTCCCTGTCTCTCTCTCTCCCTCTCTCCCCTTCTCTCTCCCTTTCTCTCTCTCCCTCTCTCTCTCCCTCTCTCTCTCCCTCTCCCTCCCTCTCTCTCCCTCTCTCTCCCTCTCTCTCTCTCTCTCTCTCTCTCTCTCTCTCTCTCCTGCTCTACGTTATAAAAATACAAAGGCTTGCTCCCCATGAAACTCCAGGGCTCCCCCACTGGCAGGTGAACACTTGGCCCAGAGTCGCACCGAGACCAGACCAGAAGTCAGCCTGGTCATCTGTCCATCTTGGCTCTGTCTGTCCTTAGAGCCGAGCAGGGCTTCCAAAGAGGCTGAGGACATGACGAGGATGTCACCCGAGTGACACAGGTGTGCAGACAGCAGCTGGCCCCTCGTGGCCCCGTCTTGAACTCCAGTCCCTCTTTGGCCATCAAAGGTCCCCCCATCTCCTGAGAGGACACCCCGTTCCTGTTGGGGCTGGGCCCAGGAGCTGGCTTTCAGAGACTCATCATTTGTAAGCCTCTTTTGAAATGTGGAACAAAACCTCTCCCCACAAAAGCCCTTCCAGAACCTTCCTCTCTGGCAGCAGCCTCCGGCACCTCCCCGGAACAGCTGGGAGCCTCCCCCAAGACCAGCCTGATTATGGGGCACGTCGCTGGGGGCCTGTCCTGGCCTGCAGCAGAAGCGGGGGCGGGGAGACCAGATTTCTTTTGTCCTCCCCTATTATGCAAATAAGCAAATCAAATTAAGTACCTGAGGTTTTTTTAATTAAGGGTTTAGGCATGGATCTGTTGTAGGCAGATGAAGGAATTTTATTCCAAAACCCCAGACACCCCAGCTCTCTCTCTCTGCCAGTCCTCAATCAGGGCAGTGCTCCCAGAACTGCAGAGAGCTTGGCTTTTGATTTCCAGGGTGTGTGTGTGGGTGGGGGGGTGTTTCTCTGGGAGGGAGAGCAGGGGAGAGAAAAGTAGTGAACTGGTTAAAAAGTCAAGCTGAGCTGCTCCATGCCCAGGAGTTAAGCCTCGCCCCTGGAACTAGGGGCCCCGGTGTCCCCGACACAGACCAGAGGCCAGCTTTCACCGAGTGAGTCGCGGTCTCGCCAGAGGAGCTCGGAGACTCTGAGTGGGACCTTCAGCTGTTATTATCCTCTATACATGCGGCGGGGGGTGTGTGTCTCTGTCCTGTAGAAAGCAGAGGCGGTGGGCGACTCAGGGAGCTGAGGTACCTTTCCACAAGGAAGCAGAATAGTAGTAGCTCTTCTCAGACAGCGAAAGCCTGCAGGGGCCTGAGGTCGCCCACTCGGAAGCATCTCGCCGGACGTCTCACTTGACGTTCACCAGGCTCTGGGGGGTGGCTTCCGGCCCTTGAAGTTCACCCTGGAAACCAAGGTCTGGGAGGGAAAGTGTCTTGGAAAGAATCCTAAGTCAGAGCGGTGGATTCAAACCCAGTGCCACAACACTACCTCTCTCACTTGGGGGAGGTGTGTGAAAAACAGTGTTGAAGGAAGGAGAGAGGGAGGCAGGAAGAAAGAGAGAGAGAGAGAGGAGAGGAAAGAGGGAGAGAGGAGAGAGGAGAGAGAAGAGGGGGGAGTGGGGTGTCTAAAGCTGAGAACACAGGCTTCACAACCAGAGTTAGGCGATGACAGTGGCTGATCCCTACAGGAAAAAGAGATGAGCGTTTGGTGGCATATGTGAAAGAGAGAAAGAAGACCCAACTTCTGGGGCCTGGGAGATAGCTCAGCTGGTAAAACGCAGGACCTAGGAGGCTGGGGGCTCCCGGTCCCGCCCTGAGTGCCGAGTGGTGCTCTGGCTTTTCTGTCTCTCGTCCTCATATGAAGACTCTCTCTACTTCGGATGAAATGAGGAAAATTAAAGGGAAACCGGGGCGGGCGGGTGGCAGGCGGCGCACCTGGATGAATGCACACACTACCTACCATGCGCAAGGTCCCAGGTTCAAGCCCCTGCTCCCCACCTTCAGGGAGAAGCTTCACGAGCAGTGAGTGAAGCAGGTCTGCAGGCATCTAACTTTCTCTCTTTCTCTCCATCTCCCCCTCTGCTCTTAAATTGTCTCTGTCCTCTCAAATAAAAATAGAGGGAAAAAATTCACTGGGAGCAATGGACTTGTAATGCCCCAGAAAATAATCCTGGGAGAGGGGAGGGGAGGGGAGGGCAGGGGAGGGGAGGGGAGGGGAGGAGAAAGTTGAATAACCTAAGAGCTGGTACAGTAGCCACAGTGTCGGACTTAAAAGCACGAGGCCCCAGGTTCTGTTCCTGGGATCGCGTGTGCTGGGGTGAGTCTGTGTGTCTGTCTGTAAGTAGTGGTCTTTGCTGACCCATCAAAATGTTTCAATTCACAAAGAACATCTGCTCAGAACAGTGGTAAAACACGTATCAAAAAAGAACGGCAGACAAAAAGATAGGAGCATGAAAGTAGTATACAAAGAGATATGAATTTAAGATTTTTTAATATTTATTTATTTCCTTTTGTTGCCCTTGTTTTTTATTGTTGTTGTTATTGATGTCATTGTTGTTGGATAGCACAGAGAGAAATGGAGAGAGGAGGGGAAGACAGAGAGGGGGAGAGAAAGACAGACACCTGCAGACCTGCTTCACCGCCTGTGAAGCGACTCCCCTGCAGGTGGGGAGCCGGGGGCTCGAACCAGGATCCTTACGCTGGTCCTTGTGCTTTGCGCCACCTGAGCTTAACCTGCTGCGCCACAGCCTGATTCCCATGAATTTAAGATTTTCATGAAATGGACATAAAAGGCAAGGTGTGAGGGTGCAGGTGGGCACACCAGGTCATGCACATGTCACCATGTGCAAGGACCCGCGTTCAAAGACTCTGGTCCCCACCTGCAGGGGGGCATCTCCAAGGGTGTTGGAGCAGTGCTAAAGGTGTCTCTGCTTTTCTGTGTGTCTGTCTTTCTCTCTGTCTCTCACCCTCCATCAAAAAAAAAAAAAAGGCCACTGGGCATGGTGGCAGAATGCAGGCGCTGAGCCCGTGACAAGCCCACTGGCAAACAGACACGAGAGAAGACACCGCACCCTGCCTTGCTGTCTCCTGGGAGATCAGTCTTGTTCTGTGACAGCAACTGGGGGAGACTCAGCCCCGAGGTTGTAGGCATGGGCCTGAGAACTTACAGGAATCCAGAAAAGAAAGAGAAAGCAATGAACCAGCTCACCAACTACTCCTCTGCACCAGAATTAATTCCTGAGGGGTTAGATTTCAAATATATGGAGTCGGGTGGCAGTGCAGCGGGTTAAGCGTGAGGACCAGCGCAAGGATCCAGTTTGATGCCTTGCAGATGGTAGCCTTAGGACAGCCTCCAGAGGTCAGACCTCAGTGCACACCCCCCTCCCAGCCTCTCTCTCTCTCTCTATATATATATATATATATGGGTTGGTTTTTTTTTTTGCCTCCAGGGTTATCACTGGAGCTCGGTGCCTGCACTACGAATCTACTGCTCCTGGAAGCTATTTTTTCCCTTTTGTTACCCTTGTCATTTATTGTTGTTGTTATTAGACAGGACAGAAATGGAGAGAGGAGGGGAAAACAGAGAGAGGGAGAGAAAGACACCTGCAGACCTGCTTCACCACCTGTGAAGCGACCCCCACCCCCTGCAGGTGGGGAGCCGGGGGCTCGAACCAGGATCCTTGTGCTGGTCCTTGTGCTTCGAGCTATGTGCACTCAACCCGCTGCGCTACCACTCGGCCCCAGCCTCCAGCTTCTTTTTTTTTCTTTTTTTTTTAAATATTTATTTTATTTATTTATTCCCTTTTGTTGTCCTTGTTGTTTTATTGTTGTAGTTATTATTGTTGCTGTCGTTGTTGGATAGGACAGAGAGAAATGGAGAGAGGAGGGGAAGACAGAGAGGGGGAGAGAAAGACAGACACCTGCAGACCTGCTTCACCGCCTGGGAAGCGACTCCCCTGCAGGTGGGGAGCCAGGGTTCAAACCGGGATCCTTATGCTGGTCCTTGTGTTTTGCGCCACCTGCGCTTAACCTGCTGCGCTACAGCCCGACTCCAGCCTCCAGCTTCTAAGTGTGCTTGGCCATACTTTCTGGTCACTGAAGATGAAACTGGCAGAAGGTGACACAAGCTGACATGTGTCCAGTATGGACGGCCTTCCTGGGGCTGTCATCCCTGTCTCCTTTGAGTCATTTGATCTGAGCCGAAAACAAGCCCGGGGGCAAAGGCAGGCTGCTCTCCCGCCATCCACCAGGGCCTCAGAGGTCAGTCAGCGCAGATGTCTGGTAGGAAGGGCGTCCGCTGATCCTCCTTACTTGTGGGAGACTTTCAAACTCTTGCAGAACATGAAGAAGCTGAGGGTCAGAGATTCAGCCCAGGGTGAGCCTGGCCGCCGCTGCAAAGCCCCACCTGCAAAGAAAGACCCGCTGTGCACACTGGCAGGCTAGCCTGGGCGTCCGGCCTGACAGGGGCCAGTTCAGTCCTGCCAGTTGTGCAGAGCCAGAATCCCAGCCACACCGTCATCGGCAGCTCTTATGAGTGAACGGGTTTCTGGTGATTCTCAGACCTATCTTTTCTTTCTTCTTTTTTCTAGGGAGTTGTAGCGCTTGAAACTCAAAACAAGCATCTCAGACAGTGCGGTGCCGGGAGGGTCCTGGAGTGGCCTGGCAGGGGGTTCTTGCTACAGCGAGTGCATTTGGATGCCCAGGGCCATGCCCTTACTTGACGGGGAGGCTGGGACACTCTTTCTGTGGCCAAAAGACAAGGATATTCAGGAGGTGGGCAGTGGTTAGCACACTGGCCTTGCAAGTGTGAGGTCCCAAGTTCGACCCTGGGCACACGTGCCAGCATGACCCTCCAGCACTCTCTCTCCGCTGTCAGAAAGGGATGAACAAAGCTTCTTTGTTTATTTATGGACAGAGACAGAGAAACTGGTAGGAAGGGGGAGACAGAGAGGGAGAGAGACCCCTGCAGCCCTGCTTCACTACTCGTGAAGCTTTCCCCCTGCAGGTGGGGAGCAGGGCTTGAATCCAGGTCCTTGTGCGCTGAAATGTGAGCGTTTAACCAAGTGCGTCCCCCCCCCCCGGGGTCCCTTGAATGAATCTTTAAGAAATATAAACAGGAGGGTCAGACAGGATACTCACCTGGCTGAGGTCCCCCTCCTGAGCAGGTGAGATCAGGTCAGCAGCCCGTGTGAGGTTTTCCGGTCCAGTTTTGGGATCAGTCCAACTGCCTTTGAAGCCGGAGGAGAAGAGACCAGGGTCCTGAGTGGCTCTCCGCCACACACACCTGCTTCTCGTCTCCCGCCGCCATGTCCCCTCAGCGGGCCTTTCACGTGCCGCTCCAAGTAGGTGTGCAGAATGGACTTTCCGGCCTCTGGAACGTGGGGTCCCGAGAGACAGAGACAGAGGACATGTCTTGACTCCTGGGGTGGGACCCGCAGAAGAGAAGGGTGCTGACAGGAAGGGTTGGGGGAGACGGGGCTGGAATGTCGCAGCCAGGGGACCTGGAGGAAACCTCTACCCGGCATGGAGTTTGTCCCTGGAGAGGGAGAGGAGTCGTGTGGAGGTGACCCTGCCGTGACCGCGGGCGCCATCTCCTCAGCAGGGTGCACGCTGGGACCCCGGAAGCACGGTCAGAAGGCCTGGGGCGACTGAGCCATGGGGGCCGAGAGACCAAGCCAAACGCAGGCCAGCTGTCCTGAGAACCATCTAGACGCGGGGCGGAGGGGCCAGGTGGTGGCGCACTTGGTTAAGCGCTCACACTACAGTGCTCAAGGACCCGGGTTCAAGCCCCCGCTCCCCACCCGCAGGGGCAAGCTTCACGAGTGGTGGAGCAGGGCTGCGGGCGTCTCTATCTCTCTCCCTCTATCTGCTCCCGCTGTCAGTTTCTGTCTGTCTCCGTCCAATAATGAAAAATAACAAATAAAAACAGTTTTTAAAAGAAAGAAAACATTTTTAACAACAAGAGCAGAGAAACGGGGCTGCATGTGCGGGTCACTTTCTCCTACTTTGCTTTTCACTCAGGTTGTGGTATCTCGGACTCCCGGAAATTGGTATGGGGTGAGCTCCTTCTAGAAGAGTCTGTGGGTCGGGGGGCACTCAGTGATTTCCTAGTTATGAGAAAAGGCAGGGGGTTTTGTCAAATTTGGGGGGCGGGTGACTTAGTCACCACCAACAGGACTGACTGACTGCGCTTAGCCGGCCCCCAGCCTCTCGTGGGCCTGTTCTCGGTGTCCAGGAGTTTGCTTTGCTTGGCTGGCACTTTTTGCTTCCTCCCTTCTTTCTACAAGTTTATTCGTGACCACACCTCTATCACTTTCCTTTTCTCCACCCACACCAAAGCGACCCTGGAATGTAAATGGAATGAAATGCAATGTTAAGAAAAGAGAGAAAAAGTAGAATGCAATATGGGGAAACACACACACTCACACTCACACACACACACTCACACACACACTCACACACACACACACTCACACACACTCACACACACACTCACACACACTCACACACTCACACTCACATTCACACACACACACTCACACACACACTCACACACACACTCAGACACACTCACACACACTCATACACACATACTCACACACATACACACATCACATTCACACACACTCTCACACACACACACTCACACACACACTCACACATACACACACTCACTCACACACACACACACTCACACACTCACACACACTTACACACACACTCACACACACTCAGACACACACACACTCACACACACACACACACACACTCACACACACTCACACACACACACTCACACACACACACACACACACACTCACACACACTCACACACACACACACACACTCACACACACACACTCACACACACACACACTCACACACAGTCTCACACACACACACACACAGGCTGGGAAGGCTAGAGAAGCTGGCTGAGGGGGAAACCCTCAGGGCTGAGGGAGGTGGACCTGGACCTGGTTCGCCCGCTCCCTCTCCTGCTCCTGCTCCGGGCCGGTCTGAGGGTGGCACTTGCTGGCCGGATGCCGCACCCACATCTGCTCGCTCTGGGAGCCTGGTGGGCAGCTCCGCAAGCTCCTCCTGCTGGGCTCCACTTCCGGTCAGTTCAGCTGACCCCTCAGGCTGCCTCGGGTCTCAGCTCCAGCCACGCCTGGCGCTTCTCATCTCCGCCACCCCACCAGCTCAGGAAAGATTTCATAATTAAAAATGTAAAAATGTTAATTACCTGAAGATCCTTCCTGATGGGTAGCACCGATCAGGAGGGACATTGATGGTATTAAAACCAGGGAAATGATTAGCTCCGGCAATATTCACAGGAGATGCGTCCCCTCAGAGTGCCGTGTGTGTGTGTGCGCGTGTGTGTGTGCGTGTGTGTGTGTGTGCGTGTGCCGTGTGTGTGCGTGTGTGTGTGCCGTGTGTGTGCGTGTGTGTGTGTGCGCGTGTGTGTGCCGTGTGTGTGCGTGTGTGTATGTGCGTGTGTGTGTGTGTGTGCGTGTGTGTGTGTGTGCGTGTGCATGTGTGCGTGTGTGTGCGCGTGCACAGTGTTCTGTGCTGTTTTCCATATGACGTTCTCTCTGGAGGTCGGAATTCCTGCATCCGAGGGACTGGGATGAGATGACTTGGTCAGTGAGGGAGCGGTGTTTTCTTGGTCCAGGAAAAGCCTGGAGTGGAGGAAGGTGTAGAGTGGAGGGAGGGAGAGCCCAGGACGCAGATGTGTTTCTGTGTCTACAGAGGGCTGAGTGTGAGTGAGTGTGAGCGTGACAAGCTCCTTGCTGTCAAAGGCCTGTGGCTGGGACTCCATGTTTTCATGTATAATCTTCCTGTCCTCCTGTCCTCCTCTCTCTCTCTCTCCTTCTCTCCCTCTCCTTCTCTCTCTCTCCTTCTCTCCCTCTCCTCTCCCTCTCCTTCTCTCTCTCTCTCCTTCTCTCTCTCTCCTTCTCTCTCTCTCTCTCCTTCTCTCTCTCTCTCCTTCTCTCTCTCTCTCTCCTTCTCTCCCTCTCCTTCTCTCCCTCTCCTTCTCTCTCCCTCTCCTTCTCTCTCTCTCTCCTTCTCTCTCTCTCCTTCTCTCTCTCTCTCCTTCTCTCTCTCTCTCTCTCCATCTCTCTCTCTCCTTCTCTCTCTCCTTCTCTCTCTCTCTCCATCTCTCTCTCTCCTTCTCTCTCTCTCTCTCCATCTCTCTCTCCTTCTCTCTCTCTCTCCATCTCTCTCTCCTTCTCTCTCTCCTTCTCTCTCTCTTTCCATCTCTCTCCTTCTCTCTCTCTCTCCTTCTCTCTCTCTCTCCATCTCTCTCTCTCGATCTAGCCACGTACTGCCATTCAGAAGGACCTGGTTCAAGCCCCCACTGCCTGCCTGCAGTGAGGCCACTTCACTAATGGTGACACAGGTCTGCAGGTCTATTTCTTTCTCTCTCCCTTTCTTGTTTATTTATTTTCCCTCTTGTTGCCCTTGTTGCTCTATTGTTGTAGTTATTATTATTGTTGTTGTTATTGATGACTCCCTCTCTCTCCCTTTCTATCTCCCCTCCCCATCAGTTTCTTTCTGTCCTGTCAAATAAAACAAGAAAAGAAAGAAAGAAAAGAAAAGAAAGAAAGAAAGAAAGAAAGAAAGAAAGAAAGACTTGATGGCAGTGACTAAGCACCCACACCCCGATTTCAGACCTATGGCCTTGTCCCCAGTCCTGGGTATTCTTTTTGTTTTGGTTTTTAATTATTTATTTATTATTGGGTAGAGACAGAGAGAAATTGAGAGAGGAGGGGAGACAGTGAGGGAGAGAGACAGAGAGACACCTGCAGCCCTGCTTCACCACCTGTGAAGCTTTCCCCTGCAGGTGGGGACCAGGGGCTTGAACCTGGGTCCCTGTGCACTGTCATGTGTGTGCTGAACCAGGTGCGCCGCTGCCTGACCCCTCTGGGTATTCGTGTGTGTGTGTGTGTGTGTGTGTGTGTGTGTGTGTGTGTGTGTGGTTTTTTAATTAGTGATTTAAAATTTAACAAGACTGTAAGATCACAAGGGTACAATTCCACACAGTTCCCACCACCAGGGCTCCTGTCCCACCCCCTCCATTGGATGCTTCCCTGCTCTTTACCCCTCTGGGACCCTGGACTAAAGATCTTTATGGGGAGCAGAAGGTGGGAGTTGTGGCTTCTGTCATTGCTTCTCCACTGGACATGGGTGTTGGCAGGTGGATCCACACCCCCAGCCTGTGTCTGTCTGTCTTTCCCTAGTGGGGCAGGGTTCTGGGGAGGGGAGGCTCCAGGACACATGGGTGAGGCCGTCTGCCCAGGGAGGTCAGGATGGTATCATGGCAGCATCTGTAACTTGGTGGCTGAAAGATGGTAAGATATAAAGCAGGACAAAGTGTTTAGTAAACAGGACCCCAAAGGTAGGAATAGAGCAGATTAAATTAGGGATCTTCATGTGGAAACAAGCTAGGAAATCTACTTTTGGTCTGTTCATGTGGCCCATTCCTTTAGTAATTTTTGCCTAAGCACATGCAGGTGGACTAAAAGTATTGTCTGGTAAGATGGTGCCTGAGTTGAGAACAGGACTAAGAAGCTGGATTAGGGCAGAGAGTAGCTCTCAAATATGAGGAAAGTATATAAATACCATTAACTGTTAACCCGGTTGCTCTGCCCCAGAGCCCACGTCTGTTCACAGTCAGCACAGGAGCCTGTGTGGCCTCCAAGTCCCTGTCAGTCGGAGCTCACAGTCCCTGGTCACCGCTGGAACCTTCTAGGCTGCACTCATGTCAGGACCCGTCTTCCTCGAGGGGCAGAGCAGGCTGACCAGCCTCCCTTCAGAGAGTGGGGAGTCCCCGCCATTCTGCTCTGCAGTGAGGGCCGGTCCTGGAGAGGCCCCAGGAGGGCTTGTGCTGATGTTCCTGATGGACGTGACCAGCGATGGTGGAGAGAGGGGCTGTTAGGGGTCCAGGCCCATCACATCTGTGTGGGAATCCCAGATCCCCTGACTAGGGCCCCTGGTGATGGGGTGGCCTAGTGGTGACCAAAAAGGCTGCCATTAAGAGAGCGGGTCTCTTGCCCTCACCCAGCTTTTGTCGCCTCTTCTACCTGACGAGGTTAGACTTGAAGCGATGGAGGGAAGTGAAGCAGGGGCAGTGAGGAGGGTGTCTAGGCCTCAGTAGTTGTTGGTCATGACGCCAGGTCCCCTGCATTGCTTGACGCTATGGTCTATGCGGTCTATTCACATAATCGTTGTTTTGCCTGAGACCCGCCCTGCCTGCAGGCACTGGTTAATCCCACTGGTTAGAACCTTCCCGACAGCCGCTATGGAAGCTTGCTACCTTCACACTCTTTTCTTTTCTCCACCCCTCTCCTAGCCATTTCCTTTTCCGATTTGCCACTTCCGGTTTCTAAGCTATAAAGGCGTTGTCTCTGATCAATAAAGGCCTGGCACTGCGTTCCCGCTCAGCCACGAGTCCTGGCTCCCTCCCGCGTCGCGTCGCTGAGTGAGCAGCAGCCCAGGTTGGCTCCGGTCGAGTTCTCGCCAACCCAGAGAGCACGTGCCCGGGAAGAGACACCGCAAAGTCGTAAGGATCCGATGGGCTACTTGACGGTGCCTTCTTTAGGTCTTTCTGCCTTTCTGCCTGCTCACTGCCCTTCCTGAGTCCAAGTCTACTCACAGCAGACGGTCCCGGGTACTCTGGGGCCACATCTGTGCAGATGTGTCCTCACAGAGCCCACACGCGCCAGGCCACACGCACAGCC